>NW_027397068.1:59796318-59880729 GCF_003265705.2 Callorhinus ursinus | reverse complement strand
GCTCTTTCCATAGTTTGGCTATTGTGGACATTGCTCCTATAAACATCAGGTGCATGTACCCCTTTGGATCACTACATTTGTATCATTGGGGTAAATATCCAGTAGTGCAATTGCTAGGTCATAGGGTAGCTCTATTTTCAACTTTTTGAGGAACCTCCATACTGTTTCCCAGAGTGGCTGCAACAGCTTTCATTCCCACCAACAGTGTAGGAGGGTTCCCCTTTCTCCACATCCCTGCCAACATCTGTCATTTCCTGACTTGTTAATTTTAGCCATTCTGACTGGTGTGAGGTGGTATCTCATTGAGGTTTTGATTTGGATTTCCAAACTCATTTTATTTTTTATTTATTTTATTTTTTATTGTTATGTTAATCACCATACATTACATCATTAGTTTTTGATGTAGTGTTCCATGATTCATTGTTTGTGCATAACACCCATGCTCCACGCAGAATGTGCCCTCTTCAATACCCATAACCAGGCTAACCCATCCCCCCACCCCCTTCCCCTCTAGAACCCTCAGTTTGTTTTTCAGAGTCCATCGTCTCTCATGTTTCGTCTCCCCCTCCGACTTACTCCTCTTCATTCTTCTCCTCCTGCTATCTTCTTATTTTTCTTTTTTCTTAACATCTGTTGCATCCCAAACTCAGTTTATGAGGTCACCATTACCTTGATCCCAAAACCAGACAAAGACCCCATCAAAAAGGAGAATTACAGGTCAATATCCCTGATGAACATGGATGCAAAAATTCTCACCAAAATATTAGCCAACAGGATCCAACAGTACATTAAAAAGATTATTCACCATGACCAAGTGGGATTTATCCCTGGGCTACAAGGTTGGTTCAACATCCACAAATCAATCAGTGTGATACAATACATTAATAAAAGAAAGGACAAGAATCATATGATCCTCTCAATAGATGCAGAAAAAGCATATGACAAAGTATAGCATCTTTTCTTGATCAAAACACTTCAGAGTATAGGGATAGAGGGTACATACCTCAATATCATAAAAGCCATCTATGAAAAACCCACAGTGAATATCATTCTCAATGGGGAAAAACTGAGAGCTTTCCCCCTAAGGTCAGGAACACAGCAGGGATGTCCACTCTCACCACTGCTATTCAACGTAGTATTAGAAGTCCTAGCCACAGCAATCAGACAACAAAAAGAAATCAAAGGCATCCAAATCGGCAAGGAAGAAGTCAAACTCTCACTCTTTGCAGATGATATGATACTTTATGTGGAAAACCCAAAAGACTCCACCCCAAAGCTGCTAGAACTCATACAAGAATTCAGTAAAGTGGCAGGATATGAAATCAATGCACAGAAATCAGGGGCATTCCTATACACCAACAACAAGACAGAAGAATGAGAAATCAAGGAGTTGATCCCATTTACAATTGCATCCAAAACCATAAGATACCTAGAAATAAATCTAACCAAAGAGACAAAGGATCTGTACTCAGAAAACTATAAAATACTCATGAAAGCAATTGAGGAAGACACAAAGAAATGGAAAAATGTTCCATGCTCATGGATTGGAAGAACAAATATTGTGAACCTGTCAATGCTACCTAGAGCAATCTACACATTTAATGCAATCCCTATCAAAATAACATCCACTTTTTTCAAAGAAATGGAACAAATAATCCTAAAATTTGTATGGAACCAGAAAAGACCCCGAATAGCCAGAGGAATGTTGAAAAAGAAAAGCAAAGCTGGCGGCATCACAATTCCGGACTTCAAGCTCTGCTACAAAGCTGTAATCATCAAGACAGTATGGCACAAAAACAGACACATAGATCAATGGAACTGAATAGAGAGCCCAGAAATGGACCCTCAACTCTATGGTCAACCAATCTTCGACAAAGCAGGAAAGAATGTCCAATAGAAAAAACACAGTCTCTTCCACAAATGGTGTTGGGAAAATTGGACAGCCACATGCAGAAGAATGAAACTGGACCATTTCCTTACACCACACACAAAAATAGACTCCAAATGGTTGAAAGACCTCAGTGTGAGACAGGAGTCCATCAAAACCTAAAGGAGAACACAGGAAGCAACCTCTTCAACCTCAGCTGCAGCAACTTCTTCCTAGATACATTGCCAAAGGCAAGGGAAGCAATGGCAAAAATGAACTATTGGGACTTCATCAAGATAAAAAGCTTTTGCACAGCAAAGGAAACAGTCAACAAAACCAAAAGACAACCAACAGAATGGGAGAAGATACTTGCAAACGACATATCAGATAAAGGTCTAGTATCGACAATCTATAAAGAACTTATCAAACTCAACACCCAAAGAACAAATAATCCAATCAAGAAATGGGCAGAAGACATGAACAGACATTTTTCCAAAGAAGACATCCAAATGGCCAACAGACACATGAAAAAGTGCTCAACATCACTCGGCATCAGGGAAATCCAAACCACTCACTCTTTCAACCTGTGCGGTGAGTGCAAGATGAGCAGGCTCACAACTCTTCTGGCCTCTCTCAGGTAGTGAACAGTTCTACAGATCCTTTCATTTACAGACAAGCCAGTAATCAAAACTGTCCAATTCTAGATCAATCCCCATTAAAGACGAGGTTTGTCTCCCTCCTCATCTTGAGTGAGAGCTAGTTATAGGTGGGAGGCCTACCCCTTGGGAAGGGGTGTGGTTGGCTGCTTCTCTCTTTCTCCCCACTGACTGCTTTTTCAACCCTTGCCAGAATGTAAGCAGAGCCAGGTGGAAGGAAGAGTAAGGGGGATTGGAAATTTCTAATTTGACTATTCCTGTTTAAAGTTGGCTTCCTGCTCTCTAAATCTGGCAAGTATTTAAAGCTTATTCTTTTCTCAAGGGCACTTTTGTGCCTTCTTCACAAATCCCCCTTCTGGGCCCCTCTGACTGCAATTATCATCATGCACATAGTCGCGTCCTCCAACTAGCTACTTCTGATTCCCCCTGAGTTTCTGTCCTGCCTTTTCAGTGCTCAGCCCCTGACTGGCAGGCCAACATCTTTGTAAAAGACAGGAAAATATATATTTTTTTCATATATAGGTGTATATATATTCTCATGAATATACAATATATATTCACATATATTTATATATATATTCTCATGAATATATATACACATACACACATATATATACACATACATACATATACACACACACATATATATATATAAATACACACACAGTCTTATATATGCTCACATATTTATTTCATTTCCTCCTATGAATTCAAGTCACTGTCTGATGTGATTTCCTTTCAGCCTGAAGGAATTCCTTTAGTATTTCTATAATGACATGTCTGTCAACAACAAATTCCCTGAGATTTTATCTGGGAATAGCTTTCTTTCACTTTTGAAAGAGAGTTTCATTAGATAAAAAATTCTTAGTGGGAAGTTATTTTTCTCTTTCAAAATTTTGAGTATATCATTCTCCTGCCTTCTGGACTCCATTGTTTTGGATGAGAAGTCAACCATTCATTGTATTGATATTTCCCTATATGTAATGAGTCACTTTTTTCTTGCTGGTTTCAGTATTTTCTCTTCATTTTTGTCATCCATCAGTTGCACCATGATGGTCTAGAAGTGGGTTTTTTGTGATTATCTTACCTGACGTCTGTTGAGCTCTTTGGATTTGTAAATTACTGTTTTCATCAAATTGGGAAAGTTTTCAGCCATTATTTCTTCAAATACTGTTTTCGCTTTCCTTTTCTTCTGGGAGACCCATCACACGTATATTGGTACACTGACATTATCCCATCAGACTCTGAGACTCTGTTCATTTTTCTTCCAACTTTTTTCTCTCTGTTCTCCAGATTTATCCAATGTCAAGTTTACTAATTCTTTCTTTTCCATCTCGAATCTGCTCTTGAGCCCACCTTGTGAATTCTTCATTTCAGTTTTTGGAATTTTTAATTCTAGAATTTTATTTGGTTCTTTTTCAAGTTGCTAGGTTTTTTGCTGAGTCATTGTCATAGTATTTTTCTCTAGTTCTCTGAGCATATTTATAATAGTTGTTTTGAAATCTTTGTCTATTAAAGTCCACGTCTGGGCCTCCTAAGGGTCAGTTTCTATTGTATTTTGGTTTGTTTGTTTGTTTGTTTTCCTTGAGTATATGTCACATTTTCCTATTTCTGTGCATGTCTTATAATTTTGGATTAAAAACAGGACAATTTAGATAACCTATTATACAACCATGGATTCTGTTTTATTTTTCTGAGATTTACTTTCATTTGCCTGGATATAAACTACAATGCTTGTCTACCCACAATGTGCACCTACTGATGATTTGGTTCTGTTTTCTCATTCTTGTTGTTGTAGTTTAGCCTGGATTCTTATGGGTCATCATTGTGGCTGCATAGCTTGGTGATCACCCAGTAATTTGGGTTGAGGCCTTCTGCCTATTGATCTGTATACGGATTGGCAAGTACATTCCAAGTTGCAGCAAGTTCTCAGGTCTCTTGATTTATACTTTCTATAGCAATAAAGCTGGGATAAATAGTTTCCTAGTAAACAAAGGACATGTAGAGAGCTTTTCAATCCTCCAATAGATGTCTCTTTTCCACGACTTCCTCAGCTAGTCCACTGCTCACTTTAACCAGGACCACAAACTTGGGCAAATAAATGTACAGTTTTTCTCTATTTATTTTTTACCAAATGTTTCACTTTTACCTGACATGGCTATTGATTTTTGCCACCCTCCCCAAATTTATTATGTTCCATCTGACAATAAAATTGCTAGGTTTTTTGACCAGCTCCTAGCTGGTAAAATAACATTTCTTGTCAACTGTCCAAGGGTGTGAAAGAGAATGAAAGTAGCCCAAGCAAAAAGGCCATAGACTTCCACTATTCTTATCCAGAGCACTCCAGTTTTTTTAAGAATACATGCATATATGCTTCTCAAATTCTGGTCTACACAATTTGGGTTCTGTGGTCCAGAGCCCTGAACTCTTTCTTTCTCTTTCTTCCTTTCTTCCTTTCTTCCTTTCTTCCTTTCTTCCTTTCTTCCTTTCTTTCTTTCTTTCTTTCTTTCTTTCTTTCTTTCTTTCTTTCTTTCTTTCTCTCTCTCTCTCTCTCTCTCTCTCTCTCTCTCTCTTTCTTTCTTTCTTTCTTTTCAGAATTTTGTCCAACTTGTATGAGAGGATTCACCAGTTTTTTCTTACTACCATTATTGGAAGTCCTTTCAAAGCCTTTATAAAAATTACCTTAGGCTGACATTACCTGTGTGGGCCCCACATTTGGTCCCTAGTACTCATGCACTCTGATCTGCAGCTGGAAGGCAGGCAATGCTTTTCTAGACACAGACCGCTTCCATACCCCCAGCCACGTTAGCTTTCACAAACATGAACCAAGCCTCATGTATCTGTGTCCTACACCTGCAGAGATTCCATACCAAGCTCTCAATGTGATCTCATTGGAGTTCCTCTCACTAGATTGGGATTAGGAAGCACTGCTTCCTGTACACAGATGCTTCTCTCTTTTGGTAGGGCAGACTCAAAGGGATGAATTTCTCCAAAGAAATCCTCTCCAATTCTCTTTATGCTCAATAACTGAACAAGTTTTAGAACTTCAGTGTGGCTTAAGAGTGAATTCAACCATGGTGGTTTGACTTACAATTCACGTTTGAAGGAGGCACCTAGCACTTACTGTCTTCGGCATCAATTAACATTGAGATAGGAAGAGTCCCATTTGACATCTTGATGAAAGGCTTGCAAATTCATAGGTAAGGTTAAGTAGCAAAATATACTGTAACATGGGGGCTTGTATATTTGGGGCTTGCTGAACCCAAAAGGAAAGTGAGTTTTCTAATTTAGGTAACTTCAGTTTCATCCATTCTTAGAAATGAATTGGCATTCTCCTTTCCTTGTGGAAGGAGGCAACTATTTTCATATGCTGCTCATGCAGAGAGCTATTAAATGAAACAAAAGTGACCACAAACATGGAAAGTTTCATTAAGTGGCCCCTGTGGATACGCAGTAATTATGCTTGTCAAGGGAAGATATTGCAGGAAGGATATGTTTAGAGAGATCACAGTGTTATTAGTGTCTTATTTTGGCAGCCTGAGAAAAGATAGCCTCCCTTAATGTATCACTATCCTTAAGAAGATCAAAGGAGAAGAAACCTCTCTGTCTGCTTTTTTCGGAAGTTAAAAGAGATTTAAGAATGGAAGAGCTTGGTTATAATATAGTAAATAAACAACAAATTACAAGAATCTAATAATTCCTGCCTTTACTTTTATTTTACTCACTTAATAATTAATTAGGCAAAAGACAAGAGTCATATCTCTCAGAAAGCAGTGCTTTAATACTGCCAATGTTGGTCAAGAAAGATTTGTTGAATGATTGCCATCTCCAGCTTCTCTAGGGATATCTTCAATCCAAAAGGAATACTTCAAATGAACAATCATCTGTATGGTTGTGGGGGGATATCGGGGAGATGGCACTCACATTCATAACAAGCACATTTATTTCACACAGGAATAGTACTGGAATCAACTATGTGCTTGGATAATTTCAGCACCCACTGAAAACATTAAGCACTGTTAGACTAAATTTCAGGGTCTCAGTTTTTCCATCTGAATAATGAGGGGCTTTAACTCTAATCACAGATAGGAAACAAATTTTGCCCGCTAAAACTGAACAGCAACAGTTATGTGAGTGCTACAAAGACAAGGATTTGAAGCTATGTAACGGTTTAGTGGAGAAGTATACTCCAATGAATCAGCAATGTTTTCCATGGTCAAAGGATAGGGGAGTAGTGATTGCAGTTGCAATTTGCCATCCTTGGAAATATATCTAAGGATTATTTTACTTTAAAATTCTGTGATTCTATAATTCCATGTTACAGTCTGTATTATATCTTCTAGAACAAGGCAGTCTAGTTTGTATACAGAAATAGATCCATTCCAAAGAGAACTGAGGGTTAAACTGGTGTCAGTTGTAAATAGATTTTAGTCACTTATTTATATGGAGAGATTTAAGGAAGGAGAGCAGACAGAAGTTCTCTTGCACCATTAATTCCAGACATATTTTTCATGGGTCAAATATTTGTAATCTACAGTTTATGGGCAATCACCCCAAGGAAACTAACTCACCACAAGAAAATGTAATTGAATACTAATGAACCCATGCATTTTTATTGAAATTTTCACTTTGTAAAATGCTTTCACATTAATTTTTCTCCCACATTGTTGTTATTTTACCCAGTAACCCTGTAAGGCATATATCCTTATTCTTATTCTGGAAAGGAGCTTGATGCCTAGTGAGGTAAGAGCATTGGTTGCCCAAGACTTCTTAGCTAGAAATGGTAAGGGTTAGAGAAGTCCCCTAATGCAGCATATTTAACACCCAGTCCAGAGATTTTTTTATACCCCACCACAGCTATCCTTTTCACAAAGTAGTTTTCAGTAAGAAGATGAGAAATGGCATAAAAGCAAAAAGTATTGGAGAAGGCAGGACAGGAAGCTGATGGTGATGATGGAGTCAGATGTTTAAGGAAGAAAAGACAAATCAAAATCTCTGAGGCACACAACTGACTCCCACTGCTATATCTCAATATTGTTCACCTTGATTTTAAGACTCATATAACCAACCACATCTCCACAAGAACTCTTGATTTTTAGCCCACCCTTCCATCCCAGTAAATATTCCTTCCATAGTGTTCTGTATACCATGACATAGTTTATTAGCCTGCTAGGGCTGCCATAACAGAATACCACAGACTAGATGGTTTAAACAACAGAAGTTTATAATCTCACTGTTCTGGAGGCCAGAAGCTAAGAACAAAGTGCCATCAGAGTTGGTCCTGGTGAGAGGTCTCTTTTTGGCTTACAGATGGCTACCTTCTTTCTGTGTCCTCACCTGGCCTATTCTCTGTCTGAGCACAAAGAGAAAGGGACCTTCAGTGAACACTAGTCCTATCAGATTGGGGACCTCCATTTATGAACTCTTTTATACTCAATAACCATCCAAAAAGGCACTATCTCCAAATACAGTTACATCAGGAGTTAGTAATTCAACATATAAATTTGGGGGGAACACAATTCAGTCTATAACACATAGCATAACTTTTCACCTAGTTGTTCAGGCCAAAATACTAGGAGTTACGCTTGGTTCCTCTTTTTTCTTCACATGACACACCTAACCCATCTACCTTAAAATAGATCTCTGCATCAGTGACTTCTCCTCACCTCCAGAGCTACAACCAAAGACCAAGCCACCTGATCTTTCACCTGGACAACTGCAATAGTCTCCCTGCCAAAACTGATCTCTCTGCCCAAGGAGTTCTTTAACCCTGTAAATCAGATCACTCCTCATTTGAATTGAAAGTCATTAATGACTTTCCATATCACTTACAGGTCAATCCAAACCCCTTCCTGGGGTTGAGAAGGTCCTCAACAAGTTGGATCCTGACCATATCTCCAAAGTAATTTCTCTCTTACTCACTAGGCTCCCAGCCACCCTGGTTCTCTTGCTGGTTGTTGAACACTCAAAATCATTCCCATTCCAGAGACTTGGCCCTTTATCTTTCTCCTGCCTGGAATGCTCTTTTCCTGCACTGCTCATGGCTCACCCTTCATATCATTCAGGACTCTACTCAGATGTCATCAATTTGAGAGGCTTTCCTTTACCACCCAAACTGAAATAGGGCCTAGCCCTCAAATCATCTCAACCACATAGCTCACTATTTGCAGGAACAGGATTTCATATCTTTTGTTTGTTTGTTAGGATTTCATATCTTAGGAAACTCTTACCCAGAAAAAATAATTTGTAGATAGTGTTATTGCTTATTTTAGGAAATTCCCAGTATCCGTTTATCTAAGCAACTCTAAAATTCATTCAAATAAATTCCTTCTCAGGGCAATAGA
Source organism: Callorhinus ursinus (assembly GCF_003265705.2). Taxonomy (NCBI): domain Eukaryota; kingdom Metazoa; phylum Chordata; class Mammalia; order Carnivora; family Otariidae; genus Callorhinus; species Callorhinus ursinus. The sequence continues at coordinate 59,871,862 of NW_027397068.1, read as the reverse complement.
TTGCTCAGCTGGGCTCATCAAACACAGTTTCCTCTTCAAAACTCTCTTCCAAACCCAAGCTTCTCTGTGTCTACCAATCCCAATCAGGCCTGACATTGAAAAACCTGCCTTTAAACCAGACCCCCAAAACTCCTCATGATCCCACCTCCTTCCTCCACATTGGAGGCACTTTTTACATTGTCAAGGTAGTGCTCTCCCTTTCAGCACTGAAATCACAGAGGTGATTACTTAGCTTTGCTTTATCAGCAGTCTATTTTGATGATTTGGGGGAAGAATTGGCTCTTGACACTGCCCACTCTCTTTCTACTTACCCTGTTTAATTTTTATTCATATCACTTATTACTAACAGTACAGTCATTTATTTGTTGCTCATTTGTCTTTCTCCTGGAGTCGAATATAAGATCCATAATGGCAGGGATCTTTTCTGTCTCAGTCTCAGCAAAATTTCTAGCAACTAGCACAATGTCTGGCACACGGTAAGTTCTCATTCAAATTGTTAAGAATGAGTGAGCTCTGTAGGTTTGCTGAGCCAAGATCAGGAGACAAGGCAGACACAGAAACCTGTCTAAATTCAGTGAGATGAACGGTATGTCTGGGTCCCTGGAAGGATTACAGAGGCTATAGAATCTCCCTTGGAATCCTGCACAACATTGAACCACTAAGCACAGATGCCATGGGTGACACAGGGCTGCTCTCTTAGGGATTCCATCCACTCTGGTACCCATGCCCCACCTGAGCAAATGCAAACCTCCCCAGCCATCTGCTCTGCTCTCCTGTCTTATCATCCTCTAACTCTTTCCTTCCACCCAAGGAAAGGGGCACATGACAAAGTTGGATAACTAGAAACACTTCTGGTTCTGCCTACCCTTCCTCCTGAAGTTTCTGCCCTATATCAAACCTGGCCAGTGAGAGGCTGTGTAAGAGACAGTCACACATTGAGAAGACCATGTATACTAAGGCTTCGAGATAAAAGATAGGATGCCAACTTAATTTTTAATTTCAGGTAAACAATGAATCATTTCTTTAGAATAGGACAAATATTGCATGTAATATACTTGAATGGAAAATTAATTTGTTTATCTGAAATTCAGATTTAACTGGGAATCCTATTTTTTTAATGTTTTTATTTTTTAGAGAGGGAGAGAGAGAGAAAGAGAGGGGAGAGGCAGAGGAAGAGGGAGTGAGAGAATCTTAAGCAGGCTCCAGACCCAGTACGGAGCCTGACCCAGGGCTTGATCTCACAACCTGAGATCATGACCTGGGTGGAAATCAAGAGTCGGACGTTTAACGGATTGAGCCACCGAGGCACCCCAGGAACCCTCTATTTTTGTGTGTTAACTCTGGCCAACCTAAGGTATACACTTATGAACAGACACATATAATAAATATACTCAGATAATTGAATGCATGTCCCCATATTAAGGATGATTGGGGCTCTTATCATTTTTTTAAAAATATAAATCCTATGAAACAGTGGTTTCACATTAGGATACCATGAGAGTACAGCACTAAGGACCACAGGCCAAGCCAATTAAAGGCATGGTCATCTCTAACTCTCCACCTTTCCTGTGGAAGCATAAAAACACATCAAATCAATGCTATGTGGAGATAAACAAAGACCACACTAATGAGAACACGCGAAGGCTATTTACTCAGAGTTGCTATAGCAAGGAAGTCAACCACCATCACGTGCATTTTGGTAGAAATTCAAAGGCAGACAGAGGAGTGGGAAAGCTTTTTAGTGGAAAAAAGGGATGGCTTCAGGTGTTCCCTGATTGGAGGTTGTTGGCATGAGGAAGCTGTAGGTGGCTATAACTGGAAGTAGAGCATCCTACGTGATTGGTTAGGGATACATATTTGGCTTTTTCTGGTTAGTCCCAAGTTGGAAGCAGAGGAAAAAATTAGTGAAGCTATCTGTTATTAATCAAGGCCTGAACTTTTGAGGCTGAATGTTACAGTGGTGATTGATTGGCTTCCTGGTTGTTATTATATATCATGGCCTAGCTTCCTACAAGTCACATATAGCCGGCTGGCCTCCTGGGCTGGTTATTGTAGACAAGGGGGTTGGTTTCCTTGGTGATTTGCTGTAGGTTTTGGGTAAAAGTTTTATTTTTATTTGTGGTAGGACCATTGTCTGTAGATTCAGTTCCTCAGTGTGAGGCTGCACTATCCAATATAGTAGCCACATGTGGCTATTTAAATTTAATTAAAATTAAATAAAATGGAAAATTCAGCTGCTCAGTCACATTAGTTACATTCCAAGAATTCAATAGCCACAAGTGGCTAATGGACTGCTGAACTGGGCGGTGCGGGTAAAGAACATTTCCACCACTGCAGAAAATTCTATTGAACGGTACACGAGAGATGACAAAACGCTTTCACAACTTTGTTCATTAGGTTTCCAAACACCTCTAGGAAAATGTAAGCACCATTATCACCTTACTGGATTCTCCATTCTCCCTCTGAGTCTTATTTACTCTGTTTTCCCACAACTTTACATTCTCTGTTCTTTTTCTTAATTACCAGACTGTGACTTTGCCCTCTCTTATGCTTTCCCAGTTTCCTGGGTTGATGTTCTCGTTTTTCACAAATTGTTTTGAAAAGTCACTCTAGTGAGCATTTACTGAGTTTTCTGCCTAACTCTACTTTCCTAGAAATTACCTCCTTCCTTGCTATCCACAAGGTCATCCCAGATGTTAACACATTTGTATAGTGTGTCATCCCATCCCCACACCCTCTGGTCTCATTGATTGGGTACCTGACCCAGCTGGGCAATCAGTCTCTTCCCTGGGAATTGGAAAGCAATTCCTTAGCCGGAGCGAGCAAGAGATCTGTCTCCTAGTGGGTCACCAGTCTACAATAAGTAACTGTTACTTAGAAGCTGGAGGCACCAGCCATTTTCTACCAGGCCATGCAGCTAATAAGAAAGTGGTTCGAGAGAGGAGAAACAGATGTCTGAAGAGAGAGAGGCAGAAATGAGAGATGGGAAAAGGGCTCTCAGGGTTCCCTGAAGCACTGCTTTAAAACTTTAGTTTTATTCCCTCAAATTCAATGACATAGTCCATTATCCCTCCAATAAATTTTCTTTTTTGCTTAGAGTAGTTTGAATTGATTTTCTGTTATTTGCAAGCAAAAGAGTCCTAATCAATATAAACTGTAATCAAGGGAATTTGGAACTTGCCTATTTATAAAGACCCCTTCTCCTTCTCAAAGCATCACACATGATCATAAAGCCCTTCTTACTGCTACCTGGTACAAGATGTGTTATGGCTAAGGGCTAATCTCTGGAAAAGAAATGAAGGAATGCAGAACATAATGTACAAAGTGAGATAAATTTGTTTTTAGAATAGAGTCAGCTCAATTACCAATGCTTACTTCACAAGTACTAACAGTAAAGAAAATGGAAAAGGGAAGGGAAGATAGGCATTTTCTACAATACTGTTTAAATCATTAAAGTTCCATAATCACTTTTGGAAAATAGAACAAATTAAATTTTTACACTTTTACCTATTTATTATTTATTTATTCAATAAATATTTATCGAACCTCTTTTATTTTGGGATACTATGAAAGACACTGGGATTTCTCAAGAATAATTTCCAGAACTAAAAATCTGACTTTTGTATAATTATGAAGTGAATACACGTCAAAGATTTTATTCCACTTATTAATGATATAACTGTTGACAAGCAATCTGTCCTATATTACTCCATATTCCTGAACAGTGCGGGCCTCCTGAACACTGAAATTGCCATACTACAATGATAGGGAGTCTCTCCTTTTTTCTTCCAGCACCATTTACTCTTCACATTTTAAGGATATTCCACATGAAGTTGATTGCCTCCTTTACAGTAGAGATATCTGCTCCCATTCAGATGAAGAAAATCATTCTTATCTCTCCCAGCACCAAATGCACTTTCTAGGGGAGAGATCTTCCTTTCCTCCACAAAAGGATATGTTTACATTCTGAGTAAAAAATAATCTCTCTCTCTTACTCTAGGAGGAAGAGTGGTAGGTACTCCAGCTCCTATATAAGCCCTGAGAATAATAATTTTGGAGTTTCTATCCCGTGGTACCACCTCCTATGGGCCCCAGTGAACCCTCTGGCTCCCATCACATTACCCACTAAGGTATTGGGCATGAGGACCCAGCACCACACTGCTATTGCTGTGAATAACGAAGGTGTGACATCCTATTCAGAGTCTGATATTTCTGCAAGTAAGACAACAGCTCAGATCCTTCACAGTTTCTGATTTAGTAAGAAGTGCTAAAATATTAGAAACTGGTTCAAAGAAGAATATATATATCTATATACATAGATATATATATTCACAAGCATTCTGTAATTAATTGAATAGATGTATAACTGGTCAATATCCTGTAAGGCAATAAAATGTAATGTTTGGGGTATTACCTGTTCAATAAGGCATAAGCTATCACACAATTTTTTGCATTCCTATGGACAAGAATAATTTGCATAGCTATCAGTTTTCTGTAACTTCTACACATATAGAGCTCTGAAACAGCTTAGTTGGTAGAAAAATAATCAAAGATGCAGACCCTTAGAGAGTCAGTTCATGTTTGGAGGGTCCACTAGAAAAGAAAAGGCCATCCAGTAACCTCTTTTACCCATTTTCAAGTCTTAGACAATTTTTCCTGTTAAGAGCAAAAATAGGATCCTGACCTTCTGGAGCTAAGTTTTGTGAAAGAGATTGATATTAATCAATTAATCACAAAATAGCTGAATAATGACCAGTTGATGAATAATTTAAAGACACGGTATAGAGGGACATGAGAACATATCACGGGGAACCTGATATGGTTGAGCGTCAGAAAGTAGCCCTTAATAAAAATGTATTGTCATAGACCAAGTATGCATATAAAATAATTACTTTCTAATTGTGATTAAATGCAGGTGATACAAATTCCAAATTCCAAATGTACCATGATATAAGGCCAAAAGGCCAAAAGTAATTCTCCCTCCACCCTTAATCCCCAGTTAGCCTGTCCCTCTCCTGGAAGGACTAGTGTCAACAATTTCTGGTATATTCTTCCATTATACCTTGACATATACATATACATACTTGTATACATTTTACATGAATAATAGGACACTATTTGTAAGACACTTCTGTCTTGTTTCCATTTAACAATGAAATCATTTTGTATTAGTACACATAGAGTGCCTTATTCTTTTTAATGACTGCAAAACTGTCCATTGAAAGGATGTATCGTAATTTATTTAATCAGTTGGATCAACTTTAAGTTGAAGAAAAATGTTTTTGTGTATGATAACTTTAACTAAAACCTGTGTAGGGTTATTCATTTCACATTTTTGCCCAGGTTGTAATTGCCCACCATGTTTTGTGAAAAAAGTACCAGGCTCCTTTTGACCAGAGCCCCGGCTCTGTTACTTACTAGATGCAAGAGCTTGAGTGTTTGTCTAAATTCAACTACCTGGAAAATTCAAATGAAAAATACCTGCCCAATCTGGTTTGAAGGATTGAGGTAATAATCATGTCACTGACTTTGCTGTTTGATCCCCCAAGTGCTAGGAGCCCTTTAGACTTGGAGACACACCTTTCTTCCCACCTTCTGCCACACACCCTTGCTAACCAGAGCATGGTCATTTAATGTGCTTGTTTATTTTAAGCTTCTATGTAAGATTTTATTTGAAGACAGGAAATTTTTTTTCATCTGGGGGAAAAAAAACCCAGAAAATTATAAACTATAAAACAAAGCAAAGATATAAGGTATTGTTATTCTATCAGGACAGAAACAGAATCATAAAACAAGCCAAGCACTTAGGATACCAGCAAAGCCACAGGTGCTGCAGGGATAGGTCAGGGCAGGCAGGGATAGAAACCGCCCTATGTCCCTCCCTGAGATTGAGTCAGTCTGTAAAAGGTAATCTATCAGAAGCCACTAGAAGAGATCATTTAATGGAGAAAGCAGGAATAGGAAACTCAATCCTGCCTTGATTACTTCAAAACAAAAGCCTGAGTGGTAAAGTCTCCAAATGAATAACTAAATATGCAATTCACAATCAAGTGTTAGGGGCCTCCACAGAATCCTCGAAAGGGTGAGCGAAATAAGTCAATCAGAGAAAGACATGTATCATATGATCTCACTGATATGAGATATTCTTAATCTCAGGAAACAAACTGGAGTGGTGGGGGGTGGGAGGGATGGGGTGGCTGGGTGATAGACATTGGGGAGGGTATGTGCTATGGTGAGCGCTGTGAATTGTGCAAGACTGTTGAATCACAGACCTGTACCTCTGAAACAAATAATACATTATATGTTAAAAAAGAAGAAGAAGAAGATACCAGGAGGGGAAGAATGAAGGGGGGAAATCGGAGGGGGAGTCGAACCATGAGAGACGATGGACTCTGAAAAACAAACTGAGGGTTCTAGAGGGGAGGGGGTGGGGGGATGGGTTAGCCTGGTGATGGGTATTAAAGAGGGCACGTACTGCATGGAGCACTGGGTGTTATACGCAAACAATGAATCATGGAACACTACATCGAAGACTAATTATGTAATGTATGGTGATTAACATAATAAAAAAAGAAAAAAAAGAATCCTCGAAAGGGTGTCTTTTCAGTAGCCTCTGGATTTGACCTTATTTTGAAGTACCGCCCTACTCAGCCTTCCCCCTTATCACACACAAATTCAGTGTCCTTGCCTTAAAGCTTCTGCAGACCAGTCTCTTTTGACCAAGTGCTGTAAGAGATCTAATTTTTAAGATACAGTATCACTATGTGATATGCAAGTGATATCAACCCTCCGCATATGTGCGGCACCACACAAAAACACTTCCAATCTATTGCATCAGGTGACCAGGTACATAGAAAACGTATAAAAATATGTACACAAAAAAATCTTCTCTTCCACGTGCCAACCGTTAAAGAAAGCCGTGCTATGCCCTCCCCTAGGCGCCAAACACTGTCAGGCACTAAAGATACAGAGCTGAACGAGACATAGTCAGACTTTCCAGGAGCTCAGTCTTTAGCAGAGTAACAAGCAGATGCCTATGAAGGGCAACCATCCATTGGTGAGAATTATTGGACTAAAAGCAGGAGTCTAGAGCACAGACTAACAGGAGAATACGTCATTGAAAACATTACAGTGCTTGACTCGGCTCTCTTCTGCTTCCACGTGTCCCCTGAAGTGACGTTCATCTTTTTAAACCGTCAGCCAAGCCATACTTTGGACTAGCTCTAGAAAAGAACTTCCATATTTTTTATAGTTTTAAAACTGGTGTTACTTTTTCTATTACATTCTTTCATTTGTTATGGGTGGTGTAAGAAAACATTACCGAACTTCGTATATGGTTGAGCTCTTTCTTAGCCCAAAGAGTTTGCCCACTTACTCTTTTCATTTGTTTCTTAAGAGATACTAAGGTGTTCAAGCAATGACAGTTTCAGTTTTACTATTGGCTTTCTGATCGTCATATCTTTCCTTTTATTTCTTTTTCTTATTAAAAGGACCAGGACCTACACTTGCTGGGTAAAGAAGAGTAGGTATAGCAGGCATGGTGTCTTATTCTTGAATTTAATGGAAATACATTATGTAATGTGGAATACATAATGGAAATACAACAAATAGTTGACCATTAAACATCTTATTTACTTTTGATATTTTATATCCTTTACCAGGCTAAGGCAATTCCATTTTGCCCTTGGCTTGCTAAGAGTTTTTATTGCCACCAGATTTATCATTAGTTGATGTTGAACTTTATCAGATGCTTTTTTTCTGCAGGTGGTTCTTTATTAATCTCCAGGTAATGTGGAGCATTATATTGACAGATATTCTAATGTTGAACTACCATTTCATTCTGCAGTGGACCAACTTGGTTACGATGATTATTTGTAATACACTGTTAGATTGAATTTCCTGGCCTACAATTTTATGTTCTTGTACTGTTTTTTTCCAGTTTTTATATCAAGGTAATAAAAATGAGTCAGATAGCTTTAGCTTTTTTTTTTATATTTTTAGGTACATTTTTATAAGATACAGTTTAACTACTCTTTGAAAACTTACAGAAACTTTGCCTCTACACTTGGCCTGGTATATGTTTTGGGTGGGTGAGTAGGTAAGGGAATAATTTTTATTAGAATTTTATTTCTCTAATGGTTATTAGTCTATGCAGGTTTTCTGTTTCTTTTAAGTTAATTATGCTAATTTATCATTTTCTTTTAAAAATGTTTATTTCATTTTTTCCATAAGCAATCTTCTTTCTCTTGATCATAAAAAATCTGATCCTTGTGTTAATGATTTGCTCTCAAGCTCTTATCGGATAGATAATAGACTCTTCACAACTGACCAGTTATCTCCTTGGGTAGGGCCAATGTTAACTAGCCTGTGTTTAGTGCCCCCTACAGGTGCTAGGAAACACTGGCTCTTTCCAAACTTACCAGTGAACGTTGTATAACCCAACTGTTGTATTGTGATTTGGGACTGTGTGATACACAGAGCTTCTTTAAGGAGATTTTCAGTCTCCTGCTAGAAGAAGAAATGTGGCTTCAGCCCAGAGAGAAAATTGTTTCTTCCCTCTTCTGTGTTTTGCATTTGCAATGGCTTATTGATTCTTGTGAAGCAGGTCAAAGGCAAATTCACACATTTTACCAAAAATATGCAGATATGCAGCTAAACTGTGTTCTATGTGCTACATTTTTAATTTTAGTTTGAATATTACGAAGAACAGGGAGCTCTTAAGTACTGTTGGGGAGCTATTTGGAAGTATAACAAGAACACTCCTTTGTATGACACAGTTAAAAAGAATAGTGACCCTAAAGGAAACATAATCAACAAGAAGACAGTATAAAAGTTCTAAACTGGACCAAGAAAGAAGTGTTTGAGTTAGAATATTTAATTCATGGAAACATTCAACCGAGAACAATAAATACCTGCCTAGATGTTGCTGGGCCAGAATTCCTTTCTTCTTCTGTGAAACAAAGAAAACAAAACAAAATATTCCACCTGCTCACCTGAATTCCATATAGGCCAACTTCAAAACTCCTGACCACTGCTATTTCCTTCAACTATGGCCCCTTACTCCTTCCGCCTTACTCACCGGTGACTTTGGGGACCTGCATACCGGCCTCACTGTCCACCATTCCTGCTGGCACGGCCTGTGATTTCCACAAACACTGTCCACGCTTCTTAGGCTCTCGATGTCGTTAGCTCCAAGTCTTCTCTCAGCCCCACCATGGCCATGCAACTCATGGCCACACCTCATGAACAAGAAAGACGGCACCATTTCTACCGTATCATCTCCTAACTTCTCTTTCTGACTCTCAACTTCATATTTCAGGGCACCCTGGTAACCCCGCTCCTGTAATGTGCTGACCTTGCAGAGACCTCCAGTAATGCCATGTTCTCACTAAATTATACAACACTAATGTCCTCACTTCTCCCTGTAGCTATTTGGGGTTCAGTGTGGAGCCAACACTGCTAATATCTTTGCGCCCCTCTCCCTTTGAACCTCCATCAGCAACACCCAGTTCTGGTGGCTTCTGAGTAGCGGCTTACTCCTCACCTGCACCCAGTCACCTTGGATGAGCCCGGAGAAATTCACACAGCTGGTTTCAATGAACTCACCTCCATTTTCTTTTTCTTTTTTTTTCTTTTTATTTTTTTTTACCACAAATCTCAACTGGACAATGAATTTGGCAAAATACTGCTACTATGTACCCTTAATAAAGTTTATCTCACTTCAAAATGATTATGTTACATCTTCTCTTCTCCCCTGACAAAGCTTCTCTTCTGATCTAACTTTAGTCAGGCTCCTCCAACCCCTTTTCTCAAATAGGCCTGCTTGGCCTCGTTTTAGCAAACAATGCTACTTAGTCAGTTTAGTGAGAATCTCTCATCTTTGATATCAGAGCTCCCTCAATATCTGATCAAATTCCTCAACCCCCATCATCCTCCCAGTGATACAAGATCCCACTAGCGGGCCTTCTGCACGAATCTTGTTCCGTCCAATCTATGAGAACCCCCCCCACCCGCCTTGATGTCTCCTCAGTGGTTTCTATCCACCGACCCCCCCACCCCACCCCGAGCCTGCTTCTTGGCTTATCAATCCCAGTTGTTGTTGATTTGAAATTGAGTCCCAACTCTATACAGAAATCTCTCTTCCCTTCCTGTAATAGTTCCTGATTAAAATCTGTTTTTACCCCTTGAACCACTGTGTGGCTCTGGTTTTCTTTAACACCGCTGAAATTTATCACCCCGTCCCCGTGTTCTCCATGCTCTCAGATGATGACGGCCCTGGTTCATACCTAATAGAAAAATAGTTACAGTCAGTGCAGAACAGACGTCTGCAAACTGTAGCCTGCTGCTCAAATCTGGTCCCCAGCTTCCTTTCTCTACAACCTCTGAACTAAAAATGTGTTTTACGTTATAAAATGACGGGGGGAAAAAGGGAAAGGAAAATTATTTTATGACATGAAAAGTCAAATTTCAGTGTCCATAAAGTCCTTTCCTGGGGGGCGGCTGGGTGGCTCAGTCGGTTAAGCGGCTGCCTCCGGCTCAGATCATGTTCTCAGGGTCCTGAAATCAAACCACGCATCTGGCTCCCTGCTCCGCAGGAAGCCTGCTTCTCCCTCTCCCACTCCCCCTGCTTGAGTTCCCTCTCTCGCTCTGTCTCTCTTGGTCAAATAAATAAATAAATAAAATCTTTAATAAAAAAAAAATAGTCCTTTCCCGGGAGCGCAGCCATGCTCATTGGTTTACGTTGTGTCTGTGATTGATTTCATTAGGCCGCGGACGCACAGAGACAGCTCAGCCAGAAAGTCTAGAGTATTTACTCCCTTGCCCTTACAGAGAAACTTGGCCAACTTCTGGCCTAGCATGAGTCCATTCCCTCACAAACCTCCCAGTGCTTGACTCATTCTTTGATTGCTTCACTATTACAAGAGAAATAGCCCTCCTCCAGCTACCTATTCCTCCACTAGCTGCGTAGCCTCCTTCTCAAGGATGTCACTGTCCAATTAACTGCCTTTTCCCTCTGTTGTTAACCTATTCTTCCCTGATGGATTATTCCAACTGACATATAAGCACACTTTAATATCACCCAATTAAAAAAAGAAATCCTCCATGACTTCATGTCCCCCTCCAGCCTCTATTTATTTCTCTGCTTCTCCTCGTGGTGAAATTTCTCCAAAGGACGTCTGGCTGCACCGTTTCCAACTCCTTCCATCATTTTCTTTTTTCCATCCACTCCAATAAAGGTTTTCGTATTCACCCCTCTCCTAGAGCGGCCCCTCTTAAAGTCAGCAATGACCTACATCTTTCCAAAGCCAAGGTGATATCTGCACTTTGTTCCTACTGAAGGGTCATGTCGATCTATCAAAACATACATTTTTTGTTTTTGCATTTTATTCTGTTCTGTAGCCAGTTGTGAGCTTGCCATAGCAACAATGCTTCATCCATATTTATATGTGAATCTTGAAATATAAATCAGGGAATGTCTTTAATGTCCTTTATTAATAATGGCTTATCAAGTATTATAGCATTTCTTGAGTATGATGATAGCTTTGCATATGTCAGAGAATGTCCTTTCTCTTAGGAGATATGTGCAAAAGTATTTAGAATCTACCTTAAAATAGTTCCTTGAAATATACTATGTGTGTTTGCAGAAGAAAAAAATAAATCTTTTTCCTCTCCCTATCTTGTGTTCTCTGGTAAGGGCCCTGTAAATTAGACCAACAAAAGACAGATTAACAAGAGAAAAGCAAACAGAAGTTTATTAACATGTGCACTGCACATAGATATGGGAGCACTCAGCAATGAATAACCCAAAGGGTGTGGTTTGAACTTGGACTTAGATAGCATCTTAACAGAAGAACAGTAAGTTTTTAGAGAAGTGGCAAGATGAAGGAAAAGCACTTTGAGCTTCTAGCAGGGCAAACTGTGGGAAAGCAAATATATGGGAAAATTAGCAGTAGAAAAGGAGTAATTTTAACAAGGTTTATGTAGATTCCTCTGGTGCTGTGTCTGGGCTGATAAGGGCTTAGAGTTGTCTCCAGTGATTAACCTCTGTCCTTCCTGATAGGGGAGAAGAGACACCTTTATAAATTTATGCCGGACTTCAGGCAAACAGAGGGAGAGGAGAGAGCTCTTCTTGTATCTGCTTCTTCTCAAATACCTTTAGTTCAAAATAATCCATATGCCAAAGTAACATATTTTGAGATGACATATTCTGCTTCTTGTCATTTGTGTGTGTGTATGTTTGCACACAAAGAGAGACAGACATATCATATATGGCCAAAAGTTAACAAATATGGATGAAAGATATATGGTTGCTCACCGAACTATCTTTTTAAACTTTCCTACAGGTTTAAAATTTTTCAAAATAAAAAGTTAGGGTGAAAATTATATCATAATCATTTGGATTCATCCCAGAAATAAAAATATAGTTCAACTTTAGTGAAGCTATCAGTGTGATTCTCAAAATCCAGGTATTAACGAATAAAAAATAATTATTTAACATACGCATTATGATCTTTTTAAAACTCTTAAGAAATTGGGATTAGAACTTTCTTTGCTTGATTAAATAGATCTACCAAAAATCTATAGCCATCATCATTCTGAATGGTAAAATTCCCATTAAGTTCAAGACTGAAAGTCCTGGAAGATTAAACCATGAGACAAAAAATACATATTCTTGAAAGGAAGAAATAAAATGGTTATCTGATACAGAAAATATGATTATCTACCTAGAAAACCCAATAGACACATCAGTTTCTGACAAAGCAGTGTGCTACCAGTAATTGGAAATACTCTCTTCTTTAAAAAACACTAGAAATTCTAGAAAATATAACAAATATCTCTCAAACTATAAATTCCCAAGGGCCAAAACAGAGAGGAGACATACAAGCAAGGAGCAAGCAGAAGGCGAGGCTGTGGCTGTACAAAGTGGAGGTACCTTTCCCAATTATCAAGGGATTTGGGCTCTAACAGACACACAGGGAAAAGATCTGAGGCCTGGAGCTCATATGAGGCAAGGAGTTAGAACTAATGACCTCGTAAAGCCAGGAGTCTTGATGGGCTCTACCCTACAGAAAGGATGGATTAGGAACACATCATCCATTAGCTCTTTTATCTGCCTCGGACTAGCAACTAGGTAAAAAAAGAGAGAGCCCAGGCCTCTGTTCACACAAATTTCAAATTTGAATTTACATTATCTGTGTTATTTAAGAACCCCTAGAGAAATAGGGTGAGAAATCAACATGAAAATTGTCCCAAGATGGTGATCATCCCTATATAGGGAAGGTCAAATTCTCTGGAGGAAATTACCTTCTTCAAGATACACAGGACCCCACAAATCATGCCCCACCAAACATGAGCTCACACACAAGGAAGGAATTCTTTACAGGCAGAAGCCAGCAGGCACAATCAAAAACAAACTTAATGCCCTAAAAATTTAAATAATAGAATTGTCAAATATAATTTCAAAAATTAAAATGATTAAATACTTATAGAGGAATTTAAGTGGACTTATAATTTAAAATCTTAGTTGATAAGCTAAATAGTAATTAGGCACTGCTAAAGAGATCATTAATAAGATGGAAGAATGAGCTCAAAAAATTAACCCAAATCCATCAAAAGAACTGAACAGTTAGAAAATGTGCAGAAGTAAAGAGACAGAAAAAATAGAATGAGAAGATGCAACATACATCTCTTCCATTTAAACACCGTTTCAGGGGCACCTGGGTGGCTCAGTTGTTAAGCGTCTGCCTTCGACTCAGGTCATGGTCCCAGCGTCCTGGGATTGAGCCTCGCATCGGGCTCCCTGCTCCATGGGAAGCCTGCTTCTCCCTCTCCCACTCCCCCTGCTTGTGTTCCCTCTCTCGCTGTGTCTCTCTCTGTCAAATAAATAAATAAAATCTTTAAAAATAAATAAATAAACACTGTTTCAGAAAGGGAGATTAGAGAGATTGGGAAGAGCTGAGAATTTTCCAGAATTGGTAAAAGATATGAATCATCAGAGTAAGGAAGCTTTGGATTTGTTAATCCAAGGCAAGATAAAGAAAAAGAAATCTACAAATAGCAGAATGAATATATGGAATATCAAAAACTTTTTTTAAAAAAAGAGAATCTTGTTTGTTAACATAGAATGAATTGAATGAATTAGACTAAATATAGATATATCAATGTCTATAACTGAAAGCAGAAAAGAATTGAATAATATCTTCAGATCATTGAGAGAAAATAACTGTGTGTTTAAGATCTTATACAGACCAGCAAACAGTGAAGGTGAACAAAAAGCCATCTAGATAAACATGCTCTAAATGAATTTACTTTAATGCTTCAAGGAAAAAAAAGTGGACCCAGGAGCAAGCCTAATACAGTCTATTCTAAGCAACATACCCTGTAGCTCTCCTTGTGTACAAAGAATTTCTCCAGATTACATACCAAAAGTAGGATTACTGGTCACAGATTGTGTTCATTTTCTATTTTATTACATACTAGTAAAGGAATTATGAGCAAAATCTCAGGCAAATGGGGATAAACCTACATAAGGATTAACTGCATAAACTAATAGTATTAATAATTTTTATAATGATAAGCACCAGTATGGGAATGGATAAATAAATGGCACTGGAACTTTTTACAATGGAGAATTATAGAGACATTAAATAGAATGAAATGGATGTGTAACATATCTACAAGAACAAATCTCAAAATACCATGTTAAGTAAAAAAATCGGAATAAATATCAATACATACCATATTATGCCATTTATACAAAATAAAACAAATGTGCACAGATATATATTACATTTGGATATATATAATAGTAGCAGATGGTTGTGTGGTATATAAGGGGTGGGGTGACAATGGAGAAGAGCCATTAAAAAGACCTTAACTATATCTGCAATGCTCCTTTGCTGTTTTTTTTTTTTAAGGAAAGAAATATAAGCATATGCTAACCATTATTAATTCAACATGGCAGAAATATGGGTACTTTTATTGTTTTTACTATTCCAATTTTTTTTAATTAAAAAAATATATATATATTCTAAAATATATTTGTGTATATACACACACATATATGTGCATGTGTGTGTATGTATATATATATCTGTATGAAGAATCCTCAATAAACTTTCATGAGAATCTCCTACTGTGAGGCTGACAATGTATCTTTGAACATATTAGGGAATGAAATTGTTTGAACTTTCATTTTCTTAAATATACATTACAAATTATATAAGGAATTATAAAAGGAATTGCAAAGGAAACATTATTACTTGTGTGTTCATAGTTCATCTTTAAATTTATTAGAAGTATTAGTGTTTAGGGTAGCTCAGTCAGTTAAGCAGCCGACTCTTGATTTTGGCTCGGGTCATGATCTCAGGGTCCTGGGATCTAACCCCAAGTTGGGTTCCATGCTCAGCAGGAAGTCTGCTTGAGGACTCTCTCTCTATCTCTCTCCCTCTGCCCCTCCCCCAGGCACTCGCTTGATCTCTCTCTCTCTCAAATAAATAAATAGATAAATCAATCAATCAATCAATCAATCAATCTTAAAAAAAAAGAAGTATTAGTGTTTGTAATTTTAAAATTTAGTTCACTGTTTCTGGCCAAAATAAAACTGTTAGTCCCAGAAAATCTCTGATAACTTATGAAAGTGAAGCAACCTTACTATTCAGATGCTGCTAGAAATAACTCACTGTGCCTTTTTTATAGGAAAGAAAATAGTATCTCCTTGCTTTCAGGCATACTTGTAAGATAACTGGAAATGAACCATTGACAAAAGCCAGAAGCTAATATTACTGTCAATTGGAAAAATAGGAAGAAAAGTGTATTTTTTTGAATAGGGGTTCCAAATCTCATACTGCAAATGATTTTCAGACAGACACAATTTGTTTTCTGTACCTGGAATGCTTTCTTTCAATCCAAGACTATTGAAAATATTTTCAAACTATACCTTACTGTTTCCACATCATATTTCAAGTAATAGGCAAAGGGAAATAACAAGATCTTATTAGCCCTTAGAATAGCTACATGGATGTAGGTTTATATAGAGGTTTATTTAATTTTTATATTAACAAAAGTCACATTTTGGATGTTATATATAATTTTAGTGAGTGTAATTATTGACCTCAGTATTAAAATTTGAATCTAACCATGTGACTAATACATAGACTATCCATGCCGGAGCTGGAATCTCTAGTGTTTTACTATAATGAATCTCTGTGTTTTTTCATATCGTCATTGATAAAGAGAATAGAGGCCTTAGAGGAGTATTTGGGATCTGAACAGGACGAAGTCTCTGGAGGTATAAAGGAAACTGTGCTAAGTGTGAGAATCCCTGTATGTGAGAATCCCATCAGTGCTTTAGCAATAGAACCAAGTATCTGTCCAGTAGGGAATTGTTGCTGAGAGAAACATGATGATCATCCCTCCAGAGAAAGCAGAGTAAGAGATAAATAAGAGCCTGTGGTTTTGCTTCTTTTCCAAAATTTGCTGGTGTCAATATGATGTAGTAGAAAGAACAAGGCTTCTGAGTACATCGGATAAAAATTTAAATTCTAGCTCTGTCTGTCACATAGCCTGAGACTTGGGAAGTACTTTGTCTCACTGTATATTAGTTCCTGATTCAGTAAAATGATAATTAGACTCTCTTCCTTTTAGCATGTTTATGAGGACTAGCAGTATTACGTACAAGGGACCTAACACATCCTAGGCATATGATATATGATGGATGAGCTAATATATTTTTGCTGAAACTGTCTTTCCAATCCCTTTGAAATTGTAGTTCTTTTACTCTGCACTTGAGGCGCTAAATCAAGTTACACATGGTGCTCCACAAAGAGATATATGAAATATGAGTAGGAGCAATATTATGATGACCACTGATGGTTTCCTGTTGGTGATGGTGATATTTCTTAGAATACTTGGGGCCAACACCTGCTCCTTTGTAGACAGGTGGGATGGAAAGCAAATGTGTTGTCTAATCTAAGAGTAAGAGACATTCATCCTATCCTGCCTTTTCAAGACTTAGACCCTCACACAGGTTATTGGATTTTTGGATTTGTACAAGGCAGTTGTTTAGTCAAAACAATATCTACTTTCTGCTTTAAATATCTGGAGTCATGGTAACAGATCTTCTGATTTATCAATCAATTTTAGAGTCAGGTAACCATTTGGAGACATGTATATTAAAGTAATCGTTAAAGAGATGAAGTCAAACTATCATTTGGGCACTAGATGAAGAAAAGTAATAAGCAAATTCGGCCTCTGGATATAATGGAGAAACTAATGTCAAAGTCTTCCCCCACAACAACTTAAAAACTGGAAAAAGTATATGAGTTACCTTCAGTCACTAGACAACAAACAGCATAGAACTGTGATCCCTGAAAAAGGGAAGCAAACAAGGTAAGCATTACAATTGCTCTGGATTTCTGCTTGGAAACACTTTCTCTACTGAAAGCTCAGGAAAGGGAAAACAAAGAATATCATAGTAGTCTTGCTGCTTTGAGAAGAATCAGTGCTTTAGAAAAAAAAAAAAACTTAATGACTTGACAACAGCAATAGATACTCTGCAAACTGAAGCACAGAGAGAAAAAAGACTTAAAATAATTTTAAAAAGACCAGCTCTTTAATGAACTCTGAAACAGTATTCTAGTCCGATAAACTGTAACTGAAGCTTCAGAGGGAAGGAATGGACACAGAGAAACATTTGATTAAATAATGGACAAAAAATTCCCAAATGTAATGGAAATTATCAATATGCCAATGCAAGAAAATTAACAAACTAAAAGCAGAAGAAACAAAGACAAACCATATCAAGGCACATCCGAGTAACCCCACTAAAGCCATTGATAAAGAGACAATGTAAAGCAACCAGAGAAGAAAGAATGAATGAAGATTTTATGTCAGGGGAAAAAAAAGCAAGCTTGAAAATAACAGTATATTTTTCAATTTCTGAAAGAAAACACTACCAATCTAGAATTTTATATCCAGCAAAAATACCCTTCAATGTGAAGGTGAATCATGCAGGATTTACCCTAGGAATGCAAGAGTAATTCAACATACAAAAATTAATCAATGTAATACACTATATTAATAGAATGAAAGGGGAAAACACGTCAACTGAGGTTGATGCACAAAAAAAAAATTTGACAAAAAGCATTTGATTAAAACACTAAACAAACTGATAATAGAAGGGAATTTCCTCAAATGATAAAGAACATCTATGAAAACTGATAGCTAACATCACACCAAATGGTGAAAGACTGAAAGCTTGCCTCCTAAGATCAGAAATAAGACAAAGATGCTCCCTCTCACCACTTCTTTTCAAGATTGTACTGGACTTCTGCAAAACTATAAAACATTGTTGAAAGAAATTAAGGAATACGTAAATAAATGGAAAGACATCTTGTCTTCCTGGATTGAAATACTTAAATATTAAGATAGGAATACTACCCAAAGTGATCTACAGATTCAATCCAATCCCTATCAAAATGTCAATGGCCTTTTTTAGCCATTAGAGAAATGCAAATAAAAAAACACAATAAGGGGCACCTGGGTGGTTCCGTTGGTTAAGCACCTGCCTTCAGCTCAGGTCATGATCACCTGGTCCTGGGATTGAGCCCCAAGATGGGAATCCCTGCTCAGCAGGGAGTCTGGTTCTCCCTCTACCTCACACCCCCACTCATATTTGTTCTCTCTCTCTCTTTCTCTCTCTCTTTCAAATAAATAAATAAAATCTTTAAAAAAACACAATGAGATACCCCTTCACACCCACTATGACAGCTATAATAATAATTTTTTTAAGAAGAAAAATAACAAGCGTTGGCAAGGATATGGAAAAATTGGAACCCTCATAACATTCTTAGTGGAAATGTAAAATGGTGTAGCCACTGTAGAAAACAGTTTGGTGGTTCATCAAAAAGTTAAACATAGTAGTAGTGTATGACCCAATAACTCACTCCTTGGTATATACTCAAAAGAATTGAAAACAGGGACTCAAACAAATATACATGAATGTTCATAGCAGATTGTTTATTACAGCCAAGAGATGGAAACAACCTGAATGCCCATCAATGGATGAACGAATAAACAGATTACGGGGTGACCATATAATGGAATATCATTCAGCTATAAAAAAGAGTATAGTACTGTGATATTCCACAACATGGATCAGACTCGAAAACATTATACAAAGTGAGAGTCAGACCTTAAAGATCACATATTGTATTTATATGAAATATCCAGAATAGGTAAGTCCATATTTTTAGTGTTGCCAGGGGCTGGGGTAAGAGGAAATGAGGAAACACTGCTTAATGGGTACAGGGTCTCCTTTGGGCATAGTGAAAATATTTTGAGACTCAGTAGAAGTGATGGTTGGATAACATTGTGAATATGCTAAATGCTACTGAATTGGACACCCTAATATGGTTGATTTTATGTTATGTGAATTTGTCTCAGTAGAAACAGGCAAATTTGATTTTCCCCAACTGGAAAAAGAAAAAAAAATTTCATCAAATAAAAACTAAGATAATTCATATTATAAAAACTCTCAGTAAACTAGTAATAGGAAACCTGTACAACCTGATACTGTGTGTGTGTGTGTGTGTGTGTGTGCGCGCGCGCACGTGCTCATGTGCAAGCATGAAACTCTGCAGTTGGTTTTATTTTTTTTAAAGATTTTATTTATTTATTTGACAGAGAGAGACACAGCAAGAGAGGGAACACAAGCAGGGGGCGTGGGAGAGGGAGAAGCAGGCTTCCCGCAGAGCAGGGAGCCCGATGCAGGGCTCGATCCCAGGATCCTGAGCCGAAGGCCGACGCTTAACGACTGAGCCACCCAGGCGCCCCATGCAGTTGGCTTTATACCTAGAAAAAGCCTGAACTCTTTTCACCTAAAGTCAAGAATGAAGTGAGGCTTCTACCTTCATCATTTCTAATTCAACATAGTTCTGAAGAACCTAGTCAGAGCAATATGGTAAGAAAAAGAAATAAAAAGCATATAGACTGAAAAGAAAGAAATAAAACTCTTTTTACAGATACATAATCATGTGAGTTAAAAGCCATAAAGAAACCACAAGACCAAAAAACTATTAAGTGAATTTAGCAAGGCCCTCGCATACAGGATAGATATTGTATTTCTAAGTACTATCAAAAAACAATTGGGAAATGAAATTTTTAAAAATACCAAAGTTCATTTCAGAAAAGCACCAATAACAGGAAATAGTTGGGGATGAATTGAACAAAATATACACAGGCTTCCAAGAATGAGTGAGTACTTAATAAAACTGGAGGGGCAGAATATTTTTTCCATGATGTTTTTGTCATTTTAGGGAACCCAGGGCACATTTTTTCCTGGCAGACAAACAGAAGCAGGAGGGAGGGAGGCTTTCCTTGTCATAAAGCCTTACAGCCCCTGATTCCCAACTACCTCATCAATTAGGAGGAACTGTCAAGAAATCCCCAAGAACAGAGATCAAAGTCAGATCCAAGAGAAATTTCTGAATCATCATGGAAAAAAAAAAAAAGAAAAAAACACCTCAGAGAATCAGTTTGGGCTGTGAACAAGCATGCACAAGGCCCTAAATCATACTTTCACTCAGACATATTCAGAGTATCTTTCTTGAGCATTATAAGTAAAAAATGAGGGCTATAACAATTCAGGAAGAGAAATCTCTGAGTCACCTATGGAAATAAGAGATACTGCTGACAACAGGCTTTGACCTTCACCTAGTCCTGGAAACTTCAGTGACTGAGCCCCAAGTTGCTTAGAGCACCCCACTGGCAAATAGAATTATAACTGTATCAGGATGAAAATCGATTCCTCCCCTGTTCTTCTTCTTAAAGAGGGTGAGGAACTTTTGTCACCAGAGAAAGAAGAAATTATTTTACCTCCAATTGAGAAATTAGTTGATTCAACAGACATAGGGCTGATGAGGCTACTTACTTAGAATATATGTTTTAAAGACATGATGAGAGTCTTGAGGGTTCTAAGCGGAGGTGTTACTGGTTCCAGCTGATTCAAATCATTGGTTGAGGGCTACAAGGGTGAAGAAGGCAGGGTTGGACTTAACCCAGAGGTCAGAATCATGGCTCTGCCACATGCTGGACCTTGGGGAAGTCACTGGATCTCTTCCATTTCATTTTCTCCTCTGCAAAGGAACTCTTACTGGACTGGGCTCAGTAGAGAGGGAGCTGGAACCTGCAGGCTCCAGGCCACAAAGCTTGTAGGAGGGTTGGATGTGTTGAGCCTGAAATCCTGGGTGAAAGATGGGGCTGCAGTTCTGGAGGGATGAAGTACGAGGTATAGCTTACAATGGAGGTTGATTGCCAGGAAATTTCCATAGACAACCGTGTGGGTAATCTCTGGATGCATTGCGCTGGCTTACAGGATCTGACCCAGTAGACAACTAATACTATCACTCAGGATCATGGTGAGGCTCAAACAAAAGCATAAGTGCCTATCACAGTGCCTCTCACAAAAGAATATTCGGAAAAAAACCTTAGGTGTTTCTTATGGGCTGAATTGTATCTCACACACACACACACACACACACACACACACACACACACACAAATCTGTATGTTGATACCCCCTAGTACCTCAAAATATGAATGGTTTTGAATATGAGTCCTTTAAAGATGTAATTAAATGAAAATGAGGCTTTTATTGAAACAGAGGAATAAAGGAGATTTTGGCATTCAGACACGGGTAGATTTCTTGTCGCTGCCTTGCAGCACAACCTAGAACAGAATTATTCCTGCTTTGAATGCCAGGCTTTTAAAAGAGGACGGGAAGAGTAAATGGAACAATTAGGCAGAGAAAGACCCCGCCAGGAACCGTGGAGATAAGAGGCTGGCAGCCTCCTTTCTCCAAGGTTGCAACTCTCTCAAGGTTCTCTGGGAGGAAGGTGGGGAGAGGAAGGGACGTCCCACATGGTTCCAGTGCGAGGGCAGTCCTGGGTCACTTGAGACAGCTCCCTTAGGGGAGAAACGTCTGCTTCCTGTGCTCCTGCTCTGAGTGTGCCCCGGGCTCTCTAATCATGTGCACCAACAGCAGAGGTGGAACACTGACGGCATCCGACATTTTCCAAACCAAGTGCGGCTCGTGAAAAAGCCACCTATCCATCATCTGTCCAGCCTGAAGGATAACTAATTTCTGTGAACCTGAGGGATGTTCCTTCAGAGGAATGCAGGTGACAGAAGAATACAAACGACCTGTTTACAGATGTCAGTGCCGAGCAGAGCAGCCGGCTAGGTGTTCAGCATGAAAACGTTGACAGATTTTAATATCTTGCTGTCTCGCCATGGGAATGTGTACACAGACACAGACTCGCCCGCGACCTTGGAGGGACATCATCTCTGTTCCTCAGTCTTCAAATAAAAGAGACCGCAGTCTAGCTCTGTAGAACAGCATCTATCTACCATTTCTTCTTTCATTCTTCCCTTCAACAGATGTTTGCAAAGAGCCAACCATGTGCCAAGCTCTGGGTTAGGGGCAAAGTATTCAGGCATGTATAATGTGAGAAACAGCAATGTATCTAATGATATGGGGTCTTCGAGACAGATTAGGAGCATCTTTCCTTGTCTGGGAGGAAGGGGGACAGGTTTAATAGATCTGAGACATGCAATTTTTAAAATTCCGGAAAGGGAGAAATCTTACAATCTTCAAAAATACTGCAAAAGCCAGATCGTCTGAGAAGCAAAATCCCTTTCCTCTTGTTCTCTCTCCAGTGGGCCAATCCTCAGATTCAAGAACATCCTATCTCTGGTTGTGCCTTGTAACAGGCATCAAAGTCCCCTTATCAGTAAGCCAGCTCATCTCTCTTCTCATCTTACCCCCCAGAACAGCTGCTGGGCAAGGAGGAGCATGGAGAGGGGAGTCGGCCTGAGATGGGGGAGAGTCTCATCATTTCTCTACTGAAGGACAGCACAGGGACAGTGGTGAAACGGAACCAGGCCAGGCTTTGGCCAAGAGAGTGGAAGGTGGTACAGATAAACCGAGGGGAATGATGTGGGCCCACGCGATTTTGCACTGGTTCACCTTTCGATTCTGGACAGATGATCTGGAGGCTGCCTTCACTTTATGGACAGGTAGCAGAAATCCTCCCCACCCTCACCCTTACTGGGATATAATTGACAAATAAAATTGCATATATTTGAAGCATACCACGTGTAATGATTTGATATGCATATCCTTCAGGAAATGAATACATCTGTCACCTCTTTTTTGGGGGGTGAGAACACTTAAGATCTACTCTCAACGAATTTGAAGTATACAGTAGAGTATTATTAACTGTAGTCACTATACTACATTTGATCCCCAGAACTTACTCATCTTGCCGCCCTCAAGTGGACTGGGAAAATAGCTCAGTTGACCATGACTTGGCCTGCCATAGACCGGTCTTGGTAGGAACAAGGGAGCCAAACAGAAGCTCAGAAGGCCTATAGTCTCAGCAGGAGCTGAGGGAAGAGCCATTAAACCAAGAGCCCTAACCAAGCCAAGGAAGATGCAATCTTCCTTGTAAGCCACAAAGTCTTACAGCAGCCTCCAACTTCAGACTATGAACGGCAGGAGAGACTGCGAGCAACAAACAGTGCTATGGAGACCAGAGACATCGAACATAAGGACCCCTTCCCTCTGCTGGCAGGAAGTCACGGGAAGCCTCTTCACACACCCAGGGGCCATGCTGGGAAAGGGAAGGAAGGGGAGGAGATCTGAAAGACCTAGCATTCAACCCAGAAGGACTGCTTTAATTATGGAATCAGCTAAAGGATGGTCACCAACATGTTCAGGGGTGACCAAATTTCAAGTGATTTTTACTTTCTTCTTAGTTTTATGTACCGTTTGGATTTTCTACACTGAGCCTGAATGATTAATCAGAAAAACATGCTATATTTATCATAGTAAGATTACTGGATTGGACTAAGCAATTCCTTCCCCTCACACATACACACATCCTATGTCTCCTGCTATCTAGTGGGTGGGGGCTCTAAGAATGATCAGTAAGGCAGGAGAATAAAAATTATAGTTTCCCTGAAGTTTCCATTTTGGGTGAATAAATTTGCAGCCACCTTCTACCTCCCAACACCAATAGCCACACCTGCAACTCCTGATCCTGTGCTGTTTCTTTGTTGATTTACCACAGCCTTTGCCCCTCAGAGACAAACTACTCTATGCGTCTTAATTTCCCACAGTCCTGACATATTTTATATTTGGTCCTTATTTATTTCCCACCCTTTATTGATTCTCTTTGTTGAGATAAAGATTCATAATGTCTTTTCAAAAAGAGAGCGAGAGAGAAGGAGGGAGAGAGGGAAGAGATTCAACAACTGTTTCCTTTGCTTCTTTTGTAATCTTCACATGAATTCAATCAAAGATATAGTTCCTACTCAACCTGCCTAGTATCCTTTAACTAAATTGCCCATGACATTCAACAAGCAAAAGGCAGGACTCCAAACAAAGAGGTGGAGCAAATTAAACACAGAGGGTCTAATTTCAGTCTCTACATAGACTCAATGACAGCAGTAATTCAGCTCTTTAAGGTGAGCAAAATGATCAGGAGAAGGGAACAAAGTTTTAGTAGATCAAAGAGAGTTTACAAAGTACAAATAAGAAGAAGAAATGGAAAGAAAAGAATGCCTTTCCCCCTGAGGCGGTGGAGTGGAGAGGGGGTATACCAGAAACCTACACAGCTGGTGGACCCTGGCTTCTCTGGGCTGGACTTTGCAGCCTGTCCACATGAGGCAATGGCAGCCACCCTTCCACAGGCCCACCGTCCCTTCCTCACAAGTACTCCATGATGATTCTTTAATCACCTCCCCCAGTTCTCTAGGCAAAGGCCTGTGCAACACAGCCTCATGACCAAGTGCAGCTAGTTTGGTTCAAAGGAGAGTGCTTTTTTTCCAGATTTTTTTTCCATAATTTTTTATTAAAAATTACTTCTTCCACACCCCAAGTCACAACTGGCCCTTTTGCCATTGGTTTTATGCTCTTGTGTCTTTTCTCCCCTGAAATCCAAATGCTCTTACCTATAGTCGCAGCCCCCAGGCTGTTTTGCCATTCTACAGAAGTGCACCTGTTTCTACTGGACCTGGCTGAGCACCAGCCTCTTTGCCTCTGTCCAGTCCCTCTAAGTCCTCGAGATCCATTCAGATCCTGTTTACCAAGGTACTGGTACCACCTGCCTCATTACCTTCCTGAAAGCAGCCCCAGATTGAGCGATCCACCCAAATGGTTCTCAAACCTCAAAAGCTTCTCAACTGGGGGTGACTTGGACCCTAGGGGACATTTGTCTATGTCTGGAGACATTTTTGGTTGTCACAACTCAGGGGAGTGGGTTACTAGTAGCATCAAATTGGTAGGGACCAGAGATGCTACTAAGCATCCTACAACACTCAGGACAGCCCCACGACACAGAATTATCCAGCCCAAAATGCCAATAGTGCTGAGCCTGAGGGACCCTGCTCCAGAGGAAGATTTAGCCCTCAGGGGCCTTGGCAAGGTCCCTCCAAAGAAGGCTTTCTAGAACCCACCCCTCCAACCCATCAGCCAAATATCCCCCTTCCTATTTAAAAGATAAAATGAAATTATGGGACTAAAATATTTAAATGTTAAGATGACTTCATTTTACAGATGAGGAAATTGAGGGCCCAAGGGAAGATGCAGTTCTCCCAAGGTCAAACACTGAGGCTGGGCTGTCTGGAGCCCAATGTTCTGTTACAGCAAAACTCACCATTCATCTATCCGGCAGGTATTTTATTCTGAAAAAGAAATTATGTTAGCCTGACAGTACCCACTCTGAACAATTCTGCCCTATGCTCTTCTGTTGTCTTCAAAAGACAATACAACCTCATTCTTCTAGCAGATTTCTGAATTATTTCTAAATTATTTGCTGTCTCTATCTTCCTATATTATAGAGAAAACACTACTGTCATTCCCTGTATATCTGGATTGTACTTCATTTAATTGTTTATTACCTTCCAAGGCAACATTTCCACTGGATTGATTCTTGCACACTAAGATACTCACCAAGGTGGGGTAGCACCATTGTTTTGAGCTTAGGCTCTGGAGTGACAAATCTGGATTCAGCATTTTGTGAGTCATTCATCTTTTCAGTTGTGGCAATAGAAACTCAGACTATCTCAAGTCTGAAAGAGTATCTTTGGCTCATTTATTTGGGAAGTCCAAGATTATTACTGGCTTCAGGAATGGTTGGATCTAGGGGTTCAAACAATTTCATCAGAGTTTATGTTCCCTTTCCTGCTTTCTCCTGCAGACTTAATTTAAACCAAGACTCTCTCCCCATGTAGCAGAAGTGACCTTCCAAGTTGCAACTGCTCCAGGCACTCATGGTCCATACCTGGGGTCACTTTGTTCCAGCATCCAAATCGGTCTCCACAAGGGTCTCTGTTTAGCCTTACCGGGTAGAGGAGTTGGGCATTCCTTTGATTGTCAGCCTTATCAGAATCACATGGAGTGGAGAAAGGGGAACTTAAGCGACCAAAGCATTCAGGGCAGATCAAATATTAACCACCCACCTAATCTGATACGTTCTGGCACAAATATATGCTGCAAAATCGTCATGACAATCAAGATAACGAACATATGCTTTTCCTCCATAAAGGTTTCCTCATGTCACTTTGTAACCCCTGCCTCCTCCTTTCCCACTCCATAGGCAACAAATAATCAGGTTTCTGTTACTATAAATTAGTTTCAAGTTTCTAAATTTTTAAAAAAGTTGAATCATACAGTATGCCTCCTCTTCTGTCTGATTTCTTTCACTCACATAATTATTTTTGAAATTCATCCATATTATGGTATGACCAATAGTTCATTCCTTTTTATTACGAAGTGGTATCCCATTGTAAAAATGTCCTGCGATTTGTTTACGTATTCCGTATTATTGGAAGTTTAGGTTGTTTCTAGTTTAGGGCTGTAGTGGAGTAAATTATGTCACCCAAAAAGATATGCCCAGGTCCTCATCCCCAGTACATGTGAATGTGACCTTATTTGGAAATAGGGTCTTTGCAGATGTAATTAAACTAAGGATTTGGGGATGTAATCCTTGATTGAGGGTAAATCCTAAATCCACTGACTGATGTCCTTATAAGAAGGGAGAAGAGAGATTTAAGACATAGAGAAGTACAGGGAAGAAGTCATGTGAAGACAGAAGCAGAGAACCAAGTTAAGCAGCCCCAAGCCAAGGAATTCCAGGAACCACCAGAACCCGGAAGAGGCAAGAAAGGATCCTCCCCCAGAGCCTTATGAGCAAGTATGGCCCTGTTGACACCTTGATTTCAGGTGTCTGGCTTCCAGAACCATGAGACAATGCATTTCTGTTGTTTAAACCAAGTTTGTAATAATTTGTTGTGGCAGTCCTAGGAAACTTATATGGGGCTATTACAAATAAAGCTGCTAAAATTATTGTACAAATTTTTGTGTGGCTATATATGCTTTCATTTCTCTTGCATAAATATTAGGATTGAAATGGCTGGGTGATATGGTAAGTGTATATTTAATATGCTAAAAAAGCCTGCCAAGCTGTTTTTCAAAATGGTTGTATCAGTTTATATTCCCAACAGTGTATAAGAGTTTCAGCTGCTCCATATCTATAGGGACACTTGGTATAGTCTTTAATTTTAGTCATTTGATAACTTTGTAATGGTATCTCATTGTGGTTTCAATTTGCATTGTCCTTGATTAATGGTGTTGAGTATCTTCTCATGGACTTTCTCTCTACACATACACCTTTTTTTGTTTGTTTGTGTTTTTTTGGTGAAGTGCTGTTTCAGATCTTTTGCCCACTTTTATTGGACTTTTGGTTTGTTTTTTCTTGCTACCACATTCTTAAGGTTCTCTATATAGTTTACACACAAGTCATTTATCAGATACGTGTTTTGCAAATAGTTTGTTCCATTCTGTGGCTAGTCTTTTTATCCTCTTAACAGTGAGTTCATAAGAGCAAAAAGTCCTGATCTTGATAAAGGTTAAATTATTAATATTTTCTTTTATGGATTGTATTATTGTTGTCATGCCTAAAAATATATTGCCTAACTCAATGTCACAAATACTTCCTGTAAGCTTTCTTCTAGAGGTTTTACATTCACAGCTGTAGTTCATTATGTGTTCATTTTTTTGTATAGCTTAGGATTCATTTTTTTTCAATATACATATCCAATTGTCCCATACCAGTTGCTGAAAAACCTATTGAATTTTCTTTTTTTTTTAAAGATTTTATTTATTTGACAGAGAGGGACACAGTGAGAGAGGGAACACAAGCAGGGGGAGTGGGAGAGGGAGAAGCAGGCCTCCCTCTGAGCAGGGAGCCCGATGCGGAGCTCGATCCCAGGACCCCGGGACCACGACCCGAGCCGAAGGCAGACGCCTAACGACTGAGCCACCCAGGCGCCCCAACCTATTGAACTTTCAATTGACCACATATGTATGACTCTATTTCTGGATTCTATCCACTTCCTCAATCTGTTGATCTATCATTATGCAATATCACACTGTCTTCATTATTATAAATTTATAAGATTTGGAGTAAAAAATAAGTCCTTTAACTATTTTTCTTTTCAAAGTTACTTTGACTATTCTAGATATCTTGCATTGATTTTCACATTAATTTTAGGATGCACTTATCAATTCTACAGAAAATCTGTACTGATCTTGATTAAAGTTACCTTGAAAATACAGATTAATTTAAGGACAATGGACATCTGAAAAATGCATCTTCTGATTCATAATCATGGTATATCTCTTAATCTGTTTAGAGCTTCCTTAATTTCTCTCAGTGAAGTTCTAAAGTTTTCCATGCACAGATCTTGTACAACTTCTGTTAATTTGATCCCTAAGCATTTTATATTTGTTGTGCAATGTTGAATGGTGTTGTTTTTTAAATTTCAATTTTCAATGGTTCTTATTCGTTTAGAATTACAGTTGATTTCTGTAAATTGATCTTATATCCTGCAACCTTGCTTAACTTACTCTTTATTTCTAGTAGCTTTTTTTGGAGATTTTGTATTTTCTTTATAAAAGATCATGCCATCTATGAATAAAGACAATTTTTATGTAGTGGTTCAACTGGGGAAGAATTTGCTTCTAAGAACACTTAGGTTATTGGAAGAATTAATTTAGAGGTCACCTTCATCAAGAGGTCACCTCTGAAAAAAAAAAGAGGTCACCTCTAATTAATTTCTTTCTACATGGGTTTCCTCAACTTGGTTGCTTACTTCATCAAACCCACAAGAAGAAGCTGTAGCATAAGCCTTAGGAAACGGAAACTTATATGATGTAACACAACCAAAGCAAAGACATCCTGCAAACTTTGTCATAGTCAAGAAGTTAGAAACAAGATATAGGTCCTGCCACACTCGGGGGAAGGGATCCTACAGAGATGTGAACACTCGAAGGTGGGGATCATTGGAGATCATTTAGGATCTGTCTTCTAAGCGTTTTGTGCTTAGGAATAAGAGCACATGTGTTTGTGTGTGTGTATGTGTGTGTGTGTCTTAGGTGGAGGGAGAGTGATCAGCTCCTCTGGTCTGCAGTCATTTCTGTTTACAAATCTCTTTTTCCTGTTTCATCAGTCCCCATATGTGGTTAGTTTTATCGGTCAACTTGGCTAGGCTACCAGGCCCAGTTTAATCAAACACTGGTCTCAGCATACTGAGAAGGTATTTTGTAGGTGTGGCTAACATTTGCAATCAGTTGACTTTAAAAAAATGAGATTACCCTTTAGAATGTGGGTGGACTTCACCCAACCAGTTGAAAGCCTTAAAAGAAAAACTGAGGTTTCCCAAAGAAGAAATTCTGCCTCAAAACAACAGCATCAGCTCCTGCCTAATTTCCAACCTTCTGGTTTTTCCTACAGATTTCAAACTTGTCAGACCCCACAATTACATGAGCCAATTCCTTAAAATAAATATTTTAATATGTACATATATATCCTATTGGTTCTATTTTTCTGAAGCACTGTGACTAAGACACCATGTATGTATTGAAATTTTAATCGACTGTTAGCTTCTTTTCCATTCTTTGCATTTTGTCTGGGCTTAAAACTCTTAACTACTATTTCAGTGGAGGAATTAAAAGGAAACTATATGTCACTCTGTGCTCAACCTTAAAGTGGATGTCAAGATAAAGATTACTTGGTTAGCTAAGATTTGAGCCTCCAATTACAAACGTGTTACTCTCATGTTTTTAAAAATATTTTATAAGTCTCTTCAGAATTTTCTTAAAATAATACTATTTATGTGGGAAATGGGAGAGAAAAAGACAAAGGAAAAAAATTATGAACAGATACAGCATTTTAATTTCCAAATAAATTTCTTTCATTTCTATATAGGAAAAGCAAGAGAGAAAGAAACACAGGTAGTTAATAGGTACCATAAGTCACTCAGAGTGGCCAGCCATAATCAGGGACAAGCAAATGGCAGCTTGACTCTGTTTTGATGTGATGCCCTGAGGAAATTTCATTTTCTTGTTTTTTTTTTAATGTGAATCCAAGTTCATGCCAGTTTTTCTATATATGTAATGTATTCATAGGTGAGCATGCAAGTGTTAAAAAGTAAAACCTCTACTAGACTAGCAGGGACAAGAAAGCACTTGATGGTCAACACAGCAAAGTGAAAATTACTGAAAAATGGCAAGATTACTTTAATATTTCAGTCAGGTGTAGTTTTTCTCTACCTGCTGAAAAACAGAAGTTAGTACGTACAAGCCTTTCACAGCATTAACATAGAAAAAAAGAAAGCCTTTTGTTAATCAAGACTTCTCTGGGCATCCACAACTGCTTTGACAGGCCTGTTTTCAGGCATAGAAGAAAATCACACATCTGTCTATTCCAGTATTACATGGATTCATGCAGTAGCCAACAGGAAAAGAAATAGCTACCTAAGCACATAGGTATATGTTCAGGAAAAATTTAAAGTCTGAAAATTTAGCAATTACTGAGATATAATTTTGTGCAATACTGATAATATTGACATTTACTAAGTTCTTCCTATATAGAAGGCACAGTTGCAAATGATTTTCATGTGTTATCATGGTGTCTCTTATTTCTAATCTCTTTTGCTTCAGACTCTCCCTAGCATAAGTGGTCTCAACAGAGTGTGCTTTTATCAGACCATACCAGGTCCCACTTTATTGGTCCTGTTTCATTTCTGCTTCAACTCCAGAGACATCATGATATGACTGTCATTTTCCTATTGTGTTTCACTTTATCTTTAATTTCTATTAACTGTCCATTTGAGTTCACACACATGGACCCACATCTTTAACTCTCCTTTAGCCACTCAGCTTCAGTCCTATCCAACCTTCATTATAATCCTTTTTGGACTGATACCTTAACATCAAATTAAGCCTTAGCCTTTTGCCACAACGATCACTTTTAATAATCATGACTGAACTGATTATTATAGTAATCATCCTTATCATTTGGATTATGGCAGTTCATGGCCATTCCTTGGTTGGCAAACTTGACAAGGATTCCTTGATTGCCTGTTATGTTCTCAGAGTATTACTATTACACAGTGTTTGTATGTAAGGCCTATCTCTGTTAATAAGCCAGCCAGGAGAGGAGACATGAAACAATCAGAGAAAGTCATAAAACAATGAAATGTGCTGAGTTTAATAAAATTCTCCCCTTTGAAAATCTCCCACTGCTACCTCCCCCGTACACCGGCTCCTGAGTTCCCAGAGACCATTTTTCTCCTTTTGCCCCATTCTCATCTCTACAGACTTCTCTGCAGGCATTTCCTTCATCTTGTATTTATTCTCTCCAGTCATGAGATCTTGCCAACGTGGCTACTTTGGTAGCTCAGCACAGTAGCAGAGCCTTAGCAAATATCTTAGA
Source organism: Callorhinus ursinus (assembly GCF_003265705.2). Classification (NCBI taxonomy): domain Eukaryota; kingdom Metazoa; phylum Chordata; class Mammalia; order Carnivora; family Otariidae; genus Callorhinus; species Callorhinus ursinus. Next base: position 59,840,018 of record NW_027397068.1, on the reverse strand, counting down.
AATGACAGATGTAGAAATTATGATGGAGTGATGTCCCTAGTTCCTCTTTTCTCTTTGGATGTTTCCAGGAGGGAGGGTGAGAGGGAGAGAGAGACTAAGAGAGAGAGAGAAAGAAGTTGCCTCTCATGGTCTTGGCTCTGGACAGAATATAAGCACACCTGGGTGGTGGCTGAGTATTTTACAGCAACAACATGTGGATCAGGACTTTTTAATTCCTGCATCATTATTCCCTTCTTCTCTGCTCCATGATGGCATTTGAAAGAAGAGCACTTAGATAACAGTGAAAATAAAGGACTTGGGGACTTGTCTAATATCATTAAATACCCCAATCTGCCTTAATGTTGCAGTACCCAAAACTCTAATTTAGGTCTAACAAGTAAAATATAAACATAAATAATTGTCCCTGACCTTTTCCGTTTCTCCCTTCTTATACACTGAGGAAAATATGCCACATTCCTTAAGAAGATAATGACATTAGGCTTTTATTTAACTTTGATTTGGACCATAACATACTTTTCTCTTTCGGTGTTACCATATTTAAGAAAATTTAAATACAGATTTGCTCTTGGAGTTTGTAAGACAGAGGTTGATAACCACATCGAATATGCCAACATTCCCGCGGTCTCCGGATCCCTGCTGAAGGGGAAGAGGCAGTCACTGATGGGACCAGAGGTAGACCCCTACTTCAGGGCAACCCGGTCATACACCAGGCTGGTCCAGTATAGGGTCAAGAACAAAAGGTGCTTCCAGGCAGACCACACAGACTGTCTCTGGAAGGAATTTGGATAGGGCAATAAGAGCAAATGGCCAGTGGGTGGATAGAGAAAGACATAAAAATAAAATATAAAAGATAAACAGAGGTAAAAGAGTAGCACAGTCACAGAGGTAAAATAAGTTAGGAGATTGGTCTGGAGCTGCCTTGCGGCTCCAGGCCCCGTTGTCCTGTGCGCCTTAGTCCAGTCTCTCCTCGTGCCATTGATCTCATTGCAGCCCTGTTGATGGAGGTGGCTGTCAGTAAGCTCCGGACCATCAGATGGCCTAAACCAATGCACGTTCTCCTATGCAGGCACCGCTGTGCTTGCCTCTCCAATCTGATAATCACTTCGAGTGCAATGCAGGGTCACTGCTGGACATTTGTTCCCACCTGCGGCCTTCGGTATTTGCAGAAACTCGAGATACTGAGAGAAATCCTCCAGGAAGCTCCTGAGGAGTGTTCTTGACCCCAAGAAAAAGCTGTAGGAAGATGTAGTCTCCTTTGCTTCTGGTTGCTGACATGTCTGAGAAAGAAGTGGACACTGAGGAAAGCAGAGAAAGGACAAATGGGGTCGTTGGTGACAGACCTGAGCCATTAAACCAGCCTAAAGTCAATCCAACTCCTGGCCTTGCCATTAGTCAAGATAAGAAGTGTTCTTTTAAACATGTTTGAGTTGAGTTCCTATTACCATGTAGAACCTGTACTTGGAGCTTTTAATTTCCTCTTCTTTTCAGTTGAAGATTTCTTACAATGAAGATGATGGAGAAATTTGGAGAGCCATTGGAGTTTTCCTATGAAAGGGGAAGATTTTTATTTTATTTTATTTTATTTTTGATAGGGGAAGACTTTAAACAGGGGCTCTGATATTTCATATCCAGGCCTGGTTCCCATTGCAGCAGGAAACAAAAGTCAGTTTCTGGTCCATATCTTGACCTTTGGCCTGAGGCTTCAGGGCAAGTACCAGAATCAGAGGGTTGATGTCCAGGGACCACTCAGAGAGGACCCCTGTCCACCCATATCCCCCCTGGTGCCCAGTCAATCACTTAGATCTAAATCCAAGAGATATGACAGCCCTGAGATAAGGGACATTTCCAGGCCTCTTTGTGCAAATGAATTTGCAATGTTTTTCTTTAAATTGAGTTTTCATATGGAAGAGCCAAAGCCAGAACGGAGAAGGCAAAGGAAACAAAGGTACGGATAAAGAGAATGTCTTGGTTCGCTAGGGCTGCCATAGGAAAACATCACACACTGGGTGGCTTAAACATCCCAAATGTACTGTCTTACAGTTCTGGAGGCTGGAAGTCCAAGATCAAGGTGTCTGCAGGTTGGGTTCCTCCTGAGGCCTCTCTCCTTGGTTTGCAGATGGCTGCCTTCCTCCCTGTGCTCTCACATGGCCTTCTCTCTGTGTGCACACCCCTGGTGTCTCTTTATGTGCCCGAATTTCCTCTTCCCATAAGGATACCAATCACACTACCCTAACAGCATCATTTTAACTTGCTCACCTCTTTAAAAATCCAGTCTCCAAATACAGTCCCATTCTGAGGTCCTTGGAATTTGAGTTTCAACATATGAATTGAATTTTAGGGGACACGGTTCAGCCCACAACGGGAAAGGAAAGGATTTGTTGCACCACTAGAAAAAAAAAATCCTTCCTGGGATCCTTTCCTGCAATATTTAGGAAATTCATGCACATTTGGTACGTGAGAGCCCAGGCTTAGCTCCAAGGGCTCCACTGTTCTTACGGTCCACACATTCCCTGCATGCTCAGCCTCCCTGATTCTTCCAAAGTGGAGTTGGGCCCTTAGCTTGGAACCACATGGGCTATTTTAAACTCATGATTTTTAACAATACCCACTGACAGGTTGGCTGGATTCCCATCCTTGTTGAAAAGCCATTGGCTCATTCTCTGACTGGCCAGGATGCTGAACTTCATTAAAAACGTCAGATTCTGAGGACCCCCACAGTTCAAGTCAAGCAGGTATTAGCTTCACACGCTGGGCAGTGCTGTTTCTGTGAATAGTTATCAAAGCAGATGAGCAACGTTCAACCAGATGTCTCTTCATTTGAAAATCTGTCTTCTGTATCAGCTAACAAGCAGGGATTTCTACCAAGGATTCCTCTGAGCACAGCAGGCTGACCTTGAACTCCATGAGTTTTAGGAAAACAATGGGTATTTGCTGTTGGCCAACCGGAATGAACATTTCCAAAAACTGTCACCATCAATCACACAATGAGACTCCTGGTGCTGTCTCATATCATCCGTATCTGGTTAAACTGGTAATTAGTCATATATGAAAGTAGTATAAGGAGAGAGCTGTGTTTCTATCATTTTCCAATTTCTGAACACTTAATGTTGTTTCATCCATATTATATTTGCAATGCTGTATTTTTCCCCTTGTGAAATGTTTACCTCCTGGCAAAAATGGGCTTCGACATAGCCAGGAAATCTCTGTCCTACCCATCTCAGGTGGCAGGGAAGAAGAGATGCATTCCAAAGCTTCAATGAGCAGGGCTCAAGGGCAAGCAGGCCATTGGTGGCCTTCCTCCCATCTCTGTCTTCTCTTTTTCCAAGTCCCCCTCACCCAATGCTTTGGTGCCTCTCCCCCTTCCTCCACCTTGAACACTGGACCTGTGAACACCAACCAGCAGGAGTAGGCTGGTCATAGGTGTGAGTCACAAACGGCCTCCAGTCTTATTCCCCACTCTTTTTTTGCCATCATGAGATGTTTGGGAGCCTGGTGACACATTTACCATGAAACTGGGGCTTTCCAAATAACCCACAACGTCCTTAGAAAGGAGCCAGTCTCTTCCTGGCTAGCTCCACATTAACCTATCCAGGGGTTTCTACCTGTGTCTTCAGTGCCTGCGCCGGCAGGAGAGATAAAGACGGAATGCATCAATTCTCCTCCAGGGAAGCATTCTGTCTCCTGTAACCCCTCCATCTTGCCGTGGAGTGGACACTGTGATAAGGATGTTCCAGGTGATGGCCCTAGAGGCTGAGAAAGAACACTCTTTTCCCCGTAACATAAATTCTAATTTCTGATTAAGACTATTTAGTAAAGAGTGGAGATGAGAATGTATGAGAGAGTACAAGACAAGAAGACTCCCTGAGTGCCTCTTGTCTACTGAAACTGAATCATAACATTTCTATGGCAATGAACCTGAATTGCTTGATATCTGTGTCTGTCACAATGAACACAATGGAATGTGTTCACTACAGTGAATAAAAATGTGGAGCAGGGGAGGGGAAGTGATATTCTTATTCAACCTCATGTTTTGCTCCATCAAGTTTTCACTTTTTTTTTCACATCTACCTTTTTCTGGAAAATTAACAGGGGCTGTAATTACCATTAGAAAGAAAGAGGTCAGAACCACTCATTTGCTTGCAGAGAGGGCCTCAGAGGCCAAGGAGAGGCATCCGAAAAGAGACACCGTTTGCCACTCTCTCCTCTTTTTAGGGATTGAAAGCTATCCACCAAGAGAAGGCACAACAAATGAAACTGGCCCCTTACCTGTTAGGAGTCAGAGAGGTGCATCTTCTCCTGGTTGGTACCTCAGTGCAAAACTGCCAGTCCTACACACCTCGGGCCTTTCTAGTTCTATTTTTCCAAAGTTTAAAATGATGCAACCATTTAAAATGCTCCACAGAGGAAGACACTGAGCACAAGCCTCAGAAAATTGCTGCTAGTAAAGAAATGAAGGAGGGTAGAAATATCCAGGAAAATGATGCGCTGTCTCCTACTCACACCTATGGCCAGGCTGCTCCTGCTCCCTGTGTGTCTGCAAAAGTTACTGGACTCCATGCTTACTGTAGCCATGGGGCACAATGGTGGGTGCACTAGCTCAGCACCTAAGAGCCAGCCAGAGCTTCTGAAGTATGTTGACCGGCCAACTGATGGTTGGTCCTGCAACCGGACCTGACTCTTGTTCTTCACTTGGTAGCTCTGGTCTCAAGCTTCCTGGGAAAGCCAGCCAGGAGGAAGCATGAGGCCGAGAGGAGGGGGGTAGGTTCCAGTGAAGATATTTTGGTAGGCACTTTCCTCCAAACTCCACTCAGATGCTTAAGAAATTTGGGACAACTTGGCTCTCTTTCAATTCATGTGGTTTGAATGTCTATCTTGGTTTTTGTAGGTCAATTTAGCTGACATACTTAATTTTAAGGCTTGTCAGAACCTAGAGCCCACACATGATTGCTCCCAATTCTTGATGTTGAGGCTGCCTTCTGTCTCTACCTTGTATCCAGGTGAGTTACCTATGTCACTGCCAGGGCAAAAGCCTCTCCTTCACCTGAGTCCATGATAGATGCATTCACATCACACCATGAATGAGGATATTAACTACTGGAGGTAAAGCGATTCAGGGAAGGGTCCCATCCCACAACAGGCAACCGTCAACAAACCCTCTCCCTTTGACCCCAGGGGCATTCTTCTGTCTCGTCCCACCCAACCCCTGTTCCAGAATAATAAACACATGTCTCCTTTCATCTTCCACAGAACAGTTGTATGTCTTCCAAAAGACCATGAAATGTCACTAGTTATCCCCAAGCTCTGCCAGGGTATTTTTCCAAACACAGAAACAATTCTCTTCTAAAGGGGAATTCTCGTGTCATATGTTTGTCAATTATATTGACCATCCCACAAATGCCATTTGTGTTTCCTACTGCTAAAGAAAAGATTGAAAAATGAGGCACCAAAGCAGGGTGAAGAGTGGGGAGAAGTTAGTTGATTAAAGTTAGTTATCTGTTACCTAGCCAGACTTTTCTCAGATCTTATGTTTGCCTGTTCTAGGCTAGGTGTAAGAGAGCAACAAATGGATTTTCTAGAATTTTGTGTTACTCTGTTGGGACACAACCTTGGAGGAACCACTGTTGGGTGACTGGGTCTTAGGGGTCACCTCCCTGATGGGTGCTTCACCACTCTGCTGTCACTTAAAGCAGAGCTGGCTGATTTTGTGGCTCCCTTTCAAAAGTGCCATCTTTTGATTGTCATCTCTCAGTGACTACTTTGTCAAGCTCATTTCCTGGTATGACAATGAATTTGGCTACAGCAGCTGGGTGGTAGACTTTATGGTGCATATGGCCTCGAAGGAGTAGAAGCCCCCTGGACCGCCAACCCCAGCGAGAGCAAGAGGAAGAGAGAGACCCTCAGCTGCTGGGGAGTCCTTGCCCCAACTCATCCCCCAACACACTGAGAATCTCCCAACCTCCAGTTTCCATCCCAGACACCCTGAACAAGGAGAGGGGCTTGAGGAGCCTTACCTGTCATATCCCATCGATAAAGTATACTGTACCCAGAACCCCCTAAAAAAGTACCATATATCAAATATTATGTTAAGTAAAATGCAAATTAACTTCATATTGAGAGAATATGTTGTCATTCCAGGGTCTGAGACACATCTGAGGGTTAGGGAATATACCTTTAAATGTGCTGTCTTTGCATCCAAACCACACATTGCTGAGAAGTGCCTCTGTGTTAGTCTGCTCAGACTGACAGGGCAAAATACCACAGACAGGGTGACTTAAACCACAGAAATTACTTTTCACGCAGTTCTGGAGGTCAGAAGTCTGAGATAACAGTGCTATCAGGGTTGGTCTCTGGTAAGACCTTTCTTCCTAGCTTCTAAAGATGGCTGCCTATCCACTCTGTCTTCATGTGCCCTTTTTGTGCATGCATCAGGAGAGAGAGAGAGAGAGAGAGAGATCTTTGGTGTCTCTTCCTCTTATAAAGGCACCAGTACTATCAGATTAAGGCTTTACCCTTATGCCTTGGTTTAACCTTTCCTTATAGGCCCCATCTCTAAATATAGTCACATTGTGAGTTAGGTCTTCAATGTAACGTATTTTGGGGGGAACACATTTCAGCCCATTAACAGCTTGGAATCAAAGTCTCCTAAATGGGACAACTTCAATAAGTGACCCTGTCAAAACAGCTACCACCTTTCATTGGACAGATGATTTCTGAGATAAAACCATATATATGAGTTTTACAGCTTTAAATGCTTTATAGCTTTAACATATTTTAGAGCTTAAAAATGTCTTTAGAATCATTATCTCATTTGGTTCTTCCAACCGTGAGAAAGAGGCAAGGTAGGTAGCCTTATCCTTACTTCGAGATGGAGGAACAGGCTCACACAGGATAACTAGTCTTGGAAATGGCTTTGGCTGGTGAGGGGTGGAGCTGGTATGGAGTCCACATTCTTGGCTAAATGATGTTCTCAGGGCAGGATTTATGCCTCACAGTGAGGCTCAACATCCACACACTTGCATAGAAATCACAACAAGCATTTTCAAGAACATGGAGAATAAGAAGCTAGCATCAGACACATTAAAATGTTTGCCTAGGTGGTAGGGGGAGGGGAGGGGGAGTGAATAATGGTGATAAAAGGGAAAAATCAGACAGATAGAAATAGGAGAGGGATCTGACCCCAAGCCAGACAACAGTGTGACATGAACCAGAGGCTATGATTAACTCAGCCTTCCACACTTGTCAAAAAAAGGAAAAAAGGGTCTCCATGCCCAAAATGTCTCCAATGTGAGGGAGTTGGAGAAAATGCTTGAAACACCCAACCTGTCTTATCTGAGCCACCATCTTGTAATAAACATGAAGAAAAACTTGGAGTTTTGCGAAAAATGGTTGTCATTACCAAACCTTACATCATGGTGTTCTTGCCTCCTTGGAGTTTTGGCCTAACTGATGTTATCTGTGGCAGCCTTGCTCTTTTGAGAGGCTGATTTCTGATGTAAGAACACAACTTTGGAGTGAGGCATGTCTAGGCTCAAGGCCCAGGCCCTCCTGTTACCTCACGGGAGAAGCAGCCATGAGGAACAGGTTCTCTCATCTGTAAACTGGGACCAAATTACCCCACTCTGCAGGGTTTTATGAGGACAAGAGCTGTGTGTGTCAGGAATCTAGCATGAGTGTCTGACAATGTAGACAATAAAGGCAGGGTTTGCTCTTTTAATTTTGAGTGAAGTGTCAGGGAAGGATGGATTGAGATGCTTAGAGGTGATTGTATCTTCTCAAGGCCCACAGACTGAGTGACCCCCTTTTACCTTGGGGAAATCACGTATGAAAGCATGAAGCCATGAGGTTCTGTGCTTATTACACAGCTGCCATAATTAAAGATATTTGCCAGAATTCAATAGTAACAGCACATGTTCTTTCTTAACTTTTTCAGAAATTATGTTGTCAAAGGAATTATCCCATGATTCCCTGAAGAAAACACCTAGTTCTTGTTAATCACAAAGAAAGGGGTGATCTTGGACCAAGAAATGGTCATATATGGAAGTCCTGTACTGCTCAGGGACTTACCAAATTTTAAAGGTGGCTAAGTAGGAAAGACCCCATCTTTCAAAGATTGCAGAGTGCTCTTTGTTGGTAGCAGGAAAACTTCTATTTTTAAGAGAAAATTACTTTCTCGGCATTAGAAATCAATCATCTTTTCCTACTGTTTGCCACAAGATTTAATGGTAAATGGGGGTCACTTTGGGATGCTTATAGTAAATGAGCATTGTAACTTCTATGTGGAGTTATTTTTGTCAATGAAAGAATTAAATCAAACTCTCCTTTGCCTTTGAATGTGTGTGTATTGTGTGTGTGTGAGAGAGAGAGTGAAAGAGAGAGAGACAGAGAGACATTTAGACAGACAGTTACTAATAGAATGAATATAGGTCAACCCTCTATCAGAAAGAAGATCTGGGTCCCCCAAGTGAAGTTTCAGAGAGGCTTCCCCGTTTGTTAACTGCAAAGTAAGCAGATAAAGAACTTTCTTAAATTCCAGTCTCTTCATGGATATTATGGAGATTGATTGAAAGAGAATATTCTAGATGCAGTCTCACTTGCTCTGGGTTTATCTCCTTCTCCTTTATCTTGGCATTTTGCCCTTGCAGACCAGAAATCTCTGAAATAGATGCCCCATCTTAAAGGAACTTTCTGTGTCTCCATTGCTACTCCATGGTTTGTATAACATTTTCCTTCCCTTTTACATTTACATGTCTTAAATGAGTTAATACAGATCATTTCCCATGACCCCCTTCTTCAATTAGTCCCCTGTAATCTGCATATACCCTCTACTAAAAGATACTCTTAAAGTTTCTAATGATCTCTGCATCAATTTTCATGTCTTTTCTTGATCTATAAGTTCCTTAAATGCATTGGATATCTACTTTTTCCTATCTATACTTCCTCCTTCACAAAGTTTGTGGACTCACACATTGCTCAATTGCAGCTCCCCAGTCTTAACCTTGTTGTTTTTGCTTCAGTCTGAAATATTCCATTGCATGGGTTCAACTTCTAGTTCTTTCAATTTAATGAGTTATATAAAAATTTTGAAATGTGTTCATTTTATATTTTTCATGTTATAAGAGTCGTAATTTTACCTTCATAAAACATTATAACAATTGTTTTCTAACTCTATGGGACCTCAGAGATCTCCAAAAACATGTATAAACTATAATTTGTTACTATAACAGAAACTCTCCCGGCCTTGGTTGACTTTCTGATTGGTTTCTTCAGTGCCTGTAATCTTTGGGGCCTAAAACATCCGGAAGAAACACAGTGATCTGTTTCAGTGCAATTTGATTCTGCCCATACATGAGGAGCTCTCAAACTTGAACCTGTATCAGAACCAGCAAGATTGCTGGACCCAACCCCAGAGTTGTGAGTCAGTAGGTCTGAGATGTGGCCCAAGAATCTGTAGTTCTAATAAGTTCCCTGGTGATGCTGATGCTGACCGTCCAGGGACAACACTTGGAGTAGCGCCATCTGAAAGAAAGTAACTCAAAACATACTGATTATATTGCTTAGAAGGATCATCTAATATTCCACTTTATCAATAATAGCTCTTTTTTCCCTCATAAATTTGACAACCATTTTCTCATTTGATTAAAGATTACTGGGATTTCTCTTAAATATATTAAGCCACTGTTCCCACCTTCTCCTCACCCAAATTCTTCCTATCCAAAAGTAAGTCAAACAAATGTATGCATTGTGTTTGTAGTTTGAGTTGGTAAAATCGGACAATCGCCTCTGCTCCTTATCTCATGCCCCACCCCTGGCAAAATAAATTCCCTGTTCTGTTTCTCAACCCTTATCATGAGGATTCCTCAAGTTCAAGATATAAAAATCACAATGTAACTTTGAATAAATACTTTTATGATATAGAAGGTGAAGGTGTAGTGAAGATGTGTTATTTCTCCTCTATTCATTACATGCTCAGTGATTGATTTTAATACCAATATTGCTAAGTTTGTGGTCTATTTTTATCAATAATATGAAAGTTGCATATGCAGTCAATTTGGGGTATAACTGAAATGAAGTGTAAAAATGTATCTCCAAGACCTATACATGCACACTTACTGCTTATGTAATTTTGCTATTAGGCTCCCCTCACTAATAGAACTTCAGCATGCCACTATAGTTCTTTGTCAACATGGTTTTACTATTCCAAGAATCTCTTGCCCAGGAAGATAAATGTTGCAAAAACCCCATTTGCTTACTCCAGAAGCTTCCCCAAACACCATTTAAATGAATATCAAAGCATTCAACTCTTCGCTAGATAGCATCAGACATCTGTTGACTCCTCACAGTTCTTTAAAGCCCTTGACTTAAAATCTTTGCTTTGCTCTGTCCACAAATCCTAAACTATTATATCATGATATTTATTCAGGCCTAATCAAACACCTGCACAGAAAGATCCACTATAAACCAGACTCTAGAACTTCATATACATTATTATCTAGAACTTTGTCAGCAGTGCTCTCAAAACAAATAAAAACAAACTCAGCTTTGTATTGTCAATAGATTATTTTAGTGGTTTATTTGTTTGTTTTAGGGAGCCAGAATTTGCCAATCTTGGAGTTCCCATCAAGATTCTATTTAAACTTCCTCATTGTTGCAGCCCAAGGCTCTTGACTAGGACATTGCAACTCTGATTGTCCTTGACCTCCTCCTAGGAGAACTTGTTAGAAATACAGTCTTAACCCTACCCCACCCCCACCCCCACACCTACTCAATCAAAAACTCTGGTGGTGAGCTTCCAAAGTGCTGATTTAACTTCCAGGACAAAGAAACTCACTTTGTTTGTTTGTTTGTTTGTTTGTTTATTTATGATGTAGTGTTCCATGATTCATTGTTTGCGTATAACACCCAGTGCTCTATGTAGTGCGTGCCCTCTTTAATACCCATCACCAGGCTAACCCATTCTCCCAACCCTTCCCCTCTAGAACCCTCAGTTTGTTTCTTATAGAGTCCATAGTCTCTCATGGTTCATCTCCCCCTCCGATTCCCCCCCTCCGTTCTTCCCCTCCTGCTATCTTCTTCTTATTATTTTTTTTTAACATATAACGTATTATTTGTTTCAGAGGTACAGATCTGTGATTCAACAGTCTTGCACAATTCACAGTGCTCACCATGGCACATACCCTCCCCAATGTCTATCACCCAGCCACCCCATCCCTCTCACCCCCCACCACTCCAGCAACCCTCAGTTTGTTTCTTGAGATTAAGAATTCCTCATATCAGTGAGGTCATATGATACATGTCTTTCTCTGTTTGACTTATTTCGCTCAGCATAACACCCTCCAGTTCCAACCACGTCATTGCAAATGGCAAGATCTCATTCCTTTTGATGGCTGCATAATATTCCATTGTATATACCACCTCTTCTTTATCCATTCATCTGTCGATGGACATCTTGGCGCTTTCCACAGTTTGGCTATTGTGGACATTGCTGCTATAAACATTGGGGTGCACGTACCCCTTCGGATGCCTACATTTGTATCTTTGGGGTAAATACCCAGTAGTGCAATTGCTGGATCATATGTTAGCTCTATTTTCAACTGTTTGAGGCATCTCCATACTGTTTTCCAGAGTGGCTGCACCAGCTTGCAGTCCCACCAACAGTGTAGGAGGGTTCCCCTTTCTCCACACCCCGGCCGACATCTGTCATTTCCTGACTTGTTAATTTTAGCCATTCTGACTCGTGTGAGGTGATATCTCATTGAGATTTTGATTTAGATTACCCTGATGCTGAGCGATGTTGAGCGCTTTCTCATGTGTCTGCTGGCCGTTTGGATGTCTTCTTTGGAAAAATGTCTGTTCATGTCTTCTGCCCATTTCTTGATTAGATCATTTGTTCTTTGGGTGTTGAGTTAAAAAAGTTCTTTATAGATTTTGGATACTAGCCCTTTATCTGATATGTCCATTTTCAAATATCTTCTCCCATTCTGTCAGTTGTCTTTTGGGTTTTGTTGACTGTGTCTTTTGCTGTGCAAAAGCTTTTGATCTTGATGAAGTCCCAATAGTTCATTTTTGCCCTTGCTTCCCTTGCCTTTGGCGATGTTTCTAGGAAGAAGTTGCTGCGGCTGAGGTCGAAGAGGTTGCTGCCTGTGTTCTCCTTTAGGATTTTGATGGAATCCTGTCTCACATTGAGGTCTTTCAACCATTTTGAGTCTATTTTTGTGTGTGGTGTAAGGTAATGGTCCAGTTTCATTCTTCTGCATGTGGCTGCCCAATTTTCCCAACACCATTTGTTGAAGAGACTGTCTTTTTTCCATTGGACATTCTTTCCTGCTTTGTCAAAGATTAGTTGATCATAGAGTTGAGGGTCCATTTCTGGGCTCTCTATTCTCTTCCAAAGTATATAACAATATGAGCATTTCTCAAGAAACAAGAAAGGTCTCAAATACACAACCTAACCCTACATATACCTAAAGGAGCTGGAGAAAGAAAAGCAAAGAAAGCCTAAACCCAGCAGGAGAAGAGAAATAATAAAGATCAGAGCAGAAATCAATGAAATAGAAACCAAAAGAACAGTAGAACAGATCAACGAAACTAGGAGCTGGTTCTTTGAAAGAATTAATAAGACTGATAAACCCCTGGCCAGACTTACCAAAAAGAAAAGAAGAAATGACCCAAATCAACAAAATCATGAATAAAGAGTTGGTTGTGATCAACCAACACCAAAGAAATACAAACAATTATAAGAACATATTATGAGCAACTATATGCCAGCAAATTAGATAACCTGGAAGAAACGGATGCATTCGTAGAGATGTATCAACTACCAAAACTGGACCAGGAAGAAATAGAAAACTCGAACAGACTTATAACCACTAAGGAAATTGAAGCAGTCATCAAAAATCTCCCCCCCCCAAAAAAAGCCCAGGGCCAGATGGCTTCCCAGGGGAATTCTATCAAACATTTAAAGAATTAATACCTATTCTTCTGAAACTGTTCCAAAAAATAGAAATGGAAGGAAAACTTCCAAACTCATTTTATGAGGCCACCATTACCTTGATCCCAAAACCAGACAAAGACCCCACCAAAAAGGAGAATTACAGACCAATATCCTTGATGAACATGGATGCAAAAATTCTCACCAAAATACTAGCCAATAGGATCCAGCAGTACATTAAAAGGATTATTCACCACCACCAAGTGGGATTTATCCCTAGACTGCAAGTTTGGTTCAACATCCGCAAATCAATCAATGTGATACAATACATTAATAAAAGAAAGAACAAGAACCATATGATCCTCTCAAAGTTGCAGAAAAAGCATTTGACAAAGTACAGCATTCTTTCTTGATCAAAACTCTTCAGAGCATAGGCATAGAGGGTACATACCTCAATATCATAAAAGCCATCTATGAAAAACCCACAGTGAATGTCATTCTCAATGGGGAAAAACTGAGAGCTATCCCCCTAAGGTCAGGAACACGGCAGGGATGTCCACTCTCACCACTGCTATTCAACATAGTATTAGAAGTCCTAGCCACAGCAATCAGACAACAAAAAGAAATCAAAGGCATCCGAATCGGCAAGAAAGAAGTCAAACTCTCACTCTTTGCAGATGATATGATACTTTATGTGGAAAACCCAAAAGACTCCACCCCAAAACTGCTAGAACTCATACAGAAATTCAGTAAAGTGGCAGGATATGAAATCAATGCACAGAAATCAGGGGCATTCCTATACACCAACAACAAGACAGAAGAATGAGAAATCAAGGAGTCGATCCCATTTACAATTGCACCCCAAACCATAAGATACCTAGGAATAAATCTAACCAAAGAAGCAAAGGATTTGTACTCAGAAAACTATAAAATACTCATGAAAGCAATAAAATACTCATGAAAGCAATTGAGGAAGACACAAAGAAATGGAAAAATGTTCCATGCTCATGGACTGGAAGAACAAACATTTTGAAGATGTCAATGCTACCTAGAGCAATCTACACATGCAATGCAATCCCCATCAAAATACCATCCACTTTTTTCAAAGAAATGGAACAAATAATCCTAAAATTTGTATGGAATCAGAAAAGACCCCGAATAGCCAGAGGAATATTGAAAAAGAAAAGCAAAGCTGGCAGCATCACAATTCCGGACTTCCAGCTCTATTACAAAGCTGTCATCATCAAGACAGTATGGTACTGGCACAAAAACAGACACATAGATCAATGGAACTCACTTAAGGAATGTTTTCTTATCTGCTTAGATTTGAAAAAAAAAGTTTTATTCTTGGTGCAAACTGCTTTAGTACAACACCTTATTTCTGTCTTTGTCACCTTGCTTGTACATTTATAAGAGAAAATTTATAGAAAAGAGGTCCCAATAAATCCCTTTATCAAACTGGCCCTTGAAACTGAGAAGTTCAGAAGTTTTCTTATTTGAACTTACCCTTTGAACACTGTCTTGGTCACTTCCCAAACCTAGGAGAACTTTCCTCAGTCTTGATTTGCTTTGTCTATGGGAGTCCGGTTCTGGGAAAGATCTTTTCAAGCTTTTCTGTCTTCTGTGATTAATCAGAGATGGCCTGGCCATCAGGCTGAGGGGCTTGAGCCATGAGGTACCCAAACACCCCTGTGACTGATTGACGGTTCCCAGACTCCCACAGGTTTGTCTCCCTCCACACATTACATCTGCACACCCTCTGCCTGGGTGTCCAGTCCTCACATTTTTACACTCCAGCTCCAAGTCAGGAGCTTCACTTTCTAAATTACATTAATTCACCAAGGATAATTTAGAGTAAGAGTAGTCACTTTGGGGGAACTCTTGGTAGAATCAAAATTGTTCATTAGAGAGACACCTTAGAAACAAAAAGGGAACAACAGTGGAAACATCCACCATCTGCAAACTTGGTATAAGGAAATGTCAAAAAAAAATTCAGATCCAAAATTGTTTCCTTAAGATTTTCAACCAAAGCAAAAGAAAATGTGAAAAACGTAAAGTTATCTCTCTCTTGGATTTCCTCAGATCACAAGATGAACTTAATCGCGTTTATCTTGTACTTCCTTTTCTACCATATGACACACTTTCACTCTCCTCCATCAGATCTCTCCCTCTGGCACTCTCCCCTTGCTGCCTGGCTGGTCGGAAACCCCCAAAGCTCAATGAACTCTTAAAATGAAAGCACACGCGGAGCAGGAAAAACCTCTTACACTTGGTTTTAAGCCCAGGTCTCACTCTGGGCTTAGAGCCATTGTCAAATAGTTTCCAAACCTCTATAAGATGGAAGGAAATTTGCAGAGGAATGCAGGAGAGCTTTAGAAACCAATAATCCAAGGCTTCCAGATTTATACCCATTAGTTAATGCATTAGTGGGAACTTGGTGCAGAAAATTAGGAGAATAGGGCAGGGTGGGACGATCTCAAGAGCAACTGAAAAGAGTCCTAATTATGTAGGGATCTAAAGAGGTTTAGAAAAGATGGAAAGGCTGGGCACAGTCTTCTGGTGGCTGTCCCCAAGATTTCCTGATGAGAATAGATTGGGCTAGGGTACAGGCTCGTAGGCAAAGCAAGGATGCGTCCACCTTGTACTTCGAGAACAGGCTGTTTACTACTTTTAGGCAAAATTTAGAAGTAGCTCTTGAGGCAGATGTGATCCCAGCTTTCTTCTCGCGTTTTGTTAATAGTCTTAAGCAAGAAAGAGGGAATTTAATATGAGAGCAAAAACTAGAATGGTTAATAGCTCCGTTACCAGGCCTTCCATACTTTGTTGAATATTTTGAATAAAGCTTAGAACAAAACCAGAATAAGTCCCAGGACAAATACATGGGTTTACAGAAAACAAAAGCAAAAACAAAAATTAGCTAGGTGATCCCACCCCAATCAGTCTATGTGGGAAAAGGCCATCTTTTGTGAAGACATGAAACATAAACAAAATGTCACTATAAACAAAATTGCATTGGAAAAAGAATTGTGTTGGCCAAGAATCTATAGGAATGAAATGTAGTGAATAATCAGTGAAGGTGCTTTGAGGGGGAGCTGTGCTAGTTTCAAACTTAGCAGGAGAAATTTCTTTAAATAATAAAGGGAAACCTTGCAAACTTTTTATTGATACAGGTGCGGCAATATCCACCTGAAATCCTACCAGTTATACAACCTTACCTTTGGAGTGAACTATAAGACTATATTAAAACAGAACACAGAACTATTAGAATACTCAGGTGGTGGGTGTCTCTAATAATCCTCAGACACTCCCTGTGTCCCAGTCCATAACTGTCGCCCTGGGGTCTCTAACCAAGGAACATGTTTTCCTCCTTAATGAACATACACACCTGCTAACTTCATAAAGAGTAGTTTAGTGTGCAAATTGAATAGCCAGACTAAATATGCTAATAGTTCTTTTCTTGAAATACCTGAGGGCCCCCTATTCATCCTAATGGCATAGTTTAATTTGGAGAGTGACTTACCAATGTCTGTGTATCTAAATCAAGCCCACATTGTGGTTCTGAAGGAGACACCGGACTTCTTGCAGACAAATAGTCTACTCATATAGATCGAGTTCCTGGGGCTGGGCCAATCAGGGTTAAGACTGCCTTGTCTAAATGTCAACTCAAACTCGCATGATAGCTTCTTAACCAGAGTTAAAGATGGACTAGAACCAATAACCAAAGGTCTAATGAAGGACTCATAATGCTTTGTAGCATTCCCTTTAACACTGGTATCATCACTGTTAATAACCCAGGGAATGGAATATATATTTATCCAGGCCATGAGGATAGTTACTCCCTGCCTCCCTGTAGTTACCAAACTCAAATACTATTTTCTTTTAGTGGCTCCTGAGGCTTCCATTGTACACTAGTTTATCTGTGTTCTGCTTGTTTTGGTGTCCCTTCAGGTCAAAATAATCAATAATTTTTTGCTTTCTAGAAAAATCCACACTACACCTGACTGCTCTGGCCTAAAATACTATGAAAGCTCCCTCCTACTTTTCACAAGGTCTTCAACCACCAGCTCTAGTACCTAAATTTCCTTGTGATTCAATTCTTATCCAATATGTGAATGACCACTTTTGTGTTCTTGAGATGGCGTGAGCTCTCAGACTGATGCCATTCTTCTGCTTACTGTTTTAGCTCAGAAGCAGCATATTTCCAAAGAGAGCCTAACAATTTTGCCAAAGTCAAGTGCATCACCTAGAACAAGATTTACCCCGAAGAGGTAAATTTCTTTCTCTCAACAGGCTTGGCCTTGCCGGACTTTCTCAGGGCAGGAACTGAGAGATGATGAAGAGGATTCTAGAATCTCACTGGCTACTGCAGTTCCTAGCTGTTCTGAATCTCCACATCATTGTACGACTCAACCAAACGCTGGGTAACCCACCCCTTCGGGAATCTAAACATAAACACTCCTTTGCTGAGTTACAATTAACTCTTCAAAAACCTCCCACTCTGAGCCTACCTAATTGTTTGTCTAATTATATATAATATGAGAGATTTGAACAAGGCGTGGGTGTTCTGACTCAGCTTTTTGTGAATCATCAGAGCCCAACAGCGTACTAGTTTCTGACTTGACCTGGTGGCAAAAGTCTGCTCACCTTGCTAAGGGCATTAGTTACAACAGCTAAACTAGTGGAGGCTCTGTCAATTCCTTTATTAGCATTTCCTTTCAACTGGAGTCCCTCTTCAGGCAAATTCTTTGTTGCTCACTGAAAATAAACGTCTCTCTGCAAGTAGGCTTACCTCCTACAAAAGCCTATTCTTTTTTCCCCTCACATATTCCTATACATCATTATAATGCTTTGACTCCTGCTCCTCTTCTGCCATTATCTTTAAGGAGGAGGCACTTATGACTGTCTAACGTCTGTTTGCGAACTGTCTAGGCCCTTGAATAGATATGCTAGCAACTACTTTAGAAAATCGAGACTTAGTTTTGTTTGTTGATGGGATAGATCTTAAGACTGAAACAGGGAAAATAACAGATGGTTCGGAATAGAGCTGCCATGTAACATCGACCTCTAAAGGGAACAGGTGTTATTTTAGAGAAAGGATGTTGTGATTACAGCTCTGCAGACCTTTTTGGTATCTAAAATATTACTAACAGAATCCAGGATACAAATGAAGAAATTACAAATTTAAAGGTTTTTGCTAGTAACACCATATCTATTTCTGCCGGCTCATCAAATGGGTGATAGTATCTATTCTCTGAGTTTAGTGTGGGTACTCATGGCTCCTGGCTGAAAAGCAGAATGCAAACTCTGATTGTAAGCCTCGTCTTGCTATTGTCTGAGTTGCAATGTTCACATCTTTTTTGCATACTGTTTTGCATATTGTATGTAGCTGTGGTCCCATCTAATGATCTAACAAATGATCATTCGGCAAAAAGAACAGGAAAACTGACAATGGCAGTTGAAATGACCACCTGAGAAACATGACACTTGATTCTGACACCTCAAATTGTGGCGAAGTTGTGGCTTGATCATGTTCCCAGATATCAATGATCTATTTTTCAGCTCAGGCTGAAAGAAGCTGAGAGCCAAGTATATCTATGCCCACTCAACTTTGTCTACAATGTCATGAGTTTAGAATTCCATTGTCTTCACTAACATAGTTTTAGTATTCCTCTGTCTTCATCATTATGATTTTATTATAACTTCATTGTTTGTTCCAGAAACTTCCTGAAAAACCTAGTTATGTGAACATCAAACTATTCAGTTCTTCAGCAGACAACATCAAACAACTGTATTCCCCCACATTCTTCAAAACCCTTGCTTCAGCTAGTATCCACAATCTATAAAGAACTTATCAAACTCAACACCCAAAGAACAAATAATCTAATCAAGAAATGGGCAGAAGACATGAACAGACATTTTTCCAAAGAAGACATCCAAATGGCCAGCAGACACATGAAAAAGTACTCAACACCACTCAGCATCAGGGAAATCCAAATCAAACAAATAAAAACCACAATGAGATACCACCTCACACCCGTCAGAATGGCTAAAATTAAGAAATCAGGAAACGACAGATGTTGGCAGGGATATGGAGAAAGGGGAACCCTCCTACACTGTTGGTGGGAATGCAAGCTGGTGCAGCCACTCTGGAAAACAGTATGGAGGTTCCTCAAACAGTTGAAAATAGAGCTACCATGAGACCCAGCAATTGCACTACTGGGTATTTACCCCAAAGATACAAATGTAGGGATCCGAAGGGGTACGTGCACCCCAATGTTTATAGCAGCAATGTCCACAATAGCCAAACTGTGGAAAGAGCCAAGATGTCCATCGACAGATGAATGGATAAAGATGTGGTATATATATATATACACAATGGAATATTATGCAGCCATCAAAAGGAATGAGATCTTGTGATTTGCAACGTCGTGGATGGAACTGGAGGGTGTTAAGCTGAGTGAAATATGTCAATCAGAGAAAGACATGTATCATATGACCTCACTGATATGAGGAATTCTTAATCTCAGGAAACAAACTGAGGGTTGCTGGAGTGGTGGGGGTGGGAGGGATAGGGTGGCTGGGTGATAGACATTGGGGAGGGTGTGTGCTATGGTGAGTGCGGTGAATTATGCAACACTGTTGAATCACAGACCTGTACCTCCAAAACAAATAATACATTATATGTTAAAAAATAAAAAAAGAAGAAGATAGTAGGAAGGGAAAAATGAAGGGGGGGAATCAGAGTGGGAGATGAACCATGAGAGACGATGGACTCTGAAAAACAAACCGAGGGTTCTAGCGGGGACAGGGTGGGGGGATGGGTCAGCCTGGTGATGGGTATTAAAGAGGGCACGTATTGAATGGAGCACTGGGTGTTATACGCAAACAATGAATCATGGAACACTACATCAAAAACTAATGATGTAATGAATGGTGACTAACATAACATAATAAAATAAAATTTAAAAAAATAAATAAATTACATTAAAATTAGGGAAAAAAAAACCCCAAAAACCCTTGCCTCAGAATGTTCACCTTGCTATGCCTACCAATCCTAAACTATTATATTATCCCCGTTCTGCAATCCTAACCAAGCTCTTTCCCCTCGGAGACACTACAAAAATTCTGTCAGATAGTATTCTCCCTTACTACTTTACCAAGACAAACAAAAAAAACCCTCGACTTGGTCTTATCAACAGGTTATTTGGGGAACCAGCAGGCCTATGTAACAGATTCCTGAACGTGGTCTGGAGAGCTTCATTCAGTAGGTCTGGGAAGGGCCTAATCAGACTCCCAATGATTCCAAAGAAGGTGATATAAGGACCACATTTTAATGCTCTATCATCCAGCTGTGTTTATCCTTTCAAAAACTGATTAAGATTCACCTAGGTAACTCATTAGTCTTTGAGGGTAGGCCAGTTGAAGCGGCATATACTCTAGTCCCTCTGTTCATGGGTTTGACCCTAAACTGTTCTGATTCAGGAACTCCACTTAAACAATTTATCCATGGGAGAAAAAACCCGGGAGCCCTTGATATGCTCGATACCTAACCTCAAAAGGATCTGTTCACATTCACAGTTCACATTTCTAATAACTACTACTTAGGACTCCTCTTCTTGTTATCAGGAAAATGTGGGAAATGAAATTAATAATCAGTACATGTTTACTTAATACACTAAATGGATTTAAAGAATAATTCAAATGTTTTGGGGGTGGGGCTCGGTGGCTCAGTCCGTTGTTTGTCTGCCTTTGGCTCAGGTCATGATCTCAGGGTCTTGGGATCAGTCCCGCCTCGGGCTCCCTGCTCAGTGGGGAGCCTGCTTCTTCCTTTCCATCTTCCTCTCCCCCCTCTGGTGCTTGCTCTCTCTCTCTCATGCTCGCTCTCCCTCTTTCCCTCTCTCTCAGATAAATGAGTGGAATCTTTAAAAAAATAAAATAGGGGCACCTGGGTGGCTCAGTCAGTTAAGCGTCTGCCTTTGGCTCAGGTCATGATCTCAGGGTCCTGGGATCGAGCCCCGCGTCGGGCTCCCTGCTCGGCGGGAAGCCTGCTTCTCCCTCTCCCACTCCCCCTGCTTGTGCTCACTCATGCTTTCTCTCTCTCTCTCTCAAATAAAGAAATAAAGTCTTTTTTTTAAAAAAAAATAACTCAAACAGGTTGTGACAATTTAGAGTACTGTTTGCTCAATATACTAAGGGAACAGAGTTGGGAAATAATTCAAATAGGTTGTGACAAACTAGAACATTGTTTTGTTGTATTGTATATATATATACATACACAAAACCTTACAAATAGATCTGGGTGGGGGGGAATGAGAGTTTTTACCTGCATGCAAAAGATCCAGACCTCAAAAGAAAGGATCTATTGGAGGAGAGAAAATAAATGGTATTTATAACTCTACTTATTACATGACAACCACATTGTGATTAGATAACATTTTGGTCAGTTTTGGCAGAAACCAGAAATTCCCGTTATTTTTTTAAAAAAGATTTTTTATTTATTCATTTGAGAGAGAGAGAGAGTGTGTGTGTGTGTGCTTGCACAGGAGCACATGAGCCGGGGGGGAGGGTCAGAGGGACAGGGAAAAGCAGACTCCCTCCCCCCACCCCAGCTGAGCAGGGTGCCTGAGGTGGGACTCGATTCCAGGACCCTAGGGTTGTGACCTGAGCCGAAGACAGATGTTTAACTGACTGAGCCACCCAGGTGCCCCAGAAATTCCCATTATAAATTAAGTAAATAAATAAACAAAAAATGGGATCTCAGGAAGCAGTATTTGGATACCCCAGCCATGGGTAGATCCTGTTGTTTTTTGTAATTCATGCCTGGTTTCGTATGTGCATGGCTCGTCTAGGAAGACATGGATTTTAGAAATTGAAATCATTTTCCTCCAGAAATAGGTTTTCTGAGCCCAGGATAGAGCTAAGCTGAGGGCAAACTGTCTTGATTCTTACCCATGTTTAGCATATCCCTGTAATGATAGGAATATGTTGGTTGTCGCACGAGGTTACTTTCTTGAATTAATACTAATTGTTTTATTATTCACTTATCATTTCTCTAGATTTCATGGGCTCACCACCCATATGTAGTTGCAAGATTAAAACTTACAACATTAATTCAGCATCCAAGCGTACACTGCAGGATGTGAATAGGTAAGCAGCGAAAGGGTTCTGTTGTGAAATGCTTTAGAAATGTGGAGTGACACACAGTTAGGTGGGATTCTTTACTTCAAGATTTCTAAAAGCTTTTAATATGTTCATGTGCACCGTGAAGCTTTAAAGAGCAATTATTTAACCAGGGAATCCTTTTACTGGGGAAATGCTGCTACATCCAGTGCATTTTTAGTGTTCATTGCGATGTCTTTTTAGGACTCTAACATCACTAATAAGTACATTGAAACATCCCAGTGAAGTTCCTGGGATATGCTTCTCTATAGGTGGTGGTGAATTTCATATGTTTTTCCTTGAGCTGTCTCTATATTTGGATACACATCCTGTGGGGTCCAGAGTGCACTACATGTAATCCTCCTTCCAGCTCCCGTTACTATTACTGTAACGACTTGCTTATATATGGGGTTTACCACGAGATTAGGAACTCCCCAGTGCAGGGATTTATTCCCTCATTCTGTCTTTGCCAACTTGAGCAGCCCCTCCTCACACATCCCAGGCACATGGAGATTTTGTGTTCAATGCGGTTAGAGCCACTAAATTTCAAGCCAAGGCAAAATTTTGATCCATGGTTAATCCTAAGATTCCTCTTTACCTTTTTCATTTTATTAACTCATCATTGACATTTTGGGGAGATAGTATCCAGCCTGCTTTTTGTTTTACACTAAGCAGCACCTTATTTTAGGCATCATTGACAAGAAAAACTGCTTGGTGGGGGTGGGAGTGAGGAGGAGAGAATGGGACACAGGAGGATCATGTGAGATAGGGGGAGCTTTCGAAAGAGGACCCCTAGACATCCCCGCTTGCTGTCCACAATTTGCCAAGCAGTAAACAGGGCTCACGAGATTCACAGGGTATGATAATCAGACTGTTCTAGATTTTGATGGGCTCACTTGGGTCAGATTTACACTAGAAAGATTCAATTCTCTCCAACAGTTTTATAATGTCATTTTATCTTATGCAAATTAAAAAAATAATTGATTTGAAGTAAAAATTTAAAAATCACTATTTTAGTACTTTTGAAAAGTGGGCTAAAAAAAGTAGTATCAGGAACTAATTGTAATTACATCCCATGGCAGCCTGGGAACTCATCTCATTTAATTACAAATTCAACATTTGTGCTTCTGGAAGAGGACAGAGCTAGGCTGAGGGCAAACTGTCAATTTTTTCTAATTACCCACATACAAAACTCCAAAGAGTACCAAAAAAATAAGCTGTCTGTAAAAGACTATCTGAGCAGAGCACACCTGCAAATATTCTAAAATATGAAACTATGTCACCAGTTGGAATGCCTTCAAAATGAGAGATTAGTGCCAGGTTGGCTAACTTTATAGAAAGTGCAAATAAATTGCATGTTTCTAAACAAATGCTTGGCAGGGACACAGTATCACATGTGTCTACTCATTTGGTCAAAGCGAAGAACCTCCTATGTATTGTGTGTCCTTCCAACTAAAAATTAATAATTCAGTTTGAACAAACCTGAGCAGTTTAAAAGAATATCCCTTCTATTCCATTTTTCGTCTAGTTTTGTGCTTTTTTATTTTTTATCTAAGTTTACTATCAGTCCTGAGGTCTCCTCCCACTCATAGTTTTGGCCAGAGACATGCCAAGTTTTCCTACTTGTGTCTCTATGAAATTGGATTGGTAGCCCGGGGAGGAGGGAGTGATCTTGACCTTTGTTTTCAAAGAATGCCTTGTAAAAGTCCACCCCTTTCCCATTCCATTGAGACAGTGGACATAATGCCCAAGGAAATGGACACTTTGGTGTTTTGGCCTCAGTGCCCTGCTTTACCCCCCCCTCGAAGTTCATACCGTGAAACCTGATGGCCTCTCTCTACACCACACCCTACAGTGACTTTGCAGTTGCTCTCATAAAAGAGGTGGGATCAAGTCTCAATACCTAGCCTTGCCATCTGCTTTGACAACAGGATTTAGTAGCAGAGGTGGTGTGCCAGTTCTCAGCAAAGCCCTCCATTCGCACCCCCAGCATGGGCCAGTGTAGGAGAACATACCCAGTTAGCTCCCTAGTGAGTGAAAGAACCCAGCCAGGTTGCTGCAACCATCCAGTCTGGCCACCCCATGCCCCTCAACAGCCAGTCAACCTGAGACATCCAGGCAAGTCCAGCTGTGAGCAGAGGAGTCCTGCCGAGATCAGCCGAACCTCACATCCCATGAGCTAAGGATATGCTTCTCACTGAGGTTTTCTCATTGCCATACCGATTTTCGTGCCAACAGAAAACTCCTACCCCAGGAAGTGGACATAGCATGATTGAGACTGGCTCCTGGCCTCCTTCAAGAGCTCCCTCCTATCACTTACTGAACCTCACCAAAACACTAGCTGATTTTGTATGGCAATGAGGTTTTTAGATCCCACCTACAGTGCTGAGTGGTGTGGAGTTAGTGGTGTCTTACTGTATTTACATTAAATTTTCAACTAATGAATTCAGAAAGGCCTCTGAAAAAGTTGACTGAAACAGTTGAATACGCGAGTGGGTGGGTGGGGAGAAATCCAAGAGCAAACTACATTCTTTAAAAATGTACATATAGGGGCACCTGGGTGGCTCAGTCAGTTGAGCATCCAATTCTTGGTTTCGGCTCAGGTCATGATCTCAGGGTCGTGAGATCAAGCCCTGCTTCAGGCTTCCTGCTCGGGGAGCGGGGGGGGGGGGAAGTCTGCTTCAGATTCTCTGCCTCCCCCCGACCCCCCCACCCCCGGGCTCATGTGCTGTCTCTCAAATAAATAAACCCTTTTAAAAAAATGTTCACTTAATTTCAATGATAGAGGTAACAAGCTGAAGTTTAGTGTAAAAACAAAACGTTTTCTTCTGTTCTCATTTCCATTTTTAAGTACCTACTCAATAGATCACTGGAACTCAACAATTGTTTCCTTAGGAATATTTAATGCGAATATTACTTTGGGGTAGACAAGATGTTTGAAATGTATATTCATTAGAATATATTCATTTTATTTTAACAAATTACACATGTTTGGGGATTTTTCTATTTCATAGAGAGCTTTTACTTTCAGAATCAAGTAATACAATTCTCAGCACTATTTCCCATGGGATGGCTTCAGGAAGGGATTAAACCCACTACCAGGATGGTTAAAATTCAGTGCACATGTAAAAAGCACATTATTTAAGGGCATGAGGCTAAAAGTGGATTTGTTAGAGTAATCAAGTAAATACCAACAGCACCTAAGTTACTAAAACAGAAGCCCAGTAGGGCTTCACGTACATGTTCTTAACATCCAACACTATTTTTTCCCTATCTATGAGCTTTCTATTTGTAAAGGAAATTGAGAATTATATAAATAAGAGAGAAGAGAGGGACACAGAGAAAGAATGAGACAATGAGAACAAGGGGAAGGATGTATTAGTGGGTATGAGAGGAAGCAGAGGAAAATGTGCAGATTTATCAGTATAGAGGCTCTTTTTATATTTTATTTTCATATATGTACCCTCAAAGCTCAGAGTCCATCAATGAACACAGCTGAAGAATATCAAAGTCATCTTGTGTTAAAATTACTTTTATTCAGGATGAAAAATACAACATGTAACCAGATTAGATGATAGTCTATGATTAGTTCTTTACCACATATTTCAAAAGAACTACGTACTTATTTCCCCTTGTTGTTACTGTGATATATTTCTTTTTTATTTAGTATTACTTAGAAGGTTACAATGTAGTGTTTTCTGTAGCTTTTCCTTAATAGCAGAGAGACTTGTTGCATACAATTACAAGCAGAAAAAAATGAATACATATTTTTTTCAAAGTAAGAACAAGGAAGACACCAAATCTACAACTTGTAGTTCAGAGTTCAGGGAAAGTTTTTTTTTTTTTTTCTTTAAATAGGTGCTTTTCTTGGGTTTGATGTGGCCCGATAAAAGCTCTAGATTTTGCAGACTGTAGCGGCATAAAGCTATTTCCAACACAATGGATGAAGATGGATCTGAGGTAGAAAGGTGGTCATGGCTTTCCTCTTATATAAAACAATTTTCTTCTCAAAATATCTATGCTGCAAATAGACACCCTTGCCCCCCAACCCACCCAAACTATTCTAAAAGAATAGCAATTTCTAACTTTAAGCCTCCTTCTGGCCAAATCCCAGGTCAAGAGAACCCAAAGTTAAAATGTCCTGATGTTTTAAATGCACGTATGCTTGAATCAAAACACATTATTTTCACTTTTTTTTGGTTTTCTCTACATTTGGTGATTACATAACATGTTTCAACTGAATTAATTAAATGTTAAATCAGAAGCTGAACCAAACACCTAACTGAATGTACTCAAAGGTACAGGCAGGGGTACCACCACCTAAGTATTAATTTCATTCCTCTCTGGAAGCAGTGACATAGGCTTTTGATAAACATCCTTTCCGAATATATTGATCAAATGAAAAGTAATAAAAAATGTAATCCTTCACCCAAAAGGTAACACGAAACATGCATTAAATTTGTGTCTGCTGTCAGAAAGAAAACGACTGGTAATTTCAAGAATTACAAGTGGCTTGCGTATACATAAACAAAAATAAAATTCTCTTCAAGGGAATTTAAGACAAAGATGTGTCCTGGTAGCACAATTAAGTAAAGGTCTGCTGTGTATTTAATGATGAAAATCAAGACTTTGCAACTAAGGAAACACTATCCCACGTTTTGTTTCTATGTCAAAATGAAACTAGACTTAAATGGGTAACCTTTGGTGAAATGATCTTTGAGATGATTATAATCCTGCTTTGAGTCTCCTCTATCATATAGATTGGGACACAAAATAAAGAAATCAAGACCTACTTACGTAGAGCAGGGAAATAAAATGCAGGAAAGAAATCCTAATGGGAATGTCAGGTAGGCCCCGCAGGACTTTTACTGTGCTTATCCGAGTGGCCACTAAAGAACTGAAGTGCATGACGTCAAATAAAGTTAAGCGGTATACACAGAGATGTAGCCCAATTCATGTACATAAATATTTGATTGAAATACATGAACTTAATAATTTGGCCAAATCATGGAAACCAATACAAGGAAATCTATTTGGTCATGGGGCTGATGAATTATAAATAACCAAAACATAATGGTAAAAGAGTGGAAAAAAATAAATGAAGTTATAGTACAAGGTTAATATGAAGGAATGTAAAAATGTAACATTGTTTTCTAATTCTTATGCAATTTTTGTCATGGTTATTAAAAAGACGGTATCATATTAGAAAGCCCCCACCCACTTTCCCAATGCTGTATACAGTATACAAATCAGTGACAAATGTATTACTGTTTCCAAATACCACTCTGTTCATTAATTTACAGTTGCATAGAAAGGGAAGAAGAAGACAATAAACAATAATATATGATTATTATAAAAACAAAATATCCTTTTCTCTTTGGATAGTCAGTGTTTACTCCTTCAGTAGAACACACAGTCAGCACTCAACAGCATGTTTCAAGGAGCCATGGAGCTTCTAATTAAATGGAACTTGGAATTGGCATTTGCTGAAAAGGGCAATACTGGAAGTCAGGAAATGTCAGCTGGCTTGATGGATACTTCACATTGCCTGCAGGAAGGGAAACAGTCCTGTCAGAACAACATTTACATAGAACATTCCAGGTAGGAGGGACCTGTCAACCCTTCTGAGAAATAAAAGTGCTTCTTTCAGAACAAGTCAAATCCCATTTTGCTGTGTTTGAAGGGGACCCTCTACTGACCTGTGACTTTTGCTCCCCAGGATAAGGTCTTTCTCTTTTATGCGGAAGGCATCTAGTTTGCTTTTTATCACTGCAGCCAACAGAGAGGACGTTTGGAAGACTTTTCTCTTGCCCAGGCTGGAAACCAGGGCCATTGTACATAGGCCAGAGAAGATATAAATCTGGGCCACACTCAGGGGAGTGGCATCAATCTTTTAAAGAGAATGTCAAACAGCTGGATCCATCATCATCAAAGTCTATGTCCTTCAGTTCTTCTCTGCATCCTCCAGCTGCTTGCTCTAATCAATACCTGGATCTCCCTTGAAGCCAGCTTCCTCCACAGCCTTCTCACACATATAACTGTTTATCTCCTATACCCTCCATATATTTTGGATAACTGCTTTCTAGGTCCACACTATGTTTTTTCAGGCCTTTTTCTCTCTCTCCCCACTCAACTTTGAATCTCATGCCATCAGACTATACCACCCACTATACAGTCATCTTCTGACCCCTTGGGTCATGTTCCCTTACTTTTGAAGAATGGTTCACTGTCATCAAGCTAAAACTATGTTTAAATCTTAGTCATTTCAATACCCACATAGATGATTCTTCCAAAACTCTGGCCTCTCAGTTCCTCGAGCTCCTCTCCTCCAGTGAACCTGTCCTCCACCCTTGTCAGCCACGCACACTTCCAATGGACCATCACCTATACCCCAACCCCTCCAACACTTCAATTTACAATCATCCTTCCTTCTGACAACTACCCATACTTTACCACTCACTTCCATTTGGACCCCAACTCCATCCACCCGTTGCTACCACAATCCATTGCTCCTCCCGCCATTTTTTCTGTCTCCAGCACCTAAAATGTCATCACTTCTTTTCCTCCAAGCTTAGATGCCTGGTTCAATCATTATCAGCAGAGGCAGCATTATCTGCCTCTTCCCTTGAATTGTTGCACCCTCTCAGCCAAACCATGACTTCAACTCCGGTTAAATGCCACACTCAGCTGACTCTGGTGCCTGTGCTTATGAACTTGAATGTGGCCAGGAGATAACACACAGCCTTGCAGATGGCCTCACATTAAGTTCATAGGCAGGCACCAGAAGTCATGCCGAATGCTGCCTCGCCATCATACTACCTCCCTGCCCATGATCTCCTGACCTCCAAGCAGCTAGGGCACATCGTCCACTCTCTCCTCACACCTAGGATACCTCCTCCTGTCCTCAACCTCTGCTGAAGCTCTGGCTTCCGATTCACTGAGACAACAGAAGCAGTCAGAAGACTGTTCCTCACTGAGCTCTCACCTCACATCTCATGAGCTCACACCTCACATCTGCTGATTGACTTGAGATTTCCTTTCCTTCCCTCCGGGTTCTAAAGACCACTTGTCTGTGCTTCTCATGAAGACCCGAGACCCTCTTGCCATTAAGACAATGACAACATCAGAAGGTTAAAGATTCATAAACAAGTTCAGGAAAGAAAATGTTCTCCAAAGATGGGCTGTGGTCTTGTGGCTCCTTAGCACTGAGTGCACCTGATAAGGAAAACACTGCCAAGTATAAAGGTATAGCTGCCGACCTTTCTCAGTAAATTCCTCCCCTCCCCTCCTCAGTGAAGGTCTAAAAGAAAAATCAACACATCCGCCCCCGCAAAGTAACAAAAACACTTTGGGTACTGCTGCAGTCACTATTTTTAAGTCAATGTTCTGTGCTAGCTGCCCTAAGTACAAATCTGGGAGAACAGGGGTCAGCCAGATCTATCCAGAGTGACTTTGCACAGTGCACATGGGGCCAGTGAAAAGCTGTTGGAACACAAAGGGTCAGGCGGTTGGTATTTTGGGGCTTCTGGAAGAACTGGCTTCAGAGGGGATCCCCCTCCCCGGACTGACAGAATTAACTAACATTTAAATGTCAAACCAGTCTGCTAATTTACATGGGGAATAACGTCTAGCACTAAAATCAAAAACAGCTCATCTGCTTACTCTAGGTTGTGATCAACAATCCCTGAGCCAGTCAACCCCATTAACTCTTACCTGTGGCCTGCTGGGGAGATTGGCTGAAAGAGAAAAAAAAAAGAAATCATTGAAGGCCCTCTGGTTGCCTTGCTGACCCCCGCTCTAAACTGGGGGGGTACCCAGCTCCCAACTGTTAAATGGGTGCTAATAAGAAAATAAGAAACAGGCTTTGGTTTTTCTTTCTTTTTCTTTCCCTCTCTCTCTCTCTCTTTTTTTTTTTTTTTTTGGCTAGATGCTTTAACAAAGACTAGTTTCTTTTCCCTAGTTTCTCATATTCTGTGTCCTTTAAGATATAAAAGTTCTACCAAAATATGCAAAACATATGCTGGCTCTCTCAAATAAGTACACACCAAAGCATCAGTGAATAATTCATTTTGAAAAAAAAATCTCAAAATTTCCTATTGAAATCATGCCATATATTTGGTTTATGTCTCCGAACAGAGCAAGTTCTGCATAGTTTGCTGAACAGCACAAATTCTGACTAACAGATGACGAAGGAAATGAAGAGGCATGCGTCTTCAGTTTCTGCCCATCCTGGCTCACCCTGGCCCCAAAGGCCTAGGAAACTGGTGGCAACGTGTTTGCCTCCAACAAAGCGCTGGCCTCACCCTTGGTCGTCTCGTGGGCACTTAGGCTAATCGCTGTGCCTTGGAGGGGCCCAGCTGGAGAAGGTGGACTACGGTGACAGATTCGCCTTTGCAGCTGAGCAGTCCATTCCTTCCTGGTTACAGAAAGCGTGGCCAGCAGAATTGATTGGGTGGGCATTGTGAGGGCGGGCATAGGCAGCTGGGTCGGGGGATGTTCTGCCCCTGCCAGGATGGTAACATCTGTTCTGGGTCAAATAAGAATTGTCCCTAATCATCTACCATGTTGCATACCTTCCATCGCTCATTTTTTTGTGCTGAGGGGAAAGAAATGAGAGCTCCATGACCACGCAGTGGGTGCTTTGTGAGAAAAACAGAGTAAACAAGAAGGGCAACTTTATGATGCCTGGAGGGAAAGTGTGAGGCCGCCCTCCCCCCCCCCCATACCTGGGGGAAGAATGAGGCTAAAATTCAGCCTAGTCCTACCGGATACACAAGTTACAGCAGGAAAACACAAGAGTGGATGTCCTTCCCACTGAGCTACACGGAGGGAGCGCTCCGCTGCCTTAGAATCAAGTGCACCACGGACACCTACAATTCTCTTCTGCATAACAAACAGCCAGCCCCAACCAGAAATCAAATCCATGTTGCTCCAAATCAGCATCATTAACCCTAGAGCTATTTATCTATTTAATTTTATTTTAAGTAGACTCCACACCCAGTGTGGAGCCCAACGCGGGGCTTGAACTCATGACCCTGAGATCGGGACCTGAGCTGAGCTCAGGAAGGAGTTGGACACTTAACCAACTGAGCCACCCAGGCGCCCCTACCCCGACAGCTTTTTATCAGATAAAAGGCTATGAGTATTCCCCTGAACAAACCGCACACATCTATTTAAAAGAAACCAGGAAATCCTTGCATTTTAGTAGGTTTTGAGTTTGTGATGAATGTCACTCAAGTTTAATAAACATGGGCAATTCACAGTGAAAATATGCCTGTAGATAAAAAATAATTTTAAAAGCCTTTAACGGTCTGTCAGCCAAAAATATTCAGTCCTAGGATCCTGTATATTTGGATGACATAAATGAAAAAACTGGGAGGAATTTACATAAAAAGAAATGTTAGAGCAGGCAGTGAAAATTTTAGTTATGTACATTAGTTAATGGGCACCACAATGAAATTCCCTTCATTAACGCCTTGTCGAGAAAAGATGAAAATGCCTTCCTCTCTGCTCTGAAACTTAATGTAAATAATTAAAAGAAGACTTCAAAAGGTCATAACTCAAGGATGTGATCAGGAACAACTGGGATATTAATTTGAGACAGAAATTCTAAAGTGTTATGTGCTACAGTATACAGACTCAGAAAAAAAAATGCCATGCTTAAGTAGGCAATTCATGCAATTAGGATTTATGAATACAGTTTCGTTTTAATTCCAGGATTGCCAGGAGTGTAAATTCACTTGTGACCATGCTAATTTTTAATCCACAAAGGATCAAAAGTCAAGATTAACATGCAGATCAATTCACTGAATGCTGGTGACAAGCAGTTTTAAAGTTCTCATTAGTAACAGGGGCTCAAGGGATTGGTTTGGCATTGGGAGAGGGCCAATCCGATTTGCTTAGAAAAATCCTCTAAAGGTGGTCAGGAAGCTTTGGGAATGCAAAGGTTTATTAAAAGATTTGCTAGCTGAGCAACTTAAAAGGGGCAACAAAGCAAATGAATCCTATAAACCTTCTATGTACTACCTAGGGAAACTTTACCAATTAAGTCTTCCTGGTTAGAAAATGTAATCATTCATTCATTCAATTCAGAAGCATGTATTGGGCACAAAGTCTAAGTCAGGTGCTATTTCTATTCTGCATCAATTTTTAAAAGGTTTAATTACTTTAGATGCAATTTAAAAAATATGTATCAATTTTATAAATAAGTAAATTCACCCTTTATTTCTAGGGAAAACTGTTCTTACCTTGGAGATTTTCATATTATCAAAGCAAAATATAGAATATAAATATGAGCAAGAGCAGACTAGAGCCAAATAGCAGAACTTCAGAAATCAAAAATAATAAGATGTAAAATTCAGAGGACTCTAAAAGACACTGGTCATCATCATTTCTTACATGGGAATACTTGAACTCTTCAAAATAACACATGACTAGTAATGCTCATGCATGGAAAATTATAATTATTGTTAAATATTTGTGAATGTACAAACTTAAGACTAGGAGAACATGGGGCCAGTGTCCCATGAAGGAACCTTAGGGCTCCACAACCCACCTTCACAACCCAAAAGGGCATGGGTGGTGAGGGCACCAGACAAAGTGGGAGCTTAACCTGTCGTGTACGTCCCACTGAAAGTATACACTCTTCTCAGGGAGCAATGATATCTGTTAATCGTTAATGAGATTCCAGCCAACAGGAATTTTATATTTATCTTTAAGGGAGGCCATAAAATGAGATGAAAATACTCATCTCTTTTTTTCACTTATTTTTGCCTTATTCTTATGATTATTATTTGTGTTTAATTATATTCTCTTCTAAAATAAGACAGATTAGTCTTTTATAATATCTAGATATGAGAATACAGTATGGAAAAGATTTAAGAGTCACTGCTTTATGTCAAACTTTAAAAAAAGATACATCATGAATTTTTAATATAAAAATGTTAATATGGAAACTACACATCTGTAGTCACTGTAGAGCATTAAATTAAACATACTTCCTATCCTAACTCTCACTGCCAACTGACTTTCAAATTGAACATGTCCATCATGACATTTAAATGCAAACTTCTAAACAGGCTTTGATTTATAGAATTTGTTCTTAACTAATTATTAATGTATTTGGATTCAAGCTGAACTAAAAAGTAATTCCATTTAGAAATATAATCTTGAAATTCTAGGTTTTTATGGTGACTATGATGAGTTCTTATCTAGCCATTAAGCAACATACGACTCAGAATCAAAATCTCTAGAAAACAAAAAACAAACAAACAAACAAACAAACAAAAAATCTCTAGAAAACCCAATCTTAGTATCAAAGATATAACCTGCTCATCTACTGTGGCTATTAGAGAGCCTAGAATAGATGCAATGATCTGATAGCATACGGGCTTCAACTGACCCTCTTTAGCCTTTGTGAGACTCTAGGGGCCAAAAAAGTGTGTGTATGTGCATGCATATGTGGGCACACACATTTGCACACGTGGGCACGTGTTTTTTGGGGAGTGCGTGTGGGGACTGACATATAGTAAATACAGTTCAGGAAACTTGGAGAAGGATAATCACAGATAATGAATGGAAAACGACACATTCCTAAATATAAATATATTTATGTGCTTGTGGAAACTGTACTATGTCCTTTAGGCAAATACTTCCGAAAATTCAGGGAAGACTATATTTCAAATAGCTATTTCCACTTCCTGCTAATGATGGCATTTTTATAAACTGTAGAGTTGTATTAGCTGAAGCATATTTTTAAATGAAGTCAATATATCTTATTTAACTACCTTCCTGGTAATGCCTTTTTTCATAACTTTGGATGGTATTTGCTGAGGACAGGATGGAAAATGGTGATATGAGAAGCTGTTTCACATATGTACCACCATACATAATACATACAGTAGCATATGTACGTACTAAAATCTTAATTTAGTGGCTGCCTAGATTTAAAAATCAATTTGAGAGGAAACCACCCTAAAAATTATAAATAATATATTCCTAGTTCTTTAAAAGATTATTTAAAATAAACTGCAGCATCAAGTAGTATGCATGCATGCAAGTAAACAGCTTCTGTTTGAAATAGCACACGTGATTCTGGGGAGAGCTCACTGTGAGGTGACAGGAGGCTGAAGTCAAAAAGTTGGGGGGAAAAAAAAATCAATAAGTAACATTATGTAATTTCCTCTGGGATTTGGACTGCTTTCATTTGATTATTTTCTGGCTCTTGGTAGTTCATATGGAAAAGTCACAGGGTCATAATCTGTGACGCCTTCAGTTATTTGGCCTTTATGCAGTGACTGTTTGATTCCATGAGGAAAGAAACCAGAAGAAAGAAAATAAAAGAGAAAAACAATTCTGAAAGTAATCCCCTTCTGGAACTGAATCTGATGACATCAGCGAACAGTGTCTGAAGCCAAGAGAGTGGGGTGGGGGTGCCTGGCTGGCTTAGTCTGGAACCTGCGACTCCTGATCTCGGGGTTGTGGGTTCGGGCCCCACCTCGGGTGTAGAGATGACTTAAAAATAAAATCTTCAGAAAAAAAAAAGATAGGGAATTACATCAGAAAAGGTTATTTTCATGCTTTGTTTGGTGTGCTGCTAAAAGCTCTTTTTTGAAGTAATAACACATTTCTTACTAGAGTTTGCCCTGGACAGGAAGCTTCTTACAAAGGGGCTTGTCTCATTTGCCTTCACATTACCATCCATCAGGCACAATGAAGCCTCTCAAGCAGCAGGACTCTCACTGCCCCCCAGGGACGTGATGGTATCTCGGTCGAGCTTCATTCGCTTTGTCGACATGTAGAATGTTTGATTTATTTCTAAATAATATTCAATCCTGTTTCTCCTATTGGTTTTTGCTCTCTTACCAAAGAAGACAAAGGGCCCCAAAGCAAGATAAAAGACCTGGAAGGGAACAGCGTCGTGGTGGTGTGGGGATCCTTCATACTCACGGCAGCAAGATGGAAAAGTACTGGTGATCTGCTCCATAAACTCCGTGAGGTCCGTGCCGGTGTCGTGTGGGGGAGACAGCAGGTCCTCCGCTGCTGTGACAGCAGAGAAAAAGAACAACAGACGGTTTTGAAAGGACGGTCCGGCCTTCCACCAAAACCCAACATCGGGAGAAACTACTCATCCTGGCCTCTAAACAGCAACGTGAAAATCATTCTCCTTGAAAACAACAATTTTAGGGAATAATACCAAAACCATGTTTGTATCAATTTGTTGCTAATATAATTTCTTATCAATAAAATGTATTTAGATGTTTCTATTGGAAGATTCCATGTGCCAGGGGAACATCTATGAGTGAAAAATAAGTAATGTGGTTATATTATTTTAATGTATTAGACAGAATTCCATTATTTTGCATTCTAGGTGTTTTTTCACATAAAAAAAACCTCTCAGTTTCTTTTTCCTTCCTTCTTTCTTCTTGGAGAGTCTGGCGTGGGCTAGCTTATGCTGCCACAAATCTAGAGGTGTTTTAGAAGATACTTTTTACTTTGATGGTTTTTATTCTACAACCAATAAATAGCAAAATAATTCACTTACTTAAAACAATGAAATAACACTAATATTTTTGGTTTTCTTCTGGCTAATGTAGCAAAAGATATCTTATAAACAAATTAATTTGGTTAAAATATGTGGTCCTCAGTAGCATTTTAGAACTTAAATTTCATCAATAACAAGATGTCATTCCTGAATGCTGGTTGACAGAGCCCTTCCTAACAGCAGTGACAGGCCCCTCTGTCACCAACAACAGGCTGGGTGAGACCTTGGCCTCAGATGGGTGGCAATGTTTATAGGGACTAGCATGGAAAAAGCAGAATAATCAGTTCCCAGACCTGGGCAGAGAAAACCATGCTTGGTATAATATACTTTAGGATTATATTCTGAATATGCACAAATATAAATTTTAGAGACGGAAAATATATTTAAAACAAAAGAATCAGGGCGCCTGGGTGGCTCAGTTGGTTAAGCGACTGCCTTTGGCTCAGGTCGTGATCCTGGAGTCCCGGGATCGAGTCCCGCATCGGGCTCCCTGCTCAGCAGGGGGTCTGCTTCTCCCTCTGACCCTCTTCCCTCTCGTGCTCTCTATCTCTCAAATAAATAAATAAAATCTTTAAAAAAAACACACACAAACAAAAGAATCATTCTGTGGGCAAAGCAAAAAATAAATTGTTGCTCATCCCAAAAAGAAAGAGCACTTTTTTCATCTTTTGCCAAAATTCAATCCACTACTACACATTATATAAGCAAATACATTATAGATGATTACTCTAAAATGTTTGCTTTTTGGGTGTTGTTAAAATGTCTTTGTAATGCAGCTAAGCATAAAGAGAATATGAAACTCCTTTCTTTATGCTCTAAGGCCCCGGTGAGTAAGAACACTATTTAAAATGAAAGACGGGGCGCCTGGGTGGCTCAGTGGGTCGAGCAGCTGCCTTCGACTTGGGTCATGATCCCAGGGTCCTGGGATCGAGCCCCACATCGGGCTCCCTGCTCAGTGGGGAGTCTGCTTCTGCCTCTCCCTCTGCCTGCCGCTCTCCCTGCTTGAGCTCTGTCAAATAAATAAATAAAATATTTTTTAAAAATTAAAAAAAAAAAAAAGAAAGACAAACAAATGGCGAAGTTCAGAGCAGAGCGGGAGAGTTAGCCAGCTCTTTGGGAACACCAACCTGCTTGGGGGAACTGAGGGCCAGGGTCAGGACCCAGTGAGTAGCTCAGGGCAGACTGCTGAGGTGAAGCCCAGGGGGAGACGCCGTTGATTCGGGAATCAGATTCCGGCTGCAACCACATTCAGAGGTTAAATTAGCAGAGGTTAAAGCAGAGGAAGGACTCAAACAACTGCTAAGGGAAACATTTTTGTTTCTGACCTCCATGTTTAATTAAATCACACTGAGTTCTTTGGCCACAGACAATACCTGTTTTCATCAGTTTGGTAGGCTCACCAGTACTTCCCCTGAGTACTGATGGCCCACCCCCTTCATTCTGGGCTCCTTGAAGAGCTCGGCTGGTTATAATGTGAGATTTATTTACCAGTGTCAGCTTCATCCCTCAATTTTTCTCTCTGTGATTCTCAACCAAGTGAATTTAAAAAAGGTTTCACTCATCTTTAAAAAAGGAGCACGGCTTCTCATACAATAAATTTACCCAATTTCAAAATCAGCTCATTTCTTTATTTAAATCAATATTTAAAGGTAACACTGGGGAGGTAAGGACACAACTTTGGATTCACATACTTGAATTCAAATTCCACCACTCAGAACCTACCTAATTCTGAGCAAATCTTATAACCTTCTATGCCTTGGATTCTTTATTTATAAACTGGGTGTGGTAAAAAGAATGCCTGTGTCAAAGGAATTTGTGAGGAGGTTGATCAGTTCGTATTTCCACTGAGATTAGAACAGAATCTGACACACAGCAAATACTTTGTAAATCTACTCTGCACAAAGCTTGGAAATGGTGCCTGACACATTGACAAGT
The DNA here is from genome assembly GCF_003265705.2 of Callorhinus ursinus. NCBI lineage: Eukaryota > Metazoa > Chordata > Mammalia > Carnivora > Otariidae > Callorhinus > Callorhinus ursinus. The sequence goes on along the minus strand of NW_027397068.1, from coordinate 59,802,453 downwards.
ATGTGCTCAAATTAGACAATGTGATCCATTTTACAGGGAATGCAGAAATTACAATGTTTTTTATGCTGGGTTTTCCATTAAATTTATATTAGTTGAAGTCTGGTGGTTTTGCCAGTTGTTACTGTCAGGTGAATTTTCCATCTACTTCTGGCATTCATGCTAAATCATTAAGAAGAGATAGAGGTCCACAGTCTGGGATATACCGAGTCATTTAGATATCAGCTATCTCTAAAAGCATTACTGTGCAATTATGAAGGCACATGAGCCATTAGGCAGCTCTGTCTACTGGGATGGAGAGAGTCAGGGGAGGGGAGGAGAATAAGGGAAGCAGAAGAGCCGTTAGCTCTCCAACGGGCTATGGCAAATAAAGGTTTCGAGCACGGCTTCCTTCTGCAAAGATTCTGTTGCTGCTCTAGGTTAATAATAACACTTCATATTTTAAATCAGAGATTTCAAGAGAAAACTCATCCCTTACACAGACACCATGGAGAAACTTCAAATTCACAGTGCTTACAATGTGGCACCGGCGAAGACTCAAACAAGAAGGCTTAGGGAAAGCCAGGCTTTGGGGCACTCTAGGGGCACTATGTTTTCTAATGATGCACAATTTGGAGACCCAAAGTAAGCATTCCCTAAAACAGTCTGACGCAAATCCTGACAGTGACAGACACACAGAAAAGTTTGTGGCCGAAAGGCCAGATCTGTGGCCTGCTGTGTAGGTAAGGCAGAAATCACACTGTTTTGAATGATTCTGACAAGTTAAAAGATACTGACAGCAACTGTGACAAGATGGTTTTCTGACATTTGAGAAGATCACTGGAGAAAAAGTTGCTTCTGCCTTTGGTTGGAGAAATCATTTCTGGAGAAAGGCATTGCCTATTCACTGCCTGGGGCCCCACACAGCACAGGCCAGAGAAAAAGGCAAAAGACGACATGAATGTTGATGCCAGGGATTCTTCAAGAAAGAGAGAGTCTAGCCCCATCTGTAGGGATTCTACCCAATATGCACCTGCTACCAAGGCATCTTTCTGACTAATTCTGTGACACGACTCCTATTCTTTAACTGCTGGGTGTAATCAAGTACTTAGTCCTCTATAGTACTGTGTCTTTATGTGCAATACTATCTTGTTGTATATTGTACTATCTTGTTTTGGCCCCTAATAAGACTGCAAGCAAGAAGAAGGCAAAAATTGTGTCTGATGCTTCCTTCATATCCCAGAGAAGAGTATTTTTTCAAAATTGTGGGCTATTATCCACTGATGAGCTATAAAATTGATTTGGTAGGTGCTGACCAGCACAAAGAAAGAAAAGAGAAAGAGAGGAAAAATGGGAGGGAGGTACACAGAAGGAGATACACAGGAAGGAAGGGAGGGAGGGAGGGAGGGAGGAAGAGAGAGAGGGAGGGAGGGAGGGAGGGAGACAAGAAAGGAGGGAGGAAAGAAGGAAGGAAGTTAAAAAAATAGAAAATAAGAGATCTTTATAATGGCAATTATTATGTTGTATTCATCACACAGGTATGCATTCATCATAATGTAAGTTGTATTTCTTATTGTCAAGAAAGTGTGCAAGCAATTGCCATAGAACTGGCCTGATGTGAGGAAATGATAGCTGCACCTTAATAAACATCTGTTACTGAGTTTCACGAAAATAGCTCCCTGGAAGAAAGGCTTTAGCCTACAGAGCGCCAGTGGCTTCCTTCCCTTGCATCTCTACAGCGGTCCCACATGTAATTTACGCAGACGTATGTTACAGGGTCTTTTCCCTTAAAGTATTCAGAGCTGAGAGAGATTTCCGTGTTACAGAAGTATGGGAAATTCCACCTTAAGTGGGGTAAACACACTCTGGGAGCCAGTGGGGGATGGGATGCTTCCATTAGAAGAGTCTAAATTAAGCACGGAGGTGAGAGGCGCCAGTGAGCCTCTCTGCTGACGCTGGACCCCGCCACCGCCCCCCTCCACCCGGCGCCCCAGGGAGACAGGCTGGAAGGGGGTGCGGGCACCACCCCCAGTTTCACACACTCTACCTGCTCCAGCAGCTGGCGAAGGCGGTGGAGTTGAGATTCCAGCTGCTTATTGTGATCTTCTAAGATCTGCATCCTAGCCTCCAGCCGACCTTTGTGCTGCCTGAGGAGTTTTGCTTCTGCTATAAGTTCCGAGTCCTCAGACGTGTGGTGAGGAGACACAACAGAGTCTGGAGGTGACCCGACGGGGAGACCCCTTCTCAGGTGCTGCTCCTTCAGCTGCTCATATTCCACCTGCAGGCTTCTAATGCAGAAAAGGAAAAACCGGAATTACCACTGCGTGCATCGTCTTGTCTCTGAAACTGCCCATGAGCTCCAGATTTAACTCGGGCTCCTTCTTTCTTCTTAGGTAAAAACACGTATTAACAGTGAGACGAGTAAGCACGAACAACATTATAGCTTTAAGCAGGTGTTCTGACAGACATCACCTGCGAACCCTCACGTGTGTGATCTGCAGCCAGTGCCCCGGCTTGTTAACCTCCTCGAAAACTTTGACCCCATCTGGATTTCTTAGAAAACACTTCGGAAAAGAGAATGGCTAGGGATCATCTTGAAAGTATTATTCAAGAATTTCCCTTCAGAAGTTTGCCCAGGGGGACATGGCTTCCTCTCCCAGGTCAGGCGCACCTTTGTTCTTCCTCCAGGTCGGCAATGATCCGTTCCAGTTCCCCACGTTCTTCCCGTTCTACCGACTTCAGGATCTGAGCTGGACTCTGGGGCTGGCTGACTGGGGACTCCCCTCCAAGCGTCTGACAGTACTGCTGGATGAGGGCATGCTCGTCCTCCCTAGGGAGACAAAACAGACACACTGAGGCACACATCTGGCGGTTGATGTCTCCCGTTGTAAGGGAAGTAGAAACAATGAGGATGCGGATGGCGGCTGGGCCACGTCTGCCTTAAAGCTCAATGTTCCTCTAACGTCCCTTTAAAACTTCTAGGAAGGGGACGCCTGGGTGGCTCAGCTGGTTAAGCGTCTGCCTTCAGCTCAGGTCATGATCCCAGGGTCCTGAGATGGAGTCCTGCATCGGGCCCCCTTGCTCAGCAGGAGGCCTGTTTCTCCCTCTGCCTGCTGCTCCCCCTGCTTGTGTTTTCTCTTTCTCTGTCAAATAAATAAAATCTTTAAAAAAAAAAAATAAAAGAATAAAACTCCAGGAAGATATTTATCTAAAAGTATGTGTGCTACACATACCAACACTTCATGCTTTGCCTTAGACTAACCTGTCTGTATCACAAACCTCAGGAGAGATTCTACTCAGCAGAGGTATTGAAGAAGGTCCACCACTTAGAGTTAATAGAAAAGATACTTTAGGCAAAATCAGCAATTGAATACCAAATGAGTAGATTGAAAGACTTAATTAAAAATAAACTAGACTGTAGACCTCCCAAATTCATATGTGGAAGCCTAACTCCCAGTGTGATGGCACTTGGGAGGTGGGGTCGTTAGGGGGTGATTAAGGTCATGGGGGTGGAGCTTCATGAATAGGACGAGTGCCCTTAGAACAGAGAGTCCAGAGGGCTGGCTTCCTCTCCCTGCCACATGAAGACAGAGTAAGAAGAGAGCCATCTATGAATGAGGAAGATGGCTCTAACCAGACCCCAAATATGCTAGGACCTTGATCTTGAACTTCCCAGCCTCCAAAACTGTGATAAATAAATGTTGTTTCGAAGCTGCCTGGCCTGTTGTACTGTGTTATAGCAGCCCACAGGGACTAAGGCCTAAGTTGATTTCACTGGCTTTAGCATTTGGTTGAAAGCCATTTTGTAATGCTCTGTAACCCACAGAAGGGAAGAATATAATCCTTATATTCTTTCATTTAAATAACATAGCAAAAATTCTAACTGTAGATATTTATAAAATACCTGCAGATATTTTACTTGATAGTATCAGCATGTCCTCACTAGGATCAATCATTTTGCACTAAAACAAGAAACTATAGGTACTTAACTTAGACTCTCCTACTTTTCTAACTACTCGTCGAATGGATTAGACATATATCAATTGCGTGGTCGAATCTAACGATTGACAGAAACAGAAGCATAATGAGAGAGACAAAATTGGTACATTCTTGAGAAGGAAGTGCTCAGCGGCATGCCTGGGAGCCCTTCTCTTCCTGTATAGGGAGATCCAGTCAGACCTCCCTGTAATCAATCGGGCAAGGGACAGACCCCGGCTCAAGCCAGCTGGAGGCTCTAGCTGTGGAATGAAGACTTCAGCAGATCGGACCTGGTCTGCTTTCATAGGATTTGGTAAAACAAATCCTGGGATCTATGGGCGTTTACAGGATAGCGCTTCAGAAAAACAACATGTAAGCAGCTCTGAGGGTATAAAATGGAGCTATGGCATAACTGTACTAGCTCATCCGGCAGTGATGTGACTGCAGGTGTCCCCTAGAGCCTTTGTCTGCGCACAGGGTCAGGGCACACCCAACTGTGGTCCAGAGAGTCTGGGGAGCGGTGGTGGCCATCTGGGACCTCGGACTGGCGCCCGGCAGCTACAAGCAACACCCGATACGTGAGGTAAGACCTTTGATTCCTCGGAGTCCAATCTGAAAATGCAACCCTGTGGGATCACAGTTTACTGTGATGAAAAGGGGACTTGAAATTGTGTCTGAGAGTTAGTGAACTCATAGTAAAGGTGTGTCCTGAGCCTTGAGATCAGAAGGATACGATGCAGCAAAGGAGCAAAACGAGTGTTATGCCTGCCAAAGCCAGGGTTCAGATGAACTGCTGATCCATTTCTTTTGCTTCCTTTATTGGTAACCTCTCCCTCTCTCTAAATGTATATATGGAGAGAGTGTGTGTGGACAGACATTTAGAAAAATAAAAGTCATGCGCTGTGGTTAGGATCACAATATAAACATCGGTATCGAACCTCACCTTCCCCCTCCTACCAACTTCAGTGGGGGGAGGAGTAGGACCTTCACACAGTGAGCAACGGGAAATAAGGGCCATGGATGGGGGTAAAGACTGAAAGAAGCTACAGCATCACCCTTTGATTACCTTTCCTGAGAAAACGCAGTGTCACTGAAAAATAAATCAAGAAGCCTCTAGAAGAATCGCATGCTTGCTCCTAACCGTGGAAGGGTGATGGTAAGGGGACGGAACAGGCATCGCAGCACTGCAGGGAGGCACGTTTAAACGCCCCTGGGCTGCCCAGGTAGCTAAATCGGACAGAAAGGGTGTGCAGGTGAGGGGCGGGCGTGTTCCTGATGGGAAATACGTGGCCAATACCCTAAACCCAATTCATTCGTTCATTCATTTATAGGCTCTCTGCCCAGTGTGGAGCCCAATGTGGGACTTGAACTCACGACCCTTAGATCAAGACCTGAGCTAAGATCCAGAGTCGGTGCATACCCGACTGAGCCACCCAGGTGTCCCGCTAACCCTACCTATCATGAAAGGGCAGAAGCTGGCTATCAGGCTAACGCATCAACACACTGGGAACACCAATTAGCTGTTAAGGATGGCAAGACTCTAAGTCAGTGATCCTCATCACTGCCAGTGTTTGGAGGCACTTTATCCAGTTCAGGTGGAGAGAGAAGTCATAGTAAGAGAGGATAAAAAGTAGAGATCTAAAATATGGAGAGGAAAAATATAAAGCATAAAGATACAGGGGGCATAAAATAAAGAAATAGCCAAGTAAGGGTATAATGCAACATTCTGTAAATATTTCTCGGGCTGAAAAAAATGTATAGAAACTAAAAGGACTGAGTATCCAAAAAATAAATAAATAAATAAAATAATAATAACAAAAGAGAACACCCCATGAAATTTCTCTATTTTAAGGATAAAGCATCACAAGCAATCAACCAGAAATCAAAACAAAACAGTAACTCTTACAAAAGAAGCAAAAGGTTTAGCCTCCCGCTCTCTATAATATCTAATGTCAAAAGGCTAAGAAGCAATGTCTAGGGTCCTAACCCAGCCATTCCTGTGACCAGCCAGACTAAGCAAATGTCCAGCAAACCACTTTGTCCATAAAGCAGAAGAAAGAAAGAACAAGCAAGGATAATGCAAAATAGAACAAAAGTAGATGTTAATCTCAGGTACCGCAATAAATGAGAGGTAAACTGATTTTCACTTTGGTTAAAAAAAAAAAATCATATGATTCCTAT
>NW_027397068.1:59704922-59796218 GCF_003265705.2 Callorhinus ursinus | reverse complement strand
CCTAGCCCGGAGCTCCTCCCCTGTCACAAGGTACCATCAGACCACTGAGGCCCTGAGAACATTCATGCCAGCAAGCGTCTGACTTGGGGAATATACTCAGTGCTCAATATTAGCACCAATTAAATTTCTGTTTTCAAGATTTGGGGACTGGCCACAGTGAAATAAATATATACACAAACAAGTCAAAATTAGATCTGAGATATATCTTGTTGTAAACATTTGATATAGCTTCATTTCTTCTAGGGAGTTGATAGGGTTTAACTTATTATTATAATCACCATCATCACCTCTATCATTACATTCTTTCACTGAGGTATCTGAAAGGGATTTAAGGCAACTTCTAAAAAAAAATCATTTATGTATAACATACGATTTTAGCATTATTTCTCACAGATTATTAGGCCTAAAAATTAAATATAAAAATAAATAAACTCAAGTTCTTAATTATATGCAGTAAAAAACAAGAGCATACCCTTTAAAGACAGATAGTACAAGAGGTACCAGATGAGGGCCTTTAAATGTCAATAGTGCTAAAATAGAAAGGTTGCAAAAATATAAGTCGGCACCACTGAGATACCATTAAATGGAATATAATTATACTATCTTTAAGTCGCACAGAGTAAACACTAGATTACAAAATTAATACATATTTGATGACGAAAGAACTGTGAGTCATTCAATGACCTTTTGCAAGTAGGCACGACATAAATAAAAATAAAAATAACAATAATTTCCCTCCTCTCAAGGATTATTCTGTTCCAAACAGCGACGCCAGTGCAAACCAGAACCAAGTTTGATCTTTCCACATAAGACAGTGTCCCTCAAGGGCAGGTAGCAGATGGAGGGAGACATCCTAATGGTAGTGGTCTAAGGATCTGTCCTTGAGTTCCTGCTACTGAGATTCCCCAGGACTATCCTGGGTCCTGTTTCAGTTTGAGTCATGGATGTTCAATTCCTCCTTTGAAGAATATTAATATCCTCAAAATTCATGCCTTTTTAAATTGTCTAGAGGCAGACTTTCAGAAGGAAAGGGAGCACTGGGAATTGGGTCTATGTGGGGGAGTAGCTATGAGAACTGATTCATGTCTAGGTTGGGGAGGCAGCCGCCCGTGATGCATGGGAATGCAACAATGAATTAACCAGCTTCACAGAGGATGAACGCTGTTGGGGGCCAGGCACTTGGGTCCATAGACCAATTTGAGGGGCAGAGAAATGCTCAAACTGCAGGGTAGGATGGCTGCTTTTGAAGATACAAATGACTGAAAGGACCTTGGGTAATTTAAAATCACAAGTTCAAATCTCAAAATTCACACCCTAAAGTATAAGGATTTCTTTCATCACCTATGGCTGAGATCATCCCAAACCACATTTAGTAGATCAGTCTTGGACGTACTGAATTACAAAATCCTCTAATTAGGTCTGGACTGTGAAGCCGAGGTATGGATGGAGAATGGGCAGGCCTGGGACAAGGAAAGGGATGACCTCAAGGAGGACTGCAGGTGCTCTGACCCCGCGCATCCTCACCCCCACTGCAGTGCTCCCGTGTGGGAAGGCTTCCCTGGTTGACTGGGTCTGAATCCCACGACTTCTGGAGGGTGAGACCCTGGGTAAGCTCCTTAACCTCTCAGGGCCTCAAATTACTCATCTGTTAAACGGTGGTCACAGAAACAAGAGTAGCATCTCAAGGGGTCCTACCAGGATTAAAGAAGCAAAGATGGGCAAACTGCTTAGAGCGGTGCCCGGCTCCCAGTACGCTATTCACAGACGGAGAGATGGTGGTTGTTTTTGTATCATCCCTGTTGTTATTCAAGAGAAACCTAATGATATTTTTATGACCTATTGGGATAACAAAACCTCCACGCAAAAGGGCCTGTAGGAAAGGTTGAGAATTCAGGAATGAGAAAAATTCTAAAATGTATTGTAGAAGTTTGCTATTACTTTTTTTTTTTTTTTTTTTGGCTTAAGGCACTCCGAGTTAGCTTTCAATTTTTCCCAACAACAATACAAATTGCTAATATTTTGATGCTGGTTGCCTCATGATAGACCTAAGAGTGAAGCAGAAGAGCCAAGGCTTCCTTGGGAAGCCCCCGAACCCTTGCTCCAAAGCTGGCGATACTGTTAAATGGACTGAAAACTGTCCTCGATTATCTCAGGATTGTGTTATGACCCTGTCAATGCCGGGGCTTTAGGAAATTTCTGGGGAAAGGCCAGGGTTGGAGTATGTTGCATACTTCCTGCTGCTACAGTAAGGTCCTGTAGGTAACAAGTAAGCTGAAAGCAAAGAAGGAACAGCACAGCATCCTATTAAGAGCAGTGACGATTTCTTCCTGTATCTTGTGATCCAAGATGCTAAATTATTAGATGGAGAAACACAGAAGGACAGTCAGAGAAATAAATAGTGGGGCTTGGTTCCTAACCCTTCCATCACAAATTCTGAGGAGCACCATCAGCCCAAAGGAGGTAAGAAGCATCCTCATTTTAAGGCTCTCTCCACTGGGAGGAAAGGTATTTATTGTAGTATGTATAATACTTACTCACTTTGTCAATTCAATAGTATCAACTAAAGTGGAAATGCTTAGATAAGTAAATATTACACACTGAAGTGAGAAAAGGTGACCACTCCAAGTCAAATCAGTGGATTCCCGATCCAGCACAGGGCTTCAGGGACTCAGAGTCCTTGTTTGCAACCTCACTTGAATGGCAGAATCACTGCCATGTCACAGGAAAAGAACCCCAGAATACTCAGTATTTCAAACTGTGAAAGAGCAAAGGACTTCCAGGATTGGCTTTATCAAAATAAGACTTATTAACATAGTCCCTAAGAAAATATGAATGCACCAGTGACTGGAAAATGATTTCTCTTTAGTGGCCGATAAACACATTCATATGCTATTAATTTAATTGAATATTACGTTTAAGGGAGAATTTGTTTCTTGCCTTTTCCAGGAACCAGAGGCCACCTGCATCCCTCTATTTTTAAAGCCAGCAGCATAGCATCTGCAAATCTCTCTGTACCTGACCTCTGCTTCCATGGCTGTATCTTTCTCTAACTGACTCTCCCCCCCCCCTTATAAAGATTCATGGGATTACACGGGGTCCACCTAAATAATCTAGGATAATCTCCCCATCTCAAGATTCTTAACTTAATCCCATGTGCAAAGTCCCTTTTGACATATAAAGTGACACATGCACAGCTCTCAGGGATTAGGATGTGAAGTTCTTTGAGGGGTCATTCATTTGTCTATCAGTAATGCCCACCAGGGGCACCTACATTGGCTCAGTGGGTTGAGCATCTGACTCTTGGTTTTGGCTCAGGTCATGATCTCAGGGTCCTGAGTGTTGGGCTCTGAGCTCAGCGGGGTGTCTGCTTGAGATTCTCTCTCCCTCTGTCCTTCCCCCGTTTGCATTCTCTCCCCCCGCCCCCGGCAAAATAAGAAATATATCTTTAAAAAAAAAGTGCCTACCCATGTTCTTCCTCTAAAAACACTTATCAATGGATCTTTCCTCTAGCTGGTAGGATTCCTGGGGACAGTATTTACATCTGTGGACTTTTACGGTACTGGGTGTGTGGCAGTGGCATGTTGATAAACATTCAGTGAGCTTTCCAAAATAAATAAATAAATAAATAAAGGAATAAAAGGGCCCTGAATTGTAGCTTTTGCAATTTCTATGGTTTAAATACTTTCATCAAGGCCAATTTCAAGCTAATGACTTTACTGAATGTAGAGTTTGGAAAAGATACAGAGTTGTACACCATCTGACAAATACAATAAAATAAATTACCCCAAGAACATAGATAATAGTAAAATGAAGTAGAGTAATGAGGGCATGATGGGGTTTGAGTATGCCTTTTGTTTTCATTTGAATCTAATTTAGTTAATTGTAAGTATATACAAATTAATTTCTATAACGGCTCTGTTTACCAAATAGCTTACAAACTTCCTGTAGCTTAAGCACTCTAATGTAGAATAGTTCCCTGTCAGTATTTTAAAAACTGGTTTACTATCATTAAGCTTATAAATAAAAATGTCAGGAGGTTTTTAAATTTCAAACATTAGCATGTTAATACTTTACGAGAATACAGTAGTGATTTATACATTATTATTCATGTACTATGAATGTGAAACGATTCCCAAGCCAAGATAACAACATATTTATAATGCTTGTTTCATATTTAGCTACTAGCATATATTTTATATAAAGCAGTTAGAAATCTCGAGTATTCCCTGAATCAACATAATTTCCACAAGGTTGACAATAGCCAAGGAATTAGATGAAATGAAAAATAATAATTAAAGCCAAAATAATTAAAACCAAATTTAAGTTCTTTAAAATGTTTGTCATTTAGAGTGCTTAAGCTACTGCAACTTGGCTCTCTCCGTGGTCTTTTTTAGTACAAAAGAGCCGAGTACTACGTTCTGTAACTTTCCTGGCTGACTGACAGCTTCCCACCAGATGCAAACAACAGTGAACCTACCTACGTCAAGTAAACTTGACACTACTGAAATCTTTTAGACATCATGCAAAATCAAAAATGTTAATTCCAAGGAGGGGGGAGAAAAAAAGGGAAAAGTTCCAAAGCAAGATGACACACAATAGTAGGATAATCAGAGATAAAATATTTGCCTAGAAAGTTTTTTTTTAAGTATTTTTCTAAAGTCAATGAGACTTTTCCTTGTTGCTAATATAATAAAATATTGGCAGAGGAAATAACAGTTTTCAGTGAAGAGTGGGGAGTATATGTCCAAGCTTGTGTGGGTCATAGTTGTTAAATGGCAGGGATTATGGAGAAAAGTGAGCCAGCAGAAGGAAGAGGATTTTACAGAAGGGCATGTATTCTGTGGAAATACCTTTGTTAAATCAACAAGAAATACCTGACAAATGGAATAAGTATCTATACCTGTATTTATAAATAGAACAATCTGATCTTCCTGAGGCAAATTAGTTGACAAATACAGGACTTTTTCATTAACTTATACGAAACTAAATAAACAAGCATAAAATCTATCTAGACATTTTTGTAATCACACATCAATTTTGATTGGGATCAAAATTCAGAGCCACAATCAATGAAGATTATTTCCGACAGCCATGATGCAAAGACCTGGCCTTCCCCGGCAGTGCTAATTTCATGATTTACTTACACACTTCCTGTGGTGGAGCTGCTATCAGTGAGGAAAGATCCATTAGTCCTTTCCATCTGGGCCAGCCTGAAAAACGAAAATAAAGAGGTTCCATAAGGTGGCCCCATTGGGCATGGTCAACTGAGGTACATTCTCTGTTGTTCTCACACTGTCATAATTCTGACAAAATATGAAAAGGTCTAAATCTTCTCATAAGATCGGGAACTTAAAACAACATCTAATGTTGAGTTACCTCTCTATCACCACTGCCTTAAGGCTTGTGGGCCTTCATCTTTTACCATGCTATATAGACTCCTAATTCACCTAGGCTCCTAACTGATCTCCCAGGCCTACAACTGGTCTCCATTCTCACAAATCTGATTATGCTCCTCTCATGTCTAAAGACTCACCATGACCCCCTTTACCGAAGACATAACCCAACTCCTTAGCAAGTGGGGCTTCATTATTAGACTTCAGCTTCTATTCCTTCACTCCTCACTCCTTTAAACAAGCCATGTTCTTTCCCAGCTCAATGCTTGTAAGTATGTTTTTCCACTAGTCTAAGCCTACCTTTTCCCAGAAATTCTATCTGGCCAAGATGCAGTTCAAGTGTTACTATTTATGTGATGTTTGAACTAACCATTTTAGGAACAGCTAGTTGCTAACTCCACAGACACTTCCTATATACACTTCTTTTCTGAAAGTTTGTGCATGCCAGCAACACCAGCCTGTATTCTACATTGTTTAAGGACTCTAAAATAAACCTCTATAATAAAGCATTAGCATAAACTTAATTACATATTGTAATTCATATGTGCACCAACTCCTGAGAACACTTTCAGTTCCTACACTCATGAGCTCAATAATCACATCCCATGGAGATTCACTCTTCATAGAATGCACAGCAAGTCTTTGATAAAGTGCAAATCACAACATGGAAAGATGAGAACCCAGATTCCAAATACAATGGAGTCACAACCCTTGCAAAACATCTCTTAAATCAACGCATGTCAATGATATAGGATTCATCCAGAAATAGATACATTCTGGGTGGCAACGCAGCAGAGGGCTCCTATCAAAGTCTCTTACCGTGTGGCATACTGTTCTATTCTGGAATGGGTGTCATCATGAAACAGCTGAGGAGACTGTGAGGGGCTATAAAAGAAAAAGCAAAGAAACAATTTTACGCCCAAATATCGACAGACGTCACTATTAGGAATGTTAGCTTAGTTAAACAGTGAATTTGCCATGCAAACAAACCATGAGGATTGTTACCCAGGAGGCAGACTATTCTTTTAGTTCAAGAGTTTCGTAATTACCCCCATGCTAATGACACGGACCAGAGTACCGGCTCCTGCAGACGGAGCCGTGAATACTCACTCATAGTGCTCCGGCCACATGCTGATGAGAGTGACAGGACTGCAGAGGGGGAGAGGGAAACAGAAGTCACAGAACTAGCACTTGAGAGCGGCTGCAGACAAAGGCAGTGGGAGGCTGGGGGAGAAGACTTTCTCAGCTGTCTTCCACTCTCACGTTGGGTTGCCCTGAGGTGCACCACGGGGAAATCAAAAGTAGCAGAAGTGCCTGTTTATTCTAGAGAAGAAGCTGCGCATTCAAGTGCCTGCAGGGGCTTTTCACAGATATTACAGGACATTTGTTACAGGAGAGCAAACGCATCTTTAAATAGTCTCATTGAAAAAAAAAAAAAGAAACAAAATGCTCTACAATAGCTCAAAAACATGGAATAATTGAAAAGATAATGCTCCACGATATACTGAGAGATGATGCAATCAGATTCTTGTTTTTCCTGGAGAAGAAACGTGGTCAGAAATTCCAAAGACTACATTATATATTGATGGCAGAGTTGCAATAAAACAAGATTTCTCTGATTCCTTGTCCAGTTTTAAATGTAAAAATTCAAACCCGAGTACACACAAAGTATCTCAACCTCCCAGAGACGCTGAAAGAAGATGCTACACCTAAATCCTCTCCCCTACACCCAGCCCCAAATTTCACATTATCAATAAAGCTGAAAGCAACTAGATGATGATACACTTTCTTCAAACAAAATTTTTTCTGGAAGTTCAATCTATGAAAATGATAAGGAAATGTGTTCTTGCCTGAATCTGGAGTTTGACCCTTCAGTACCACTTCCAGCCCTGGGGACTCTCCAACCTCAAAAACTGCCTAGAAATCCCCACGTCTCCATGAAATATCCTTCGAAAACAACTGAACATAATGAAAAACACTATTTTTTTTTTTTTGAGGAGAGTGGGGTGAGGTGCTGATGAATGTGGGAATTTAAAAGTCTAAAGAAAATTAGTTCTTTATTTGATTAAATAGTCTCCCACACAAGCTCATGTTGATTGAAACAAAGAAGGAAAGTTTAAATTATTCTAAATCTGCTTGATTCTGCTATTTCTATTATACATAGAAACTTAAGAAAACGTTAATGATCTCATTAGCTGCTACTGGGAAGCACAAGTTAATGTCTGAATAGCAAAGATTAAAAGGAGATGAAGGGCATCTTATTGGGCTGAAAAACTAAGACTATATGGACCTACTTTCAAAAATAGGCATTAATCCAGTCTGTGTTTGTCAGAATATTTGTAAATAGACTTAAACATCCACATATAAGCTAGTTACAACAATAATGAAACAACACAGTATTATTCAATCATCTTTTACATCATTACTTTTCCTTAACTCTGAGATATGGATGTTAAACGTCAAGTGAATGATTTGCTATAAACTTTCCAAAAAAAAATAGTAGCTACTCAGAGAGTATTTCTAAAATTCAAGTGTACTACAACACCTGTGGCAAACTTTAAGCACAAGAAAAATATGTACTTTTGATTTTAATTGAACTCAGAAAAGCTTTGTGAAACTGCATGACTGGTTCTTGCGAAGTTAATTCAGTTAGCACAAAAGTGATTCACTGAACTAAGATAAGAATGGCAGAGGTAGAAAGCTGAACCGAAGTTCTCGAAAGTGTTTTATATATTGAGAACATAGAATTCTAAGAAAATAAGTAAGATTAAAAAAATCAAACTTTAGACCTCATTGACTTCAAAGTATTTTGATTTGTAGAAAAAAAGGTTACGTGATAAATTTTCTCATTTAATTCTGGGAGATAAAAACAAGGCAGTATCCCACTGCATAGTTAGAGTCTACAGTTAAAGAGGGTTCAAAATCAGACATAGTTAATAATGTAGCCTATCCCTGCTTTCCAGAGCAGGGGCTGAATGGGGTGTTTTGTTGGTTAATCACACACTAATATGCCGTGAATTAGACTCTATTAAATATACTTAATATTATATAAAATATAATCCAGACTTTCCTTGAAGAACTTAATGATTCTTTCAATGCCTTAGGCTTCCAGTCTTTTGCCTTCTTCAATCCATTTGGCCCAGAGTAGGTGGGGCCCCAGTGTGCTCTCACAAATAAACCTTCAATGGTTCCCTACTGTTTTCAGGATAAAATCCAAACACCTTGGCACGACTTACAAGGCCCTTCATTATGTGGGTCCTGCTTCTCTCCCCACTCTCATTTCTTGCCACTATTCCCAGCTTCCCACCCCAGTTTCCCAAATGATCTTGTCTCTGGGCTTTTGGAAAATACTTCCCTCGCCGAGAAACTCTCCCTCTCCTCCTCCCACACCAAACCCTGCACGTCTGGCTCTATGAATCTTCCAGGTCTCAGTTTAGCTGAGACTTACTTCCTCACTTCCTCCCAGTGCATGAGTTGGTTCTTGCTCCAGTAAGAACTCGAAAGGACCATGAAACTCATCTATTCCACTTTAACCAATACCAGGCAGAAGTGTCTATTTTACTTCTTTGATCTTTAGGGAAACCAACCTACCTTTTAGCCAATAATAATCTCTCACAATTCTCAAATGACTTTTACCACTATTTTTAGCTTGTTTCTTAGGTTTATTTTCTTTTTTTAAATTAACATATAATGTATTATTTGTTTCAGGGGTACAGGTCCGTGATTCATTAGTCTTACACCATTCACAGCACACTGGGAGCACCTGGGGCCCCACCTACTCTGAAGCAAATGGATTGAAGAGTTACCATTGCTCACCACAGCAATGGTAACTCTTTAATCAAGTTCTCATTTATTTTGATTTATTTTTTGAAAACTCTTGCACATATAGTTACAAAATTAATTAAAAAAACCTAAGCATGGGTTTGTTTACCTCCTTTTAGTAATAACTCGTTTTTCTCCCAAATCCCCTCTATGTATGCATGTATAATTACTGGATAGGAGATAAGACATTACATTTTGCAGGGATGAAAGAGAAAGATGCAAAAGACAATTCTAATCAGCTTCATAAATAACTTCAACACATTTACCACTTGACTGGTTTTTCTCCAATGTTCTCTCACAAACAG
The DNA here is from genome assembly GCF_003265705.2 of Callorhinus ursinus. Lineage (NCBI taxonomy): Eukaryota > Metazoa > Chordata > Mammalia > Carnivora > Otariidae > Callorhinus > Callorhinus ursinus. Next base: position 59,786,698 of record NW_027397068.1, on the reverse strand, counting down.
GAGAACAAACGAAATCAAACTTTACTACCCACTCACATAAATTGTTACACCAGAAGATTAAGTGGCCCTGTACTAGAAAGGGCTCAGCAGAAAAATGAACTATACTGACTTCAAGAATGCGTTCTAAAATTAAAAAAAGAAGAAAACCTGCCCACTCTATCCAGTATCTCATAAATCTTTTTCAAAAAGCATCTTGTGACATCTGATTTAATCTTATACTCCTTCCTTTCTTTCTCTTATTTACCTCTCCCTGAAAATGCAGGCAAACTGATGATAGATGAAATGAAGCATTTTCAGAATCACGGCCAAAAATCATAGCACAAAATTATTTGGTATGCTTTTCTGTTCTTTTTCATCTGAGTGTCTTTAAGTCACTCAGAATAGAATGATTGATGTCAATGATTATTTTGACATGAAAAGGCAAATTATCAAAAATGCATAAAAGGAGTATAAAAGATCGATCTAGATGCATGATTCATATGAAGGATGTAGATATTTGAAATGGGACACAAAATGCCAGTGGTTTATCCTAAGAGTGAAAGGCACATCACTAGTTCAAGCCTATCAAATTGTCCTGTAAACAAAAGCACTATGTGATCCTTCTATGCTTCAGGCAGCTACTCCAAAGGTTAATTAGATCTGATATCAAGGGAGTAAAATTATGCGTTTATCATGGGGTGTTCAGCCCAGTTAAACTATATATTAGATAGTAAAACAAATAAGAATGTAAAATCATATAACCTTTTGAAGAAAAAGACAAAAATATATCCACAAAACAAAGAGACAACCAAAAATCTACTTTTCCTTATGGATTTTAAGTATTTGAATAGCTCTCTTTAAACTGAAATTGCTCCAAAAAAATTTATTCTAAAATGGACTGTGGAAAAAATAACTGGGAGGCATAATATTTTAACTGTATACAGTTTGATATCGAGCAAAGTTATCAGAAAGTTAGAATTTTTCTGTATGCTTTACATGTGTGGTATTTTGGGATCTATCAATATACACAGTTGTGCACCCATAACATTATATATTGAGGGATCAAATATCTACTGTGCTTCGACTGTGGTCTTTCTTCTACTTCTTAGAAGTTCCACAAATCAACAAAAAACAACAACATACATTTGTACATAAACTCAGCAAAGCCAATGGAAAGCTTTGCTTTATATGGAATATAAAGCTTTATATGGAAAAAAAGCTTTATATGGAAAATACATATACAAAGTTTTATATGGAAAATACAATACAAAGCTTTATATGGAAAAAAAAAAATCCAAGCTAAATAGTCTATCCTTCCATTCTGACATCTTTGAGTCGTAGATTGTCCTAATACCAGACTATGACTACTCTCTGTGAATCTCTCATACACACAGTAAAATGAACTAAGAGTTTTGAAGGTTAAAGAAAGAAAGACGGATTTCACAAAAACTGTACTCAACACACTTCTTATACTTCTCACTACAATTTTCTTTACAGGAGAATGTAGAAAACTTCACACTTCACACCTCTGAGCTTCTTTCTAGAGTCATTTGAGAGGGCATCTTTCTGTAACTAAAACATCACCATTTTTATGACTAGGCACTTTGCTAATGATTAGCAATAAAAGTTAATTTTTCCCAGGATTCGAGCACAAGAAAATTGCCTCAGCAGGTGCATTTATGCTGCAATTTTAAAAAGTGATTCAAACATTTAAAATCAGATCTACTTTGATCTTGATACATCATTGTTCAATAATTTAAACTTCTTGCATTTCTTCTGGCTTGCTTTAGAATTCTTTTCCTTTTCATTTCAGGTTAAAAGTTGTTATTTTTCTTTTCTTTATAATGCCATAGTAATTTTGCTATTTTGAGACTTTGTTTCATTTATGTTTATAAACTCAAATTACACACTTTTAAGAAATTTTGTCTATTTTATGTACCTATAAAGCTATCTCGTTTTGCTGCCTTCATGCTTAAGAGAAAAGAAATTAAAAATATTTCATCAAGATTTTGATGAGATTTTAGCTCAGGTATATATGAAGCAAGATAGTCAATATTATTAATAAATTTACAGTAAAAACATGTAAAATAAGTGTAAAACATACTACGTGAAATAGCAAACCCTCCCCACAGGAGGAAAAATGGAAAATGAATAAAATCATGAAACAGTGCATAACACAATTCGCTTTAAGGATTTTTAAGAGGAAAAGAGATGACCAAGGCAAAGGTTGAACACACAGTAATACATATTTTAAAAGTGGAGGAACACTTTACCTAAAATTTTAGCTGTGGCATTGTCAAATCAAACAGCAAAAACTCATGTTGTGAAGACTGATTCCAAGGTTATTTACCTCTTTTAAAATGAAACATTTTGCACGTGATGTGCTGAGCACCAGGTGTTACACTGCACTGACCTGATGACTCATTGGTCATTATATCAAAACCAATGATGTACTATACTTTGGCTAATTGAATTTAAATAAAAAAAAGTAAAAATTTAAAAAAATGAAACATTTTACCAAAACACAAATTCTTTGTGGTATCAGATAATTTCTCTTGTATCATTAACATAATAAGAGACAACATCAGAGAAAAGGGTACACAGACGTTTCAATATTAAAATTAAACTTACGTTTCTAAGTTGTCACCTTCAAGAACTGTCTGGACAGGCAGGTAGCCAAGCCGAGGATGTTTGGCAAAGTATTTCTTTGATCTGAACTTATTCTTCAGCACCTTTGTGAAGTCTCGTACGTCTTCCCCAGATGTTGTCTAGGAAGTTGAAAAAAATTATACTTCTTCCATTAAAATGGAAGGAGATATCTAGCTATAATAAAATTCGAGCAGATATAAATAACAACAATTTCAGTAGCTTTATGTATTTCTGGAACAACACAGCATGTCATGAAATCATTAAATAATATCCAGCAATCAGTTCATAATTTTTTAATTTTCATAACTAGCTCATTTCCCCAATATTTAAAAAATTGGGCCAAAAAGTAAAATTAGTTTTGGCAATGTTATTGGTTGATTCCTATTAATAAAAGAGCTGTGATTTGCTATTAAGTGTGTTTAGTGATGATGAAGCATTTTGGATATAATATGGTTTTAACTAAAGTGAATAAATGAGGGTGAGCTATATACCTCCTACTGACTTCACACAAGCCAGCATATATTAAAGTAAGAAGCTGAGGCTTTGGGAACAGTTCATGGGATAGGAGGAGCGGATGGGGTGGGGACAGATTTCAGGTCACCTCACCCTAAATGATTATTAACTAATCATCTTGAAATGGTCAAGGAAAGAGCATCATTTTATATCGCATTACAAATTTAGTCCATGTCAAATAATTATATGTTTGTATGGTTGGGAAAGACAAACTGACAGTATTCCTTACAATATTGTGGCCCCGTTCCTTCTTTCTTATTTATTGCTTTCTCCTTTTCCAGACTTCAATATATGCTGGATATTATTTAATGATGAGTCCTGGTTGTCATGTGACAATTCTAGTTTTTATTTACAATATGTTATACAGACACCAACTTCAGTCCTTGTGAAGAGGCATTTAAAATATTCACATTACCTGCAGAGAACTGAATTAAAACCTGTTCGTCTGACTCCTAGTTGGCTATTCAACCTAAACCTGGACAGACCTCACTCCTATCGCTTTACAAAACGGAGAATTTTTCTATAATAACAAACCCAGTACTAAATACGCTGCTCACTTGCTGCCTGCCCCCCTCTCCTTGCACCCTCCCCAGTCCATCTTTTCCTCCATGACAAGCATGCCCAGGACTCACACAAACTTGTTTTGCAAACAGAAGCTTAAAAAATATAACTATTTTTTAAAACAACTAAATTCTGAGTCAGCCCTTATGTGGTTTTGTTGCTTTCCATCTGCTCTCATTCTACCTAAATGTGTCTGCTTCTAGTACACAATTAAGAGAACTTTTGATTCTCTAGGCTTGCAGAGCAGAGAGGAATAAGCCCAAGCTATTTATAATGTAAGTTCATCAATTTTATTTTTACTAAAAAAAAAAAAGTATAGCAAGGACCACCCACATTGGCACTAGGCCTTTGCCATCAGACCCACAGTGTCTAATCTTTTCCTGAATAACACAGAATAAACTACATAATGTCTGTAGTTATTTAGGTACAGATCCTTCCAAAGATAAAGAAGAATTTTATAGAAAATAAGCTATTAATGAAAAGAAAAAGAATCCAAGGCACTCCATAGAGGAAAAGTGTTGCTAAGAGAGACAATGGTTTGGGGGTACTAAGACCTAACCAGATAGAACAGGAGAAATAAGCAGAATAACATTTGGAAGTAAAGAAGGAAAGTCTTAGAGAAGGGAGGCCTGGGACTGAGAATAAAGCCAAAAGGACCTATCACCTTATAAAGGACATTTGGACCTCTGGCAATGGGTTTCACAACTGCGGCTCATTACATTTATAGATACGTTCTCCCTGAAATGTTTTGATAAAGAAGAAAAGAAGGGAAGAAGCTTTCCATGACAGAAATATAAAAAGAAGGCCCCAATGCAAAGATAAGCATTTATGACTCAATTTATTTTTCTGTCTGCTCTTAACACCTTGTTAATATACAGAGAGATACGGAAGTACTGGCCTCCATTACTTGGTCCACCTTCCTCTGGCAATAAAAACGTTTTACCATTTAGCCCAGTGGTTTCGAGCCATATCCAGGCTTTCAATTCGGGTGGCCCTGAGTGGCATGGGTGGGGCAGAAGGCCAGGGGGGCAAGGTACCAGGACACTTACCAGTCCACCTCTGCCAGGGCAGTATACAACACAGTGCTTTTTCTATATTCACAGGGTTGTGCAACCATCACCTCAAAAAAGAAACCTTGTACCCACTCACGAGCACTCCCGCCTCCACCCTAACCCCGTCGCCTCCCCTCAGCTCCTGGCAACCACTAATCTACTTTCTGTTTCTTGGATTTGCCTATTCTGGACATTTCTTATAAATGGAATCATACAATATGTAGTCTTTTGTGACTGGCTTCTTTCACTTAGCATAATGTTCTTCTAGCTCATCCATATTTAGGTTTCAACATGAACTTTTGCTTGGGGAAAAAAAAATGACACATCATTCTAAAGTACACGTCCAATTCCACATCAAACATTCTTTAGCTAAAGACATTCCAGACATGGAAGAACAAAGCAAAACCAACCAACCAACAACCAAAAACCCCATCTCCCACGAAACAAAATACAAAAACAAATAAAAAGTACCTACCTACTTCCCAAAAAGTTATAGCAGGGGCTGAAGTTAATTGTGATGATGCTCAAATTTAATATTTGAAAAAAAGCGCAATCTCATGCAGAAATAGCATATTTTCATTTCCTCAGGAATTTTCATATCAAGGGGGAAAAAAAAACCTCCACCAACACTTACAATCTAAATGCACTGAATTCACCAATGCTATAAACTTTATGTAATATTAAAAGAAAAAGTGGAAAGTAATTCAACCCACAAAAACCAGGTGTTATATTCAGGTTAGCAAAATGTAATTCTTTAGTTGAAAGAGAGCCAGGAAAATGAATTACACCTATATTCTCACCAAAAAAAGTTAAAAGGTATTTTTACATATTTGGTCTAATTTGCTACCTATGACAGTACCTAATATCTCTCTATTTCAAAGCACTAGAGCAATAGTTTGGTAAAAAGCAAACAAGAGGACCACCCACCTAGCGTAATGAATATAATCACATACAACTCTATCTTCAAGCTAGGTATAATACTTTGTTCTCTTTCTTTTTAAAGCAAATAACGATTGATATTATGAGCTGAGAATGAAATGGAAAGAATCACTCATTACTACACAAATTATCCAACATTTTAAGTGATCCATGTATTTCTTGAAAGACTAGGTTTTTATTTATTGCTGTTAAGAAAAGAAAGAAGGGAACAAAAGATTTTGTAGATCTCATTATATGAGGGAAGGGGAACATAAGGGCATAGAACTCTGCACCTTATAAATAGCTTTCCTTCATTCTCTTTTTACCATCAAGGGTGGTAAGATTAGCATTACTTTTTTGACCCCTCCGAAAGCTGACACTAAAGCTTTCAGACCTACAAGTCAATAAGGAGAAAGCTGCTCTTGCAAACCTGGGTTGTTTTTGTTTTTTTTTTCACTATACCAGCACTATATCCCTTCTCCTAGAAAAATGCAACAGTTCTAAGTTTTGTAAGAGAAAGAACCCATAGCCGTCGACTAAAATACCTATTATTACATTAAGCTACCCTGTGGCTGATTTTTACCAATTCATATTGAAATGTCATTTTATGACTTTTAAATTGTATGTCCAAGACACGTTTTGTATAAGTAGAATTAGAAAAAAATTACACATGAAAGAGAAAAAAGAAAAAAATTAAAATTGTCTGCTCTTTGACCACCTAGGGATACCCACTCTTAAAATGTTTGTGACTGGACTGATTTTTAAATTCTTTTTCTTGTAAAACAAAACACAGATATACAAAACGATACACAACAAATGCATGGCTCAGTGAATATGTAAGTGAATATGTAAGGCAAGTACCATCCAGTCAGGAAAATGAACTTTGCCAGACATTCCAGAAGTCCCTTCCACGTGCCTTGTTCCATCCCTTTCTTTCCATAATAACCATTATCTTCATTTTTATGAGCAACAACTACCTTGTGTGTAAAAAATACTTTTTCACCCCGAAGTCTATCCCTAGATACTTTAGTTGCTCATTTCAAAAAATCTGATATATTTTAACTCACTTTTAATCTACAGATTTCTCCTCCATACTTGCCATTTCCTTACAGTTTATCTGTTGGAAAACACAGGCAATTTGACCTAGCTAAACTTTGCTGATTGCATATTTTTGGTGCAGTTCAGCAAGTTCTTCAGTCCTCTGGATAGCATGCAAACTGGCAGCTGAATCCAGAGAATGCATCAGCTTCAGGGATGATCTGGCAAGACCATCAGTAGTGTTCAGTAGGCACATGATGTCTGGTTATCATTATTTTGTGAGCCTAGCAGATTTCATGCTAAATGCCTATATCCACTCAATGGGGGTTTCAAAATGGTGGCATTCTAATTCTATCATCCATTTTCACTTATTAGTTGAAATAATTATATGAAGGCATGGCCCCTTGTCCACTCTTTGGCCACTCAGTAATACAGTTCATTCAGGAAAGGCAGGATTACATGTTTGATTTTTCCCTTTTATGGACCAATTTCCCCAGTAATACATTCCTATCATTCTCCAAAGATGACCAATTTTTTAAAATTATTTTCATGTATCATTATGAACTTGTAGATTTTTAACATATTTGATGGGTTTTTGGTCCATTGCAATTATTATCATTATCGAAGATCAAATTGTCCTATCTTTGGCCAGTAGGCACCCCTTCCAGTTAACCCCACTTCGTTTAAATTCTACAGGTAACAGTACATTTAATGGTCTCTACCTGTCCTTAGGATGTTATTTCTTCAGTTATTTTGTTTTTCTGAAGCTTGGTCTCTAGTAAATCTTCAAGAAGTACTCATAGGACCAATATTACCTGAGTTCTTGTATATTGGTGATAATTTTCCTGTGTCTTTACTAGATACTAGAAGGCTGGTTTTTCTCAATATAAAATCCTTGGCTCACATGCTTTTTTCTCCTGAGTTTCTCAAAAATGTCCTTCCATTGTTCTCCTTCTTTCTTTTCTTACAGCAATAAAAACCTAGTCTTTCAAGAAATACATGGATAACTTAAAATGTTGGATAATTTGTGTAGTAAAGAGTGATTCTTTCAATTTCATCCTCAGATCATAATACCAATAGTTATTTGGCATAAAGCTTTGCTGCTGATCATTTAATTTTCTTTCCTTTTAAGTCACGTTGTTCGTTTTGTTTAAATGACTGGAAGATTTTTTTTCTTTGACTTTGAAGTCCAGTAATTTTATCAGAACATATTATAGTATTGGTCACTCTGAGTCAATGTTCTCAGGCATGTGATATACTCTCAGAATACAGTTTCACCTTTTCTTTTTTGGTGGGAAGGAAGGTTTTTCTTGGATTTTTATTTTTAGTATTTGTTCTGTCTTACTCAGGGTTTCCTATTCTGCATTTCTATTATTCATACTTTCAATTTTTCCCCTATCTTCAATATTTGTCATTTTCTCTTGGATCTTTTATATTGCTTCCTTCATTTCTTTTTGACTTTTAAAGTTTGTATCTTATTCACCTTCTATTTCTCTCAAGATATTTAACTGTTCTGTTTATTAAGACTAAAATTAATTAGTCTTAACTTTTGAAATGAGTTTTCCTTTTATTTCTAATTCTTTCCTGAGTTCTGTCACCTCACCCTTTCCAAGATTTTCCAGTTCTGATTTATGGTTTCTTTCATGTGTTGGATCATTTTCTTATGCTTATTTTAAAATAGTAGGTTACAGTTTTGACCTGTTCAAGGAGCACATATTTCTGGTATGCTTTACTATACTTATATTATTTGGCTCATATCATTTCCTTATAATTGCTTTATATGAGATTTGATCTTGATACTTTCTGCTGCTCAATTTTGTCATTGTTGTGAAATTAATTTTACTAATTCAGGAAAGCTTCATGCAGGTTCAGGAAATCTGCTCTAACTTCACAGGGTTCCTTCTTCCATTGCTTTTGCTGGGTATTCAAAAATAGGGCACTTGAGTTTGGGGATTTCCTGGTCCTATTCCCTTGCCCTACTTTGGACTGGACCATTTCTTTCTTTCATCTCTGTTGCTTTGACCTGCTATGTTGGTGTCATTCCTAGCAGTTTATGTAGCCTGAGGCTCTTTTCCTGGAGGGAAGCCCTGGCGGGGGGGGGGGGGGCAGGTCTAAGGACTCCAGAAGCCCAGAGCACCCCAGCACCTTCAGACCTTCCCCTCTGGGCCCCTCCCAGGTTCACAGCTCTGCTCCCAAACCAGCCCTTTGAGCTCTCCACTGAACACCTGCTGTTTTGGGGTTCTCCATTTCTCAGGCACCTTGCTTCCTTTTCTTTTATCTTAATGATATCTTCATGCAGGTATTATGGCTAGGGGTGGCTTGTCAGCACCCAGATTTATTTTGGGGGATATCTTATTACCTAGTTTTATTGTAAATGTTGGCCAGAGAGTTGGCTATTTGTCTAGTTGCTCTCTTTTTATGTAACTAATTTAGAAATGGGAAGAAAATGACAAAGACAAAAGATATTGAAAAACTCTACCACCATCTCCCCCAAATCCTTCTGGCTTGATTTTTAACAAGCACATAAGAACTCACATATCCAAATGAAGACTGTCTTTCAAATTGTCATTTTTGGAAAGCTAATGAAGGTGAGTCACTGTGAAAAACATTTTAAAACTAAACCTACACAGACAAGTGGGCATGTGAATACTCAAAATTATACTTCCCTCCACTATGCTGCTATTAAGTAGCACAGAGATAATGATGAAAACTTATTTGGGTAATAACAAGTAATTAGTTCTCAACTTGCACCCCACCAACTAACAAAAATGAATGCATGAAATATAAAAACATGTTGCTGAATTACAAAAGCTTTCCTGGGTAAGTCTGTGCATGTAACTCTCTACCAAAACCTTAAAAACGCCTGTGTAAATTGGCATCAGATGATTTTTCACTCGAGTTCTATTTTGCCAACCAAAGTTGGTAGTATTTTAAATTTTCCTTCATTTTATTCCTTGACTGAGGACAAATATAGACATCATATAGAGCAAATTTAGAATTAATCCATTTGTTTTACTTGTGTTTATATATCTACATATAAATCCATATGTATTATTCTACATATCCCTGTTCATGTTTTAAACTATATATTCTTATTGTAAATGCTGACACCTATGTATTATTGAACTTCAAAAACATGGATATATGACTGAGAGTCTTTTCCTTCTTATTAATGTGAATTACAAGGAGCAACAAGGCTAAGGTACAAAAGAATCTAGAATTTAGATATGCTAACCCTCACAGTATTGTAGTCAAGTAGATCCTTGAATAAATTGCTTTACTACTTCAGCTCAAAAAACTCCTCCTATTAACATGAAAGATCCACAAGGAAAACATAAAAAGGACTATTAACAATGATGTCAAATAAGCTAGAGGCCAAAACATCCAACTTCTAAATACTTAGCAATTTAAGCAAAACACCAAACAACTGCATATAAAAAAGCAAAACCATATTTAGCTAAAATCTCCCCCAAATTCCTTTGGTTAGCTCATAACTTGGGATGGCAATATCATCTAATTCTTTAACAAATGCTATTGTTAGAGCTTTAACCATTAACTACAAAAATGAATAAATCTTAGACGCAGTAAAAAAAAAAAAAAAAGGAAGTACAAAGAGGAAAACCAAGGTTATATAAGAAACAACACAGCCATTTGGCACATAGGCAGAATAATTAAACACTACCATTTGGATATTATGCACAAGTGCAAAAATCACTGTTGAAAAGCATCATCATTAGCAAGATTTATTTCTTAAACATAGAAGTCAATAATCTCAAATGGTATATGCATACTTCTAAGGAGTCCATCATGATCACAGGACTTATCTTAAAGACGTTCCAATATTTTTTTTATAATTGCAAAAACAACTTCTCAAGATTGATTTAAGTTTCACTGATCTCAAAAAGTTGAAATTCAGATACACTGAACTCCATGAATAGGAGGAAATCAGTAAGACAAGCTTGGAGCCTTTCAAGTTCTAATGGAAAAACATGAAACTAAAAAATTAGCATTAACAGAATCACCAAGGGGTCAAGAATAAGTAGGGTAATAAGGTATCCAAAGGAAAATGGATGTTGTCCAAACCTCAACTTAAGAGCTAATGACACACTCTAAATGCACTGCACTTACTGGGAACACAGGGTAAGGTGAGCAAGAACTGCAAAGCCACTTCAGGATGCTGAGGTCAGAGAAGGAGCGATGATGCTGCACATTGAGCCTGCTGGCAAATGTCCCAAGTCTCATCTGATGAAGCAAGACTGCCAAAAACCAATGACACTAAAGCGATGTAGAACTTTCCAAAGAATGAAATAGCGTTTTCTGATATTTGATTTTCATAGTCTTGCTAACAACATATAGTTTGCAAAGAAAAGATGTGATTTCACTTTAAAAATAAAGCTTTTTGCAGCCCAGGGATAAGTCCTACTTCATCGTGGTGAATAATCCTTTTAATGTACTGTTGGATCCTACTGGCTAGTATTTTAGTGAGAATTTTTGCATCCATGTTCATCAAGGATACTGGTCTGTAATTCTCCTTTTTGATGGGGTCTTTGTCTGGTTTGGGGATCAAGGTAATGGTGGCCTCATAAAACGAGTTTGGAAGTTTTCCTTCCATTTCTATTTTTTGGAACAGTTTCAGAAGAATAGGTATTAATTCTTCTTTAAATGTTTGGTAGAATTCCCCTGGGAAGCCATCTGGCCCTGGGCTTTTGTTTGTTGGGAGATTTTTGATGACTGCTTCAATTTACTTAGTGGTTATAGGTCTGTTCAGGTTTTCTATTTCTTCCTGGTTCAGTTTTGGTAGTTGATACATCTCTACAAATGCATCCATTTCTTCCAGATTATCTAATTTGCTGGCATAGAGTTGCTCATAATATGTTCTTATAATTGTTTGTATTTCTTTGGTGTTGGTTGTGATCTCTCCTATTTCATTCATGATTTTCTTTATTTGGGTCATTTCTCTTTTCTTTTTGATAACCCTCCTACACTGTTGGTGGGAATGCAAGCTGGTGCAGCCACTCTGGAAAACAGTATGGAGGTTCCTCAAAAAGTTGAAAATAGAGCTACCATATGACCCAGCAATTGCACTACTGGGTATTTACCCCAAAGATACAAATGTAGTGATTCAAAGGGGTATGTGCACCCCAATGTTTATAGCAGCAATGTCCACAATAGCCAAACTATGGAAAGAGCCAAGATGTCCATTGACAGATGAATGGATAAAGAAGATGTGGTATATATATACAATGGAATATTATGCAGCCATCAACAGGAATGAAATCTTGCCACTTGCAATGACGTGGATGGAACTGGAGGGTATTATGCTGAGTGAAATAAGTCAATCAGAGAAAGACATGTATCATATGATCTCACTGATATGAGGAGTTCTTAATCTCAGGAAATAAACTGAGGGTTGCTGGAGTGGTGGGGGTGGGAGGGATGGGGTGGCTGGGTGATAGACATTGGGGAGGGTATGTGCTATGGTGAGCGCTGTGAATTGTGCAAGACTGTTGAATCACAGACTTGTACCTCTGAAACAAATAATACATTATATGTTAAAAAAAAAGAAGAAGAAGATAGCAGGAAGGGAAAAATGAAGGGGGGAAATTGGAGTGGGAGACAAACCATGAGAGACTATGGACTCTGAGAAACAAACTGAGGGTTCTAGAGGGGAGGGGGGCAGGGGGATGGGTTAGCCTGGTGATGGGTATTAAAGAGGGCACGTACTGAATGGAGCACTGGATGTTATACGCAAACGATGAATCATGGAACACTACATCGAAGACTAATTATGTAATGTATGGTGATTAACAAATAAAAAAATAAAACTTTTTTCTTTTTTTTTCTTAGTAGAAAATTGATTTTTCTACAGTGTCTAGAAATACTGAAAGTACAAAACTTTGGTTTATTCCCCCATATATTTAATTGATATTGGCAAGAATATGCTTGAAAATGTTGCTTTAAAAGTAACATGCACTTGCTTAAAAAGTACAATACAAATGTGTTTTAAGTGTTATTAAAGTAATAAGCTGTTTCCCATAGAGGTATGTTTTTCCTGTCCTCCGCTCTTCTTACCAAAATCTCAATGAAACTATCAGGGCAAACTAGTCCTATCCGAACCTTGCACATAACCAGAGAATTTGGTAATGATTCCACTCCCTCAATTTGAATGCTCGGAATAGCTGACATTGCAGACTTTTCTAGCAATACAATTTTGCAAACATCCCATCTCTTCCCCCTGAGCTAACACATCTCTCAAACCACCTTCTTATTCTGGCTCACACTTTGGTTCCTTGTGCCTGTATTTGCCAACAAGCAAGTACCCTATTCCCTCCCCATTTCTCCTTTTCTCTCCTGGACCACTGTCCCTCCCCAGATGCACACAGCCTCTGATTCGTTACTTCCTTTCCCCAACATCGTGGACGCTGTGTTCTTTGATGTATAAACACACTCCACTACATCTTGTTCATATCTGCAACCTCAACCCCTCTCTTTCAGTGAATCTTGATGCCCCTGGGATAAAACATCTCCCCTACCACCCTTTCCATGATGGACTGTATAATCTCTCTCCCACAAAGGCCAAGAATAAAGGAGGTTTACAGCATTTTGCCCTTAGCCTCAGCCTTCTCACCAACTAAAACTAATGTGCCTGCCCACTCCCCTTTGACCATGGGTGGCCAGACCCAGCTACCACCTGTCACCTTCCAGAGACATACTGATGGTCTTCTAAATGCCACCTCATCTCAAAACCTTTTATGTTCCACATTAGCTACATACTGGGGTATGTCCAAACCTCAGACCTCATCACTACTCAAAACATTATTTGGTTCCAAATTTCTAACTTGGAAAAAAAAATGTTACCCTTGCTCCTACTTCTTTAATACGAACAATCCTCTTCTTTTCCCCACAGCCCTTTAACCCCTTTTGGGATTTCTTCAGTATGGGGACAGCCCAAAGCAATCCCAGGATCATTAACACCCTTGTATCATTCACTCCCTTGGCCTTCAACTCTATCTACCATCCTTTAATTCCAAAGTGAGCAATGATGGAGTCAGTGAGTGCAAATCCTTGCCAATTAACCTCAGCTGCACTCCTATTGCAAGGTAGCAATCAATTTACTCATCTCTTATTGACTCATGCTTGCCCCCAGTAGCAATTCCAAACGTTTTCCATGCTCCTGAATATTTAATCCTATCTAGCTCTCGCTCACTGGCAGCAATTGCATAAATTCTTATAAATCATACATGAAACTCATCATCCTCTCTCTCTAGTTTAAAGGGCTAGCTTTTACACAACTGATGAATTATTGAACACTACATCTGAAACTAATGATGTATTATATGTTGACTAATTGAATTTTTAAAAAGGGGGCTATCTTTTTTCTATGTCCTAACATACAAAAATGTGTCTAATGTGAATTAAATTTTGGTTATTTGCAACAGAGAATATAAGCAATTTCTTAAAAGATAAAATTAGGATCACTTTCATTGTGAAATTACACGACCACAGACTCTTATTCCAATAAAAAAGAAACTGAAAATCTGCACATCTTTAATATAAAATGTCACTATTTTTTAAATAAATAATAACCCCTGAATTCAAACATGTAGGTCACAGGTAACAATAAAAAATTTTGACTATTATCTTGATCCATAAACTTAGTCATTTAAAAAAAAATACATAGTCCTAAATTTCTCCACATAGAGGTCTTTACTTTCCTTCATTGTATTTTCACTCTATCTTCAGTCCCCGGTAAAATGCCTATATAACTGGATACTCAACAAACATAACACTCCAGCAAGCATACAGGACACAGTTTGCTAATGTGCCAAATTATGTATATTTCCCTAAGACAGTAAAATCACTAAATCCAGGCCACCAACTTTGAACAAATCACCTTTTCTAAGACTTAGTTTTCTCTTTAAAATGAGAATGAATTAGATGACTTCTCAGATCTTTCCAGCTTTAATATTCTATCATTAGTATTTATAACGTCATTTTGTGAGCCAGCTTTAAGCGTAGTAAGAAAAAAGGAGTTAAAAAGAGAGTGGAGGGGATAAAAACACATGGAAAACAATACAAGATAATACACAGTCAAGTACTAACTGGTGAAACAGAAGCTACTGCTAGAGCCCACAGGGTGAGGCGTCCTAGGAGGGGAAGCCGGAGCACGTTGGGGAGATTTTACACACACAGTGAGAGTTGAGCTGTTTTTGTGAAGGGGTGGGATTTGGAGGGATGGAGAGAGAGTGGTGACAGGGATGAAACAGAACCTACATCATGTCGCTGTTTTAGATGAACTCTTACTGAGCGTAGTCACTGTCCTTAAACTCCTCAAATGTACAAAGTGGGGTTAGAGAATGGTGGAAGAAAATACAAGTTTAAAAAAGTCATTTTCGAGAGAAACAAGAATTCTACTTCACTTCTGTATATAGATGTTTTACTATCAGTTTCATAAAATGCCTTCATAAATTATGATAGAGAATTCACACACCATTAGTCGGCTTACATCTGAAGACAAACATTGTCACAGCCAGCTGATGTGTTTGAAGAAATATTTCTGGAGCTTTGAGGGTTTAAAATAAGACTTCAGAAAACCTTTAACAGTAAAACATTCAGATTCAGGAAGAAGGAAGTTGAAGGGGAAAGAAATGAAGTCAGTAATATAACTAGAGCACCATCCCCACCACGAATGGAGATGCTCTATGAGAAATGCAAACGTCAAGATCTGCATGGAAAGGTTTCACCTATTTGCATGCAAGCGGTGCTTAATATCATTGCATTGAAAAACTCAGATTTGAGTTCCTTTTCTAAGACAGACATCAAATGAGTTTAGGGAATGTTGGGTAAAAGACAGATGAAGTATAAAAAAAAGAGCTTACTTAAAAGAGGAGAGCAAAAATTCAAAGAATGTTGATGAAAAGAAAGAAAATTAGAGAACCATTAATTATTAATTCATTACTATTCAATTCAAGAGTATACCGTTCAAAAATTCAATTTACATATATTTCTAGTTACTTTATCAAAAGCTGTGGGGTCAAATGCAGAAAATAACCTGTCATAAGATGATCTTGAGTAGGTTGTTGATTAAGATCACTACATAAACTCCAGAAAGAGGCAAAGGACCTCCCAAAGCACACCTACAAAAAGGAAGCCATCCTTTACAATGCAGGAGAAGCCATGATCTCAGACAGGACAACAATGACTTTGCAAAAATCTATGTAACAAGAAGAGCTTTGGGTAACCTACAGATTTCATTTTAAAATGAGTTTTTATGTACCAGTGAAATACATCAGTGTATCAGTGATTCGCAGCATTTCCAAATGCCCAATGACTATTGTTGAAGAGATGTAGATTTCAAATTGTGTGGGTATTTTGCAAAATCATTAGGAATTATATTTAAGACTTAGAAAAATAGTAATTTTATACATCTTTACTTATTTTATACATCTTTAAACATGTCATCATTTTTATACATCTTCAATGTATATTTACTTTGTGATTTTTCCCATTTTTTGACATTAGGTCTTTATAATGTTTCCTAAATGCCTACTTCTAATCATGCAAATATTAATACTATACTTCTCCCCAATTTCTTTTTTTTTTAAGATTTTATTTATTTATTTGAGAGAGGGAGAATGAGAGACAGAGAGCACGAGAGGGAAGAGGGTCAGAGGGAGAAGCAGACCCCCCGCTGAGCAGGCAGCCCAATGTGGGACTCGATCCCTGGACTCCAGGATCATGACCTGAGCCGAAGGCAGTCACTTAACCAACTGAGCCACCCAGGCGCCCTTCTCCCCAATTTCTTATAATGACCAGCAGGGTTCTGTACAATCTGATACCGCCTTTCCCTTTCATCTCATCTCCTACCATTCTCCCTTTGGTGGATGGAGAAATTCACCCGTTGCTTTCTGTTCCCCTGTCATTCCCACCTCTTTCTTTCCCATCTGCCTGGATGTGTGACCTGTGCAGTTGCAGGGGTCCCACACACACAAGCTCCCTAAGTTTGGGTTAATGCTCCGCTGTTGCCATCTTAAAAGTTATAAGACATTTTGAACAAGGGGTTCCACCTCTTCACGATACTCTGGGCATTTCAAATGACATAGCCGGTGCTACCCACCACCGCTCCTTGTGGAACATACTCCATTTTTCTTCTGTGTTCCATCCATGCCAACCTCTTTCCCATCTCCAGACTTCTTCTGTGTCTACTGTTTCTTCTCTGAAATGTGTTTCTACTAGTTCTTCACATACCTGCTTCTTTCTCATCCTTCAATCTCAACTCAAATGTTAACTTCTCTGGCCGACCTTCCCTGATTTCTTTATCTAAAGTGCCTCCTCTAATCTTTTATCTCATTATCCATTTATTTCTTTAAAGGCGCTTACTATAATCTGTAATGATCTCATATATTTGTTTCCTTGTTCCTTGTCACACATTCCCTACTCCTAAATGGAAAGTAGCAGGAGAGACAGTAATCTTGTCTATACTGGTAGTACACTGATGAATTAGAGTGAGAGCAGTGTCTGACACAAGGTAAGTACTCAATGTTTATTTGTGGAGTGAATAAATATGTTAATCATAGTAATAAATGGTGCTTCATAAATTTTCTTGGAGGATCTTTATCCTAGTTAAAGTTATTATGCATTATGGGTATTTCATCTATTATAATCCTGCAGCATTTTCTAGAGATTTCCTCTCCAATTATGGGGTACCTATTTGAGATAAGATACCCAAGACTGTGAGATTTATATGTGTGTATTTTATAAGCATTGCTGTTTTTCTGTCAATTTATAATCCAAAAAGTAACTCAATTCCCTAAACCTAAAGAAAATGTACAGCTCTATGAATAAATTTTGGTTCACTATTTGGAAGGAAGCTAAAAAATAGCTCTTGACAGCAAATGAAGATAACTTCAGAAAAAATAGCTTTAACTCAAAGAAACAATAAGAATCAGTGTCCAACGCTAGCAAGGCTGTAATGAAATCAGGATATTAACAAAATGTGATAATAATGTAAAGAGGTATAAACATCTTTTGGAAATAAATTGACATGAAGAATTTTGGCCATAAAAATACTCATATTCATCAACCCATGTCATTTATTTCCAGTATTTTATATTATGGAAATATAATTTATGCAATATAGAGAAAGCCCTATTTTCACAAAGATATTTATATGAGTGCTGTTCATGGTATCAGAAAATTGAAAATAAACTTGTGTCCAAATAAATTTGAGGGAGTGGTTAGATAAATTTTAGTAATTTACTCAATTAAATATTCTGTAACTAGGAAAATTACAAGGGGAAAGCATTTACTCTACCATATGTTCAGTGATTAAAGCAGGATCAAAATAACATAAATATAAAAATAAATCTAATCTTAACAAAATCAGAGATTTGATTTGATTCAGGAGCTAGATTTATGAATTTTTCACTTCCTCTGTTTTCTACTTTTTTTGCTAATATAAAAATATGTAATTATGAAAACGTATTTTAAATGTGTCTAAAAGCGACATGGTTTCCATCACATAGTATCATTTTCAATGCAGGCCAGTGTGAGCTCTTAAAAAGAGCTTGCTACCAAGAAAGTTAAGTTTAAAATCAAAACACAGATGTAAATAAAATGTAATAAATTTTCTCAAAAAAGTGGGATTATTCTATGTTAATGAATTCAACATAGATGTATTTGTTTATAAGAAAACAAAAAACACAAAATAGTTAAGCAATCTTAAAAGTGATTTTTTTCCATAGAAATTTAAGTCTAAATATATTGAGTAATTTTGACGTTAGTTATTTCAAAAGCAATATGACATTTAAAAAAAAACAAGAGGGGTGCCTGGTTGGCTCAGTTGGTTAAGCATACAACTCTTGATTTTGGCTGAGGTCATGCTCTCAGGGTCGTGGGATCGAGCCCGAGTCGGGCTCCTCACTGGGCATGGAGCCTCCTTAAGATTCTCTCTCTCCCTCTTCCTCTCTTCCCCCCGACAAACAAACAAACAAGAAGTGGCTCAGTACTCACAGGTATACAATATTCCACCATTGGGTAATGTAATTTGTGACCTTTTGCTGTTCGACCCGAAAAAAAGCAACTCTGGCAGACATCATAGTTAAAATGCTTTAGGCTTCTATACCTAGAGAAAAGAAAAGAAAATTCATTAGCTTGCATGCCTATTATTTAGTCCAAATCACTCATTGGTGGTAAGGAATGCCATTCATCCAAAGCACCATGGAAATAAAAGGTAGATTGGCCACTAAATGTGCAATTTTCTTAGTATCCTAGCTCCAAATTAGAGCCAAGAGAATCTTGGATTTCACAAGGGAAATTAATGAACCCACCTCCCAAGTGAAAAAAAAAAAAAAAGGCAAATTTTTGGAATTCAAGTCTCTAAAGCATGTTTCCAATCGGTTTCAACATTATGTGAAGACAAATATCCACATCAGAAGATTTTCTGTAATGTGTGAAAGTGAATGCAAATGGCCGAGGAGAGTCATGTTTATTAGCTTGACACATCAAATTTTTAAAAATCAATTACACCATCAATAAGAAATGAATCTCAAAATTCCCTGACAAAGCTTCCTCCAGTGAGGGTGAACAGCAGGTTAATCAACTTCACAACAACTTGGGCAGAAGTAACACAAAGTGATCTGGTCACTTCTCAGTATTTAAATGTCGCTTTCTGACTACTAAGTTTGACCCAAAGGCCTTGCAACATCACCAAATTCCATCGGGGCCATGTAAGTATAATGAGTCACGCAATTATCATGCATGAACATTTCTGGGATCTATGTAAATAGAAATTCAGAAAAATCTCTGGTTCTGGAGCAGAGTGGTATCAATAACAGTAACAATAATAATAAAATAAGCTTCATGTAGTAGCTATAAGAAGGAACGCCATTTTCAGAGAGATGGAATATGCTAAGCATCCCATTTATTGAGGATACAACCCCCCAGTGGGAATCAGTAGGAAGGGATGAATGCTGAAATTGCAACAACAGAACCGAAAACAGTCTCCTGCTACCACGGGCAACAGATCATCTCACCTGAATCCAACAATTGGACATTCTTTACAGATGTTGCATTTAGCCTGATGCTTTGCAGTCTCAGCTGCTGCCACTCGATGTAAAACGGGCAGCCAGACCATGGACTGTGGTTCCAGACGCATCCAGTCTATAAACTCTTTCACGCTTATCTCTGGCTTGTTGTTATTCTGGTAAAGAAACACATATATTCAAAGTGAAGAAAACCTCTTCGTTTAAACTGCAGCAGCTGTTGCTGTATAATCTTCTGAAGATCTATATGAAGTGAAAGGTAAGTTATAGAACTCTTTCCAGGTGAGTTAAATCATAAAATATTTAAGGTTCTTCATGGAGGGAAAATTCTAGAATCTAAAATTAGAAAAAGCAGAAATTATCATATAGGAAGAAGAAAAAAATCCCAAGACCTTAATAGGCTCAGATTTAAAACAAACAAACAAACAAAAACCCCAAACCGCACAATTCTAGGTACTATTTTCACATAAATATTTTAATCCTATAAAACTCATTCATCTAAGACAGTAAAAATTTGAGAAAGTAAAGACTCACTGGTAACTTCCCAAACTTGAAGGTCATTATAGATGCTAAATAAAAACTGTATCTCTGTGTCCTGCTCCACCTGTTATAACATTACACTGGGACTATATTACCATGAATATACTTGGCAGCATTTCCAAATTGATTATGATTAATTGCATTAAATGTCTTAGTCTCTCTTTAGAATGTAATACTGACTAATTTTCATATGTGCAAAGTCAAATTTGTAACAACATCCTTCTCCCACGTTTGTCAAGGTCACCCTATGAACCAACACATGGGAGAATCGTGTTTAGAATGTTCATTTGGTATTTTTTTGTACTTGTAAAATAAGTAAAAGGGCCATTATAAAATCTAATAACCCATAACATCAATTCTCCTTAAAGAGATGGTGTGAGCTTTTTTTTTTCTCAGCAATAATAAATCACTGGATATGCTTTGGCAAAATATCTGTAGCCCTTTCCTTTATGCATACATATAACACCAGTAGTAACATTTCTAGAATGCTTCTATATACAGCAAGCATTAAAAAGAATTTTGGGGTTTGTATGGAAGAAAAAACACTAATCAATCAATTATGTAACTCAATATGTAGTTACACTTTCATGAGCATCAAAGGGAGACAGAGGAGATTCAGGTGAAGATGGACAGTAGGAGCACAGAACCTCACCTGAAGGGTCCAGAGAAGGATTTTCAGAGAATGTGAGATTCAAGCAAAGATCAAAAGAAAGAATAAGGATCAGCAATGAGAATAGAGTTTGTAGGTGAAGGGTAAGAAAGACCATTTTAAACAGAGGGCACATGCCCGAAGGTGCTAGGGCAAGAATGAAGGAAGGAAAACTGCACCTGGAAAGCAGACAGCAAGGGAATGAGTGGGAAAGGGGCAAAGTCAGGGCCAAACCACAGCAATCTAAGAGCACATTTTAATGAGGTGGGGTTTTATCCATTGATAAGTAGTAAATCTCCTTGAGGAAGTTGCTGTTCCTTGAATCAAATGTGCTTGAAGAAATAAAACACAAATGTACCAGGACGGTACCCAATGTCTTCTACCATTTGGTTCCCCGTTTGAATTCTCGGAACATCCTCAACACCATTCCTGATACATTCTACATACCAGTGATCCTTTGTGTTTACCTGTTGGAAGCAGCTGCGAACACTGGGTTCAATATTACTGCCCCCGAAAGCCGCTACTTCCCCCAGCTGCCGAGGGATCTGGATGGCATCGTGAAGTAACAGGCCAAGCTGCCTCTGGTCACACATTTCTGTGGGCCCCGCCACTTCCTTAAAGAGATCTACGAGGAGGAGAGCCCAGAGGTTAACTTCTATCGGTTGAGACTGTTCTTTTATGTAAACCATATCCTTGGTTTTGTCAATTGAATGATGTAGATTAAAAAAAAATCATATGGACATGAATCACATTAGTTATGGAGGGAGAAATTTCATGTCAAAACAATCCACTTTCTTATAGAAGTGAATACTTTTTGGAAAGAAATTTCCAAGTTCTAAGAATTAAAAAAAAAACACACACACAAATTCTCAATGCTTTTCATGTGAAGTTTTACAAGAACAGAAAAAAGGGGAGTAAGTATTTATTTGATCCTAAAAACCATTTTCAAACGATATCTGGTAAATGGATATCGGAGTAAAGTGTATCATTTTGGGTTTTTTTTTTAAGGGAAATAATGCTAAATCTAACACTTGCCAACAGTGAATTTTCAAACAACTGAACCAAGCCCAGCGATACTGAAATAGTAATTATAATGAAATGTAACTTTAACTATAAGCATACATAGAGGAAGCAAATCCAAGTTAGATAAATTTAATTTTCATTATCATTTGTTCACTTAGATTGGGTTGGAGTTCCATTTGTTTTTCTTTTTTTTCTTCCTTTTTAAAAAATTTGAGTACAGTTGACACAATGTTACATTAGTTGCAGGTGTACAACATAGTGATTCAGCATCTCTGTACGTTATGCTGGGCTCACCCCAAGTGCAGCTGCCCTCTGTCCCCATACCAAGCTGTTGCAATACCTCTGACTATATATCCCTGTACCGGTAGTACCTTGTATTACTGTGATTTATTCATTCCACAACTGGAAACCTGTATCTCCCACTCCTCTTCGCTCATTTTGCTCATTCCCTACCCTCCTTCCCTTTGCTAAAAATAAGACTATCAAAGCCACAAAATATTTATCCAAGACTCTTAGGATGCTCATTTTAAACCCATTCCCAGGAAGAGACCTCCTAGGTAATAATGCTCTACACAGGCAAGTACACATTCCGGTGACATCAATCATGCCACACTTTCCTCTTTTGAGGAAAACAACTATACTACTATGCCACAGTTAAGGTAAAACTACACACAAAACATAAAAGAAAAGATTCCTTAACATCTTGACATACTTCTGAATTCTGATAAAAGTTCACATTTTCATATTATAGTCAGAAACAAGAAGGACTATCAAGGATGTGCGGCCAGGTCACAACCTAAAACTCAAGTTCCAATAAACTGGCACAGAAGAGATGCAAAAGGCCATTCTGAAGGATCTTTGTAAGTGTGTTTTTGATGAGGAAGAAAGCCACTCAGCTATAAGCAAGAAGGTCCAGCTGTTATTAGAACCTAATCAAGGGATACTCTCAAGAAAGCACGAAGAGAGAAGGAGATGTCATCAGGGTGAAGACACGGACATTAGCCATTGCAAAATCAATGTGCAGATGGATACCAACTGACCCAGAATGGCACCTCTGCCGCTGAGTTTGGAAAGCAAATTATCTTCAGTATTAATCTAACAAAGGAAATAATAATGAGGAAGTGTTCTGATATCACTGGGGAAATCAAAACGAAAATCAGAGTTGCTAAGGACCTCTAAATAAGAAACAAAACAAAAACCCCAGAACATCTCCAGAGCCTCAGTACTCACAGGAAAGACTTAAAGATTTCAACCCAAGAGATGTCTTATTTAATTAAGTACTAAAATAGCATACTTCACGGATTAAGATAAATATCAGAAATTTTCATTGCAGGGCCTCTGCTTTCCCTGCCATAATCTGAAAATTTAGTGTGAAATAATATGGAGGATTAAATTTGCTGGCATTTGTTGAAAGTGTGTCCATTGTATGATGAGTGCATGAGTATCGGTATGCTGAAATACACTCCTCATCTGAAACATGATGTATTTCAGAAATATGCTTGAACGTATGTGTACAGATAAAAGAAATCTTTATATACTATATTGTGTAGAATCTGGTTTTTGCTCTATAACTACAGTCATCGTGTTGTAACTCTTTTGGTCTCAGGTTACTCTCTGATAATCAACTTGCAAAGAAAGGGAGGAAGCATCATTGGTCTAGGAAAGCAGATCATGCTTACATTTTAAGATTCATGATAAACCTTGAGTTTGAATTTGTATTTGTTACAGAGTAAGATGAGCACCATGACCTAACTGTTACTTCTAAGGAACTCTAAATTCTTCCAGGAGCACATGAAAACCCCAATTATTAGTTTTGAAAATTATGATCTTTCGACAATCACAATGCTGAGGATGATTTAAATTTTGGATAAATAAAGGGCCACCCAACAAAAGCCTCTGCAAAGCTTTTTTTTTTTTTTTTTCTGCATGGTTTACTAGGTTCTGACTCCATCAAGGCACCTCACCTCCTGATCTTACCACAATCAGCTTTTTGTTTCATACAAATCCCACATCTCTTTTCACTGACATCCTTGTCAAACGGCTTAAGGAAAACAAACCACCACGATCTAGTCCTGAAACTCACAGGCAAATCACCTCACAGACATTCCAGAAAACAAAAGTTTTAAAAAAGGTATGTATGGGTCACAGAAGATACAAAACTTAACTAAGTTTATAGGACCTGTGATCAAACATCCTCTTGTGTTTTGGTATCTCAACTTTCATGAAATATCCCTACCCTTACCCCCAGAATATATGAATAGATTCTGTAAAGAATCATCGCAAGTCACCTGCACTTTATGGACAAAATTAAATCAGAAAAACTTTACAGAGTTTGGAGCCACACCAGCAAGTGCTACCATTTATTCAACAGCTGTTATTTCTAGGTATTTTTCCCATATTATCTCTAATTGCTTTCAGAGCAGGAACTATTAGCTTCATTCTTCAGTTGAAGGAGATCCATTACATTTCAGCTTTCTGAAATGTGAAATGGGAGTAATATCGCCTCTTAGCTAGTGGTATTCAGTGGGATCAGGTAACAGGCCCAAAGTCACTCAGCCACTAAGTAGCGATGCTGAGATTTGAAGGCAGGTGTCCTTGGCTCCCAAGCCCATCCCTTTCAAAATGCCAAGATGCCTGCCCCTCATTAACTGACAGCTAAAAGGATACCACGGATTTATTTGGTGAATAAAAACAAATTTTTTTTTATTTTCTTACATGATAAAATATAATTATTTGCCAATGTCTGTAATAGTTCTAGTCCATCTTAATTTTTTTTTTCAATCATTGGAAGTATAGAGAGATAGAAACTCGGGCTTTAGAGTCCGAACAATCTAAGATCTAATTCTACCCCCATAATTTATTGTGTCTGCAGCCATAGACTAGATTTTTAATCGATCTCAGAATTAATTTTTTTTCAGCTGAAAAACAAAAGTCATGCTGCCTACGTTCTGAGGTGATTATTTTACGACTTAGATGAGAAATACTGTGCAGTTGGTTCTCACTCCATCAAGGCACCTCACCTCATTTCACACAAATCCACGTCACTTCTCACTGATACCCTTTGTCTAGCCTGGGACATGTGTAGTAAGGGGTAAAAAGAATGGAAACTGTTATTACAAGCAAATCATATAAATTAAGCCTCCAATCAATTGTTATTATCATTATTATTACTAAAAACACTATTGCACAGGAAAGGTCTTACATACATCTGTATTTTTCTTCTAAGAGACCTTTGGAGAGAGACATCAATCCAATCTTCAGACTCTGTACTCTTATTTTTCCAGTTCGACCCCTGTAATTGTAAGAATCTCAATGTGTTAAGATGCATTTAAAGCTGTATACAGGACACTAATTATTTCTGAATATCTATTTTCTTCAGGGTAAACTATTAGAAAATGATTGCATCTTAGAGATGCAATTTTTCTATTCACTTTTAATAATTTTAAATCCATACCATAATTTCATGACACGTTTTAACAGTATGTTTGGCCCAGTCTGGAAGAATATATAGCCTGAAGTCACTTACATGGAACATAGGAACTAGGAAGAATGAGTAAAAGTAAAATGAAAATGATAATTATAAAGCTGAAAAGATATTTTTAGAAATAGTATGAATTGAAATCTATTAATAATTACAAATGCAAGATTAAAATAGATAGCTAAAGGTATATATAATATGCATGTTGCTTAATATAGCAAGAAAAGTATAATGATGTATCTAAAAACAAATGTACAAAACCTAGAAAATTAACTATACAAGGGCTAATAACTCGTTAAGATACTTAAAAACTTGTTGTCTTCATTGATTTTGGTCTCTGTCAATTCAGTTTTTTAAAATTACTACTGTAATTATAATAGTCAGTGATCTTACATAGACAGGTATGAAATCTCTAGTTGGGGAAGTCTTAAATTATAATTAAATACAAAATGTGTTAATTAATCAACACAAGGAAATAGCTTGGTACTATGCCAATGAGAAACCATAAGTTGACTAGAAGAAAATTTTTATCTTTGCAAGCATAGAGTTGTCTTTATTCTTGTCATTTATCAAAGAATTTCTGAGTTGTCTACCAAATGTCCCAATGCACTAGAGCCTGGGATGGGGAATGGGATGCAGAAACTACAAAAATTGGTAACATGATCCTTGCTATGGAATCACACACAATCCAGAAAAAAAGTCTTTATTGCTATCTTTATTATTTCATATTCAGGATCTGCTTTCAGTTTAGGTTTTTAACATTAATTTTTCTCAAGCTATGTTTTCAATACACAAGGTACGATACACTCAATACTTATAACTAAATGTCTATGTAACTTAATCATTGCATAAAATTTAGTCATTCATGCTATCTAAAAAACATAAATATTTGTATCATGTAATTTTAATTTTAGGTGGTCTTTTTGTCAAACTTATTTTAATCTTGTTCTTATTGATATTCCTACTATTAATACTAATTGATACCTTCTATTCTCAAATTGTAAATACTCAGGTAAGTTTCTGTATATATGCCATGACATAGTGTAAGTAAAAAAGAAAAACGTGCTGAGAGATCAGTGAAATGTATTTTCAAAACAGTCCTTCAATAGCCTGGAGTTCATAATCTATATTAAATCATATCCAATAAACTTACTAAACCCTTCATATGCATGTGTACAACATTCAGAAGTGACCTATGGAATAACTAATACTTAAATTTTCAAACAGATATAGCCATTATAAGCAGAAATCTAAGTTAATGTACTCATTCCCGTTTCTTGCCATTATAGAAATACTTTCAAATTAACCTTAAGCTGAGCCATGTTGCCAATTGTGTTTCTAGTTCACATTTTTTAGGTGTTTCCTAATTATCACCCCAAAATACACTAAGTCTGTTTTCTTCCCTCTAAAAATTAGGAAATTTTATTCTCTGGATAATCAGACAATAGACCTGCAGAAGATAACAAAAGGCTGGTGAATAGACTAGTAGATGGATGTGGCTAAGGACAAAGGAATCCCTTAAGGGAAAAGAGATCAAAATGATACATATTAGAGGATGACCTCTTGTATGACAACGCAAGAAAGGAATGTCATCAGGAAGGCTACTGAAAATGTCAATCATCCATTCATCACACCATTAAGTTATTAAGGTTTCCTGTGATCTCAGCATTGTTCTGTGTACCATGAGGATCAGCAAAAAAGTGAAAGACACAGTTCCCACCCACAATAAGGTCACATACAGCTAGAGAAGAAAGACAAGGAAACAATGGGAAACACAAGAAAACAGGAGAGCAACATGTACACATGGAAATAAGTCAAGTACAAGAAAGTTCTGGCTGACTCGTTATTTCTGACTGGCAATTAGTCTGAGTAGTTATTAGTCTCATAACGTCTGATAGAGAAGAGAGGACTCAAATCAGATACCGAAGGCATGACAGGGCTGGACTGTCCCTAGGAGAAAGTAGGTTATCATGGGAAAATCCTGGGCAAGGGGACAGAAGCAGCAGTGTGAACACCAGAGACAAGATGCATTCGGGTGGAGGAAAGGCTTGTACTAAGGCAAACAGTTGATAAAACTGTCCAAGTTATATCATCTGTGAGCAGATGATAGGGCTTTGATGTTAAATAAGATATCTGGATTTGAAAAAGAAGAGGGAGGCAAAGAAATTTATTAATGAGTGACATAACCCAATATTTAAGTATTTGGTTCCCCGGATTGTCTTCATAAGTAACTCCTGAAATTACTTTAACTGGAAAGATATGTACCTTATAAAATTATATCCATCTTGGCACAGTGGAAAAATGCCTTAACGCTGCAGCAAATGAGGTTAATATTTTCTGTAGGGACAAAAATATTTAAACCAAGCGTTCCAGACTATTGCTTTAAATCGTGATTTAAACATTTTTTATTTCTATTAAATTTGGAAGGAAGAGAGTGAAGTTAAGACTTTTTAACCTGGGAAGATGAAGACTGAGTAAGGCTGTGAACTCATAAATGGAATAAATTTCATCTTTATAGTTTAGAAAGTCCTTTCTACATACATTAGTTCATTTGCCCTTCACAAATATTTTATGTATGGTAAGCAGAGTAGGTATTTTTATCTCAATTCTTCAGATGAGAAATTGAGATGCCAAAAGTTGAGTGGCTGCCAAGGTACAAAGCAACCAGAACCAAAAATTTGGATTCTCATCATTCACAAGAGAAGAAAATAGGTTTTTTTTTTTTTTTTGGTAAAAATGCAGAATATTAGGAGTTGGATACATGTTAAAACTTGAAAATAAATAGTAAACTTACTATAACTTAAAAAGTACTTTTTTTTTAGATATAGCTATATGGCAGAAATAAACAAGTGATTATCAAAAAAACCTGAGTATTAATTCCCTATCTACCACTTATATGCAATAGGTGGCTATGGATAAAGTCTCTTATCTCACTGGGTCAATTTCTTAATTGGTAAAACAAAGAGGGCAGAGTAAAATGAAGAGGGCAGAATGGAAGATGGAATGTCCTCAAAGTCCTTCTCCTTCTAGAATTCTATGATCTCCTGTGTGTGCATCACTCATTAATTCAAGAGCTGCTTGAATATACTTCAAGAGCTGAAAATATCTGCTCTGACTGTATCATACTACACAAAGTAAGGCGGTCAAAAACATATGGTTAATGAGCGAATATCAAAATAGCTAAATGAATGGAAAAGTTAGATCATGGTACCATTTCCAAGGTTCAGAGACTTCTTGGGGTCCAACACGTTCTAGTGCATTGGATCATGTAGACCATAGTTCCATCAGATTCTCAAAGAAAACTAGTAACCTAAAAATTGAGTTGATAACTCTTGTTTACATAAACTGATAAATTACAGTTGTTAGGAGAAATTTGGGCAACGAACTCTGGCCATCTGAGACTGCCATTGTATGATTAACTGTGTTTTTTTTCCTTAGGTTAATTCATGATATTCCTCTCCAAGACAGAAAACCAGACTGAATGCATACACCATTCTGACCCAGCACGGTCTTCACTGTATTTCTTTGCCATGGAAGGGAAATAAATCCTAAAAGCCTTTTTCCCTTTAAAATGGAAAATTTCAAGAAACTGTTTTTCTAAATAAGAAAGAGTACCTTAGTATAGCATTTCTCATGTGTTCACATTTGATGATGGAAAGTGGAAATATGCCAACATTTGATTCCCTAGAATATGAATCACAACATTTCACATTCTGCTTCCTTCACAACTAAGTGGCACTATTTCCTTCTGCTGTCCAGTGAAAACAGCACATGTAGGTGTTACATGTTATGAGTTAGATCCTCCTAAAATTCATGTGTTGCAGCTCTAACCACTTAGTACCTCAGAATGTGACTGTGTTTGAAGATTGGGTCTTTAGAGAGGTAATTAACTTAAAATGAGGTCATAGGGTGGGCCCCAATCCAATATGACTGATGTTTTTGTAAGATTAGGGCACAAACACACATAGAAAAAAGACCATATGAAGACACAGAGAGAAGACAGCCATCTATAAGCCAAGGAGAGAGGCTTCAGAAGAA
The DNA here is from genome assembly GCF_003265705.2 of Callorhinus ursinus. NCBI lineage: Eukaryota > Metazoa > Chordata > Mammalia > Carnivora > Otariidae > Callorhinus > Callorhinus ursinus. Next base: position 59,757,217 of record NW_027397068.1, on the reverse strand, counting down.
ACCAACCCTGCTGACACATTGATCTTAGACTTCTAGTCCCCAGAACTGTAAGAAAATAAATGTCTTTTATTTAAGCTACCTAGTTTGTGGTACTCTATTATGGCAGTCCTAGCAAACTAATGTAGTGTGTTAGAACTAGAGGAGGGTGATTTAACACCTCTCCAGTTCTTCCTGAAATTATTACTCAAAATATGCATCTCTGTCATACCCCTGTGGTGCTTAACGAAGTTCTCAACTAAGTAGTCTATGAATTTAGCATTCTTTTTGGGTCCTCAAACCAAGTTACAGGCTTTGTAGTTAAAATACCCAACTGACCATCTATTTTGGTGAATTTACTATATAGAAAATGTCTCTTTTGGAGGTTTAAAAAATTGAAGATCAACTAAATAGTGAATTAATGCTAATTGCCATATTTTACCCTAGAAGGATAAAAAAGGATAAAATGAAATGTATTAAAAGATACCAGATAGGGATATCGTAAATCCCACATTCATTATTATAACTGAGATTCATACTACCTATCTGTTCTTCAGTGAGTTTCTTAAGAGTCCTCAAGTACACGATGGCTATTTAATTATTTAAAAAAAAAAACTTCGTTGTGATATTTGTGAATATTGAAAGATAACAAACTTTTCTAATCAAAAGAAACAAAATTTTAATTAAATCATCCCTAAAGCTATTGTTGTCACCATTTACTTCTTATATGGAATCCATCCACTGCTAAACACATGTACATTTATACACTATCATCTATCTTCTTGCTCTCTAAATCAAATAAACGGATGACAAACACAAGTTTTCATGCAGCTAATTAATGGAAAATAACTTTTAGGTTCTGAGAGAAAAATCAACAGTTCTCATTTTCTTATTTCATCTTTGCATACTTTAACCCCCTACCAGAAGAATGAATAATTCCTAATGTTTTGGAAATGTCAGCCCACAGCACGTCTTTCTAGAATTGATTATTTCACAAATGCACTATCACATTCAAAACAGCCAAATTAATGGCGAATGAGTTATGCTGGAAGTTGAGAGTGCTCTTCATGTAACAGTGAGCATCTAATTAAATTACAGATATTAGAGTGTCCTATAGCATAAACTATTTAAAACACCACATATACACATAACCACTATTACAATAAATAAAGCTAATACCAAAAGACAAATTAAATCCCTTTAATTGCCATTCAAATGGCTCTTAAGTTGTCATACAAAAATTGCAAAGTGGATTATTATGAGCCAATTACTGTAACTCATAACAACAAATATAAATTTTTGTCTTTCAAAAGAAGAGAGGAGGATATAGGACTTATTTATATTAGGCTTCCCCTAGCCAATGTGACACTACGAATCTGACAGTATTTATAAATTGGAGCAAAATCTTGAGATAATAGGTGGACATTCTTTTTTGTTATATTGTTGGTTAAGAGTTCAAATTTTGGAAAGTCATTCTTTTCAACAATTAACATAAATATTTCCATTAGGAAAAGTACTTTGAAAGTACTTCTTAAAAAACTCATTTCAAAATTTAGACATTTTGCATTACCAATATATTTCATTCAATGATTTTATTTTAAGGAGAAACAATGCAAACTTACGTGTCATATACATTGAGCAACCAGTTGAGACACATATCCACACAGAGTGGAACGTTGACCAGATCCTTATGCATTTGTTCAAGGCCATCATAGGTTGTTGTCAGACAGTTGATGACATCTGGAACACTAAGCAGCTGATCGTTTTGGTTCAGTTTGTGCTGCTTGAAAACTTCATTTGTTGTATTCAACTCTAGGAGATCCACTAATCAGGTGAGAGAAAGGAATATGCACAATCATTACATTACATAACAACACTGAAACAAAAACATTTCCCATCTTAAGTATTTAGCTTGATTCTCCAACTTAAGAATCTATCCTTTCTAGCCAATTTCAATTTTTAAAGAAATAAATAGCATTTCCATTCTTACATTTCTAAACTCTTTATCTGTAATCTCTTATTCTCATGCTTTTGCATCTAAACTCTGTTACTTTTCAATCTGATCCCATTTTTTGCTCTTTGGAATATCAATTCTTCCTACTTTCCTTTTCTGGCTTTCCTCTCTTCAGGCTTTTTCTACTTTTAAACATAGGAAGGCATAAATAAATCTAGTCCACATAGCAAAACATCTAAAATATGGCACTGCTCTTCTCCTAACTCCTGAGAACAGCCTGCTCACCCCCTCCCAGGCATCCTTTATACCACGGCCAAACCAATCATTCTGTTTCTCAACATGTACATACATTATGACATACAAAATTCACTGAAAATGTGCAGTTAAAAAAATGGGTTCTGCCAAAAAAAAGTAGCTTTTTACTGTCTGCTGAACAAACCTGATCTAGAATGCCCTCCAAATCTGGCCCTAACCTGGTTTGCTTCCCATGATGCTTTGGCATAGAGGCCATTTTAGCTACATGGGATTTGTAGAGGTCCACAGTACAGGCCACATCCATCGGCCTTTGTGTATTTGCTCCCACTTTTATGCTTCATGTGCAGGACATCTACAGTGGGGCTGGCCAGGGCTAGAGCAAGATGGGCACAGAAGGATAAGCTGGAGCCCCCGCTCTCAAAGATGGCCAGTCAGAGAGGGAGAGTGAGCGTACTGATAACTTTACTAAAAGGAGTGAAAAAGCAATGAGAATACATAGATTTCTAGGACAGCTATTACCATAGGGGAGTAGAAGGAGCCTAAAAAAGGCTCCCTGGGCAGGTGGGGTTTGAAATGGGCCTTAAAGAATGTAAGATACAAGAGACCATGTAAAGCAAGGAAAGAATTCCAGGAAGATAGAACTGCTTGGGAAAAGACAAGAATTCAAGGAAGTCTAGGGGGCTCTCAGAAATGACAACAGCACTATGGATGGTGTGTGGCTTACACGTGGGCAGCACTGGTTATGCTGAGGCAGACACTTGGCTCTCAGGGGTAAGCACGTGTTGTGCTAGGGGAGATCCTCATGGCCCAGGAGGAAAGGTTTAGACAAAAAAGAACAAAACTTACATAATCTTTCTTTTCAATCAACTTTGAGTCATTATTTAGCTAACTGAAAACAGGGAAACAGTGTAGAAATGACTCTTCTAAATCTAAAAGATAGGGGTTTGGAAAATTACAGAATCTATATGAATTTAAGGTCTGCTCATTGAAATTCCTGCTTTATAAAATGTTTTCCCTATCTCCCTATTTAACTTTAAAAAAAAAAAAGATTTATTTATTTTTTTATTTTAGAAAGAGAGAGGCAGAGGAAGAGGGAGAGAGAGAATCCTCAAGCAGACTCCCCAGTGAGCACAGAGCCTAAGGGCTCAATCCCAGGACCCTGAGATCATGCCCTGAGCCAAAATCAAGAGCCGGATGCTCAACCAACTGAGCCACCCAGGTGCCCCACCATATTTAACTTTTTAAATTTAAAAGAAATAAGGTCAGGGGAACTTTTAATTTTAATATAGCCAACTATTTCCTCCTTGTCTGATGCAAAACTATCCCCTCAGAAAATATAATGACATATTTTGACAGTTAAATAAAATGAACGAATAGCTTCCTTTGTATTTATCTATTTTTAACCACTGAATAACCACTAATTTTAAATTTTTAAAGTCATTTATGAAATGTGTCCACTCTTGCTGCTTAAATACCATAGAATAATTTTTTTTTCAAGTTACCTATAATGGAAAAGAACTGCTTTAAAATTATACAGAATAAAATTATTTCTAAAACAACTCAACACGGAAGACTTCATTTAAAAAAGAGATAGAGACAAAAATAAAACACAAGTCTGGATAATAGGTCAATCCCTTTCCTTCCGATATCAAATACATCATTGGTAAAATTTTAGCTAATTGCAAAAATAACTTGTGTAAGCTTCACATGAGTTAGAGATGGTATCAGAAAAAAATTAAGAACCATCTGGAATCTTCCATATCACTTGTACCCTACTTCTTGGCACTGTACATTATTTTCAATTACAAACTTCCAGAGGGCAGGAGGAAAATTCAAACTCATCCTTCACAGTGCTTGACAAAAAGAAGTTGCTTCATGATGGTGGCAACAGAACTATAATTCCACACAGACACAAAGAAACATATTCAAATACTGCCAAAATACTCTTAAGTTTTCTGAATTCCAACGCTAACTATGTCAGCAACTCAGCACTGCTATTGTATCCACACGTGGCATAAAGTGACAATAGACCAAATTCCAGAAAGACCATTTCTTGGATCGTGCTGCCCTTGCATTTCTTCTAGAACAGCCTCCTTTGTGATACACTCTGTAGCTGTTACAGTAATTTGCACATCCCACAGATGATCATGTCTTCAATTTTTAGTGATTTACTTTGACACTTCGCCTTAGTGCCTAAGCCAGGCATCCATCCTTCCTGCAATGTGTCACATTTAGGTTCCTTTAAAAAACAGACTACATTTAAATCACACAAAATTATGATTTTCTCTTTTCAAAGGGAGACAAATGACAGCTCGGTCATGTGGCAAATGAAACAAACAGCAGAACCATTTTCTAACCAACTTTCAGGCTTATTTTTTAATCCCACATATGAGGCACAGGGGATCGAATGGAAATGGGTCATCACTCTCCTGTTCTGCAAAACCACACAGTTTAGCACCTGACCTTGGGCTTCTGTAACTCTTAGGTTCTTGAACTGTTTAACCATTCCTTCTTTTTTTTTTTTTTTAAGATTTTATTTATTTATTTGAAAGAGAGAGAGAGCACAAGCAGGGGGGAGCAGCAGAGGGAGAGGGAGAAGCAGGCTCTCTGCTGAGCAAGGAGCCTGATGTGGGGCTCGATCCCAGGACTCTGGGATCATGACCTGAGCCGAAGCAGATGCTTAACCAAGTGAACCACCCAGGCGCCCCTTGACCATTCCTTCTTAACACCTCTCCTACCTCCTCTTCTCCAGACACCTCAGAAATACAGATGGCGCTCAAGGTCTTGCATCATTGCCCCTTCCCTCTGTAATCCTGATACCCTCACTCACTGTCAATACTTCAGTAATCCCTTCTCTCTGGATGGCTCCCGATTCTGTTTTCTCATCCCCATCTCCTGCCTGAACACCCGACCCACATTCCTGCTGTTCTTTTCCCAAACAGAACTCTCCTATTCTGTTTCAGGGACCTCTACCTTAATATGTCCCAAATAAAGGTCTTATTATGTTGCAATCCAGTAATGGTGTTACCACCTTCTAGGGACTACGAGTCTGCAAATCCTGAAATGTACTAACACTGTCCTTCTTCCACCCTCTGCCAGTTACCAACTAGCAAATCGCCGCAGTTATCAGTTCTTTTTCCTCCTCACCAATCCATACCCTCTTCGCCCCCCGTGACCGACACCCGCCAGCTTAGTCCCCATGATCTTTTACCTGAACCATGTACTTGTCCCTGTTCACGTGGTCCTCCCTTCCGCCTTAGATATCGTCTAAAGCATACATCTGCATCTGGGCCTATCTCCTAACTCCCACAAAAGAGAAAATGTGCTATAGCACCCCACTCCATAAAAAACAAATGCAAACATTAAATGCAACATTTTGAGAGCTTGAGGAACAAAAAAACTAAACGAATGAGAAAAGGTTTCATGGGAAAAAAATGACCTTCCAAGTGGATCTAAACTGATTTTAAGGACATTTCTGAATACTGGATAGTTCATAACCCACTCCATTCGGACTCCACTACATTCCCTGAATGCCAACCACACCTCTGATGCTTATGTACAGAAGTCCCTTCCTCCTTACCCCTGATTTATAGCCATGTGCCCAAATCCTATGCGGCTGCTAAGGCCTGGCTTATGTGCTTCCTACTCAAGGAAGCTTGCCTTGTTCTTCATGGCAAAGACCATTCCATTCTGAGGGCAAGAGGAATCTGCTGAAAGCGTGTGTCCAGGCATAACCTGCTATCTCTGAGTGTAGGTTCCTGGAGTGTGCGAACCAAGTCTCTTTACGTGGTCTTATCTCCTGCACAATCATGGAGTCCAGTAAATGAATGAACAGTGACAAAGCAGTGACAGCACACCCTCTACATGAGGACCTCATGCTGGGTGGGGGTTTACACAAAATGAGACCACCCCTGACCTGAGCTGTCCGCAGTGCACTCCTCCTGATATTACCTATCACACAAAGGCAAGCATATGGCGCCTAGGTGAGAAACAGTCGTTACAGGCAATCATAAAGTTCTGGAAAAATTGGAGGCAGGTGGGATTAGCTTGTAAACGTTTCCAAAAGAAGTAAATTTTTAACAGTGTCTGGGAGGGATAAAGGGTTATAGACCTTTGCGGAGGAAGGGTCAGGGCATTTCAAGTAAACAGAGAAGATGGGAGGAGGAAGAGATTAATCATGAACAGGTGAGCTGACAAGTGGTGCAGAGGCCCCGGGCTGAAGGGCTGACGAGCAGTGGGGGCAGGGGCAGAGGGAAAAGTGAGGGCCAGGTGGCTCCAAACACATCACCTCGAATATTTACAATCCAACGCAACTCAGCGCTTTTCTTAGTATGCATTTCTACATGTCATGTAGCTTGGAAGGGGGAGGCCTTCCTCTTCTGCTCCTCTCAGGTTTGAAGGAATGAGCTGAAGGAGGGAGATTTTTTCTTGAGAACTCAAAAGAACCAGCAGAGGAAAATATCAAATGTGTTGATATGTTTATCCGGCCAGAAGTACTACTGAAAACTCGAACCACGTTCATCATGACAAAAAAGCAGTCTTTGGTCAATGGAGATTTTGTGGCTGAGTCATTTGTCCTCATTTTATAGCTCATCAGGCCTGAGAAGACCTTCCAGATCTGTCAGCTGGATACTGGACATGCAGCTGAGCCTCTTTCAAAACTGCTGTCACCACGGACTCACTGAGCTCACTGAACATCCCTTTTGTATGCTCCTAATTCACTTCCTGTTCCCTTCTGGCTCAACGTACAGATCACTGGCCAGGCTGTGTTGGCTTTACTGGTTTGTACTGGTAATTCTGCACCAGTTGCTTCCAGTTATCTGGAAGTTATCTGCAGATTATGTGCATCAAAATCATCTAATTTTTTTTCTTTCATCCGTAAATCTGGAGGTGTTTTTTAACCCTGAAGACCTCCCTTCCACACATAACTTAAGTAAGTTCTTCCTATCTTAAAGCTTTCCATGGCTGTGGGTTTTTTTCTGAATGATTTCTACTTCTCTTCCCTCACCTCTCCTCATGTAACCAGTTCAAAATGTAATTCTAATTACTACTGACCTTTAAAGAGCAGATTTTTAACCTTAGTATATGATTTTTTGAAGAGTAATATTCAAAGCTTCACTGAACTGCCTAGACATGTAACAACTGTTAACAAAAGTTAGCAACAAGAACACTTGGAATTACTCAAATTACCAGGCTGTAAAAATATGGGCGGATGTCAGTTTCCATATTAACTATCTGACAAGGCCTACATGTTCTCTGAATAGACTCAATCATTAAAACTATGGCACAAAGAGAATTCAGAGAGATTAAATCTATATTATTACAAGTATTCATATTTCTGTTTAAAGTTAGCTTGTTTGGGCATGTGTGTCGGGAGGGTGGGGAGGAATACCTCTTTGGTAAAATGCTTATCACAGAACATTACCCAGAACAAACTCTGCAGGAAAAGTTCATGTTGATAAGACCAAACATCTCAAAATATATTTAAATAAATCCAGAGCCTCTTAGCTAATTTTCTAGGTGCCAGTTCAAATTTGGATCAGGAATATTATTTTTTAGTATTTCTTTATTATATGATTGCATTGAATCATACTGTTTGGAATCCTATACCTCCAAGTGAATACAAAGTACTAAGAAGGCAATGATCTGCTACTTTGATTTCCTGATTTAATCCCTTTAAATTGGGTGGCAGCATAATTTTTGCAAAAGCTTTTTATGTTACTCCTGTATTTTGGCTAATTTTGGTCTCCAACTGAGAACGGCATATGTTCATTTGTTTTACTACTGCATGCATGCTGATGGGGCAAATAATAGAGTATTTATAGAAACACAGCCAATTACTTGAGTGAGATACACTGCAAATGAGATTAACTACAAACACATCACCCTCTTCATTTATCTCTGTCTCAAAAAAAAAAAAAAAAGGCAATCCAAAGAACAGAGTGATTAACTTCGGTAGAATAACTCACAACACAGTGCTTTTTGTAGTCTTCGGATTTTGATGGCCGTGCGGTAGGCAGAGAAACGTACATTATTCAGGTCAGCTGAAATGGAAAAGGAACCCATTCAAAGGCAGGCTTATTACTTAACTTCTGTTGAATGGCAAGAACGTATTTGTTTACTTCAGATGATGGAAAAGTATTATGTCCGTTCTCACTAAAAAGTCTTCTCTCAAAATCCACAGCATTTATTTAAGAGAGTAATTAAATGTTCATTAGCACCATAGTGAGATACATTCCAAAGCAGTGCTACACAGCTTTCAAGAGAGCATTATCCAGTAGGAAAAGGAGGGGAATGAGGAAAAGGAAGCATGGCCTGTTAACTTCTGAAGGCTTAATAAATCCATCACACTGTAGGTGCAGGGCCCTTCCTTCTCTGCTGCCAGGAGGGACTCTCCTCCCGGGAAGTCTTCCTCAAGGACAATCAGCTTTCTGTCAACGAGGCTGTTCCTGTCACTACTCCTAAAGCTAGTCTTACTTCTTCCAACCTGATCTATTTGCTTCTTCTGCTCTTTTATGGATATGCTTAAAATTATCCCATAATCTATACTCAGATCTTTAGAAACAAGAGGTTAAATGTAGTTAATAATACTGTATATTTGCAAGTTGCTAAAAGAGTAGATCTTAAAAGTTATCACAAGAATAAAAAATGTTATAATGACATGAGGTGACAGATGGTTAGGTAGACACTCTGATGGACAGCTTCATAATACATTCAAATATTGAACCATTATATTGTACACCTGTAACTAATATAATCTTATATGCCAATTATATTTCAGCTAAAAAAAAAAAACACTTTGGTATCAAAGTTTGGTACTAAAAAAGATTTGGTATCAAGTTCAAAAAAAGATACCGTAATTTCTTTCTCTGTGTCCTGAAGACAGAACTGTCTGTATTAGAGACTGTTGAACTGGAAGCAAACTCAGAAATCATCAAGTTTGTACCTTCACTTTACAAATGAAAGAAAGCCCTGGCTTTTCTCTCATTTGTTCAGCTTTCGTTAGCCGCCCTCACCCATCCAAATGAAAGCTCAACAGATGCCTGACATTTAAAGAGATCAAGAGGGGTGCTCCCTCCCTGCCAAAGTGGGAGTGGGTGTGAGAACCTTCGGGTGCTTCTCTCCCCTCCAGCAGTGCCTGAGCTACCCAAAGAGAAAACTCAAAACCACTGGACCAACCTAAAGGAAGCAGGCTAGGTCATCAGTTCAAAGTCATAGTCTACCAGAAATCTACAAGATTAGAATTCTCGCCTCTTGTGTTTTCTTACATTTTTATATTAAAATGATTTTAGCTTTTCATGACTACTTCGACAAAATGAAATTAGGCAAGCCAATTTAGTAAGATTAACTGAACAAAATGTGAGCTAACAGGAAATTTAAAGCAATGAATTCGAGGTTGCTGCGCTGTCATTGTTTTTGTTTTCAGGCAAAGCTGAAGTTTAAGATGACTCAATATGAGGGAGCTTGCGTTCCTCCTTTTAAAATCAACTTCATGCGATTTCAAACCACGTGTTCTCTCAAGAAGAAAGGTAAAAACTGTTTCCTGCATTGCCCTCAGAAATTCAACTGCTTTTTCTAAGTCAGTGACACAATCTTTTAAACATACCATGCCATGTCGGAAAAACGGGTGCTTAGTTTCCGATTAAGAATATACAGTTATCAGTCGTTCAGGTTAATTAAATAAAATAGCACTCACCAAGGGTTTGAAAGAGTTCAGTCATTTTAGGATGATCCCAACAGGTTGTCTGTGTTTGGTGGCTGGGGGGAAAAAGGGTAGTATATTTAAATTAAAGAACATACAAAATAATATAGGTCACATAGAATGTATGCAAATAGAATGTTTATTCTAAGTTTTTAAAAATACATGCAAAATGATCCCCATGACGGATCATTCTGAAACCGATGTCCAGTTATTATTTGGACATTTGAAACAACAATAATAAATTTTTATTTGAGCAATTATGTTGTGAAAATATAAGTAAAAAATGTTGTTTTACCTCTTTCGAAAAGATTTACAACTACAAATTAAAACCCAGATATGAAGTGTGACCCTGGGGCCTCAGGCTTGATGCAGCCAGATCAATGTAGTTTCCAGAATAACTCTACTTGTGTTAGGCAGATATAGATCCTCATTCAGAATAAATCCTCCGAGAGCAGAAGTGCTGTGAAGAGTTGCTAAACTTTAGAAGTCCTAATGAAATTTCCAAAGAACTGAGAAATGAAGAGTTTAACTCTGAATAACATCTTCACCTCAGAGTCAAGTGAGGCTCCCCCCTCTTTAACCTCCAGTCCCTCCTTCCTTGGTGTAAATTAGTCCTTCTCCCCTGTGGGGGCTCGCTCAGAGCCCTAGAATTGATATAAAGATTATTTCAAGCTAAAGACATCTGAGATTGAACAGATGTAGAAAGAGGTCTTTTCAGAGTTTCCTTTATCTGACTAAACGCAGCAACTTCTGGGAAACAAGGCTACCATAAGTCCTCTCTCTGGGGGAGTTTCATGGCTAGGAAGAAGACAGCAAAACTACTTGCACCTGCATCAACAAACATTATCACAAACTTTCTTATCTCGTGTTTATTCTCCTAAAAAGCCCATTTATCTTTCCTAAAGAAACCTATTGGGTCTTCACAAAGGAGCCTTTTCTCCCCAACTTCTTTCCCCTGCTAAGCTAGGTACATATGCCCCCAATTCTAACCATCCCTTTGAGTTACTCATCACAGTATGTGCATTGCATGCATAAGCAAATGCTCTTCTCTTGCTAATCTGTCTTTTGTCAGCATAATTCACAGACCCCCAGAAACTAAACCTAAAAGGGTGGAGGAAAAGTTGTTTTTCCTCCCCAACACCCCCTTCTTGTGTATCTGGATTCTCTACCCCCCCCAAAAGGGTGGAGGAAAAGTTGTTTTTCCTCCCCAACACCCTCTTCTTGTGTATCTGGATTCTCTACCCCCCTTCTGCATGAATCTCTTGCCAATGTGACTTCATGCTCCTCTCAGCAATCAGCCTCCCTCATTTAACCAGTACTTTTTGACTGACATTCAACAGTTTTTCTCATGATGCTTATTCTTCACTTAAGAAGCAAGTTTTACATTTTCTCTTTTTCTGTAAATTCCAAAACTAAGTCACAGAATTCGAAGGCTTTCGGAAATAAGATGCAGGTAGAACAAATCCACTTACTGCTTAAATTAGGTTCCTTCTTTGTGTCTGCGTGTGAAGTGAACAGCTCCTAACTTCAATGGGTCAGTGTCCTTATATTTAAAAATAGTTTACTATCCCTTTTCTAGGTCAGAATAGAGTAATAACGTTTAACAGTACTCAAAAGACTTCTTAGATAACACTCAGTTCTTACAAAACTGTTTAGTAAACTAAGTGAAATGGCACAGTACACGAGAGAGTGGTATTAAAATATTCATGCCATCAAATTTAAGAGAGATTATTTTTTTAATCTAGGTAATATATAAAAAATTGGGACCTGTCACTGGGAAAAGAACATAATCACTGTTACATATGCATATATATAACAGAACCCCGCCAAGAACTCATAATTTGCTTTGAAAAATATTTGAAGTTTAGATATGAAATTGGGTATGTAAAATGTTCCGGAAATTCCAAAAAAAATCTCACATAAATTAACATGCCTAAAATGTGAAGGTCTATCCCAGGGGAAGCTGGAAAGTTGTCTAACTCCCGTACCTGGTTCTTGACACCAATGCAGAGGTAAAAATGTTTCCACTTTGTATTCGGCTGCTGAACACCAACCAAACCATTCTACCATTTTCCCCTCCAAGTTGCTCCAAAGACCACAGAGAAAGTACTGAAACTGTCTGACCTAAAATTCTTACTGTTCATAGTGTGGCCCACAGCTTGATAGAAATGCTGAATCTCTGACTTCTACTCTTTCTATTGAACTGGAATCTTCAGCTTAAACAAAATCCCATGGGATTGATATGCACGTTCATATGTGAGAAGTAAATGACCTAAAAAGCTTCTCATGCATGAAGTAAAAAACAAAGCAAAAACAAAAAAATAAAGACTCCTCCAGATTTTGTTAATAAAACAACTTCCTCCCTACCATCAGTAAGAATTAAAGAAGGATTTGCTGGAAATAGAGGGTAATTCAAAAAAATCCATCAGGAGCTCCCAGTGCTAGACAGCCGACCAGCATTCCCACAACCCCTGTCTCTCTGGAGTAATTTAAATCCCCATGGCAACACTACTGTCCAGAGGCAGACATCCCATCATGAAGGCCCAAATCAAAGCTCAAGAACCAAACTAAAGCTCTGAGTAATGCAGAGCCAAACTTTATAGTTAAACAACAAATGTAAGTACTCTTTCTCTCTCTAGAATCACAAGTGTGGAGCTTTGGCAAACAAGTCCTATGGAACCACGAGGGGCAAATCCCACATGGCAGCATGGCAGTGGCTGAGAATTCAATGAGAAGACCCACTTGCTGATGGCTCTTCTGAGTGAAACAACTACTAGGAGCTGAGGGAACACACACATTTGGCAAACAGATGGAGGGAGGGAAACGGCATCTCCCTTTGTGAATTCAATACCAGTTGATTCATTAGGCAGAACTGCCAACGCTGAAAATAAACACAGCCTCTGGTTACAGAAGTATAACTGCAGCTTACCAAACAACAGTTAAAAAAAAAAAAAAAGGTAATAGATGCAGTTGGCTGTTGGGTTTTCTTTTTTTCTTTCTCTCTCTCCTTCTCTTTTTTTTGAGGAGGGCGGGGGGAGGATTTTAAAGGAAAATCCACAATCAACCCAAAGGCTCTAAGTATTTGAACAGCTGCAGATTCCTCAGCTCGTCCAGCCAAAATGCTTCCAAGTCCTCCCAGACCAGGCAACCAAAACAGAATTGAAAGTAGCATTCTCTGCTCCCCCCACCCACCCCACAAATAACAACAGCTTAGGTTCTGTCCAACCTCATATCTGAAAGAGGAGTAGAACCTCAAACTGTACAGCTTGATAAACTGTAAAAAAATCTAACAAAGCAGCAATCAACAGGTAAGTCCAAAATCATACAAAGAAAGCAATAGTGAGAGCATGTGATGTGTAAGTAGGGTGCTGAGCTGTGCTCGGTCGGCTTGTGAAGGGAAAAACTGAAGGCCTTTCATGCGGGCAAAAAAGTCAGTGGGTCTCTGAGCTATTTTAAACTCCGGAAATTGAAAAAACTGATAGCAATGCAAATGTTTCTTATCCATAGAAATGCAAACTGTGTCCATTGGGATGCAAATGATTACTGTCCTGTGGACACTGACCAATGAATCAGCTTTACACTGAGTGGTAAACTTCATTTTAGCATCCCTTATTTGACTGTGAAGATGAAATTCTTAGTATTCTCCTGGGAACCTCTTATAACTTCTAACCCATTCTGTGATTAGTGAGTTAAATGAAATATTTGACACATGCTCTTTTTATATTCTATGAGACTCAAGATTTTACCTAATTTTTTATTTATTTTTAAATTTTTTTTAATTGAGATGTAACACTGTGTAAGTTTAAGGTGTTCAACATGTTGGTTTGATACATTTATACATTGCAGTAGGATTACCACGGTTGTGTTAGCTAACCCCTCTATCCCATCACATAATTACCATTTCTGTTTTGTGGTGAAAATATTTAAAATCCAGTCTCCTAGCAACTTTGAAGTTTAAAACATAGTACTATTGTGGGTAATCACTGTGCTGTGCATGAAATCTCCATTAACTGTTTTTTTTTTTTTTTTAATCACCCTTTAATGCCCTGGGCAGTTCTAGTTTCTACCTGCTATCCCATATACTTATTAAAAGAGCACCCCCTATACTCTTAAGTGTCCTGGCTGAGATAACATGTACTCTCTGTATTTTATGGACTTTGATGAAATATTGAACCAATGAGGTTAATAAGCGATACACGTTTCTACTTATTATTATTCATAATGTATTCTGATGAGCCACAGAAAGTAAAACACAAGTAAGATTGTACAACAATGAATAGAACACAAAAATGTGGTAGAACAACATGGTTCAATATATGAGAAAAAGAACCAACAGCAAAGTACAAGTAATTTTGATAGATTGTAAAGATACTGATTTCTGGGCAATAGACTGCTCTGGGGAAGAAACTTTTTAAACCCATCTGTCCTCATTAGAGTGGCATCATTTTTTCCCATAAAACCTTAAAAGATGGCAAGAAGGCAACCTGCTTACACCAAAACTGACACTTAGTCAAACACATTTACTTGTTACTTATCTACTCAATTTTATGCTTGAAACTGGACTTTGTGAGTTTTGCCATGTGTCGCCTCATTTCAACTGCAATTCTAAGGGCATATAAGAGAAAAAAATTAAAGGTGAGTCAGTTAATTAAAAATACAAGTGAGAGAAAAAGAACGACCCATATTGTTCAGGGGTAAGACAATCACAGAAAGAGAAATATTTCTTCTTTCTGTGCATAGTGAGAGATGACACAGGTCAGGATGCCTAAAATTAATTACAGTAATAGCCTACTATTTGAGTGTCCACTCTGTACCAGGTGTTCTTCCAAAACTTTCCTTGTGTAAACTCAATCTGCATAAAAACTCAGTGAGTTGGGTGCCAACAGTATCCCCATTTTACGGATGAAGGAACTAGGGCGGGGGGGGGGTACTTAGATAACTTGCTCCAAGTCTCAGAGTAAGTAGTAGAAATGGAATTTGAACCCAGATGGTCTGATTTTAAGCCTGTGTTCTTAATATGTAAGTATACTTGCATGACTGAGATTCTAACATCTTTCTGATGAATCTGTCTAAATCTGAGTCCATGGCCCATCATTATAATCATTACAAACAATCTCATCTGTCTTGCTTCTCGCTCACTCCTGGCAAAACCCAAGCATGGATCAGCTCAATTACTTGCCTTCTCTGGACCTGAGCAGCTGTGCATGAATACAGCTGGAGAAAATCACTCAACACACAGACTAATTTTACTTTAAATATTTAACTTCAAACCTCAAATGTCCAACTGCTGGCAACCACACAACATTCCCTAATAAACTTGCTTCCCAGACCCTAAGACAATTTATTACTGCCTTCTCTCTCCCAAACCTAAGTAAGTTTCCCTCCCTGCCTTATATCATTTCACTTGATCTCACACTTCATTGAAAAAAACTAGAAACCACCAGATTAGAATTCCTTCATCTTCCCACCACCAAATCAATAAATTACCTTCTACCTGTCAGATTGTCTTCTTCTCTCCTCCTTTCTGAGGAATTCCTCCTCCTATCAAAGGCCAATTCTTCCGCAAAGATTTCTTTAAAATCTCTTGTGTTGCATTATTAACCCCCTTCTCAATAAGACCATTCTCAGAATATAAATGTTGAAGGATCTGCCATCCTTACATACACAATCTCTCTCATCCCTACCTTGAATCTACATTTCCTGCTCTCTATTACCTTTTTCTCTTCTTCACAGACAAAACTCTCAAACGAGGAGTGCACAAACTCATGTCCCATTCATGATTGAACCCACATATATTTCATTTCCAACTTCACTCTTCTACCCACTGTCCCTATCAAAATTATGAGTGAACTGCACGTTGTCTGATGGAGTGGCTGCTTTTCTGTCTTCAATGCCCCAGACCACTCCTCAGGGTGGGGAGAAATAAGGGAGAGAAAATCAACTCCATAAGTCACAAAGCACAATAGAAGCTAAGAGATGCTATATGTAAAAGAGAGAATCTCCAGAATGACGTGGACCCTGGCTTTTGCAGACTCTGCTAATACCTTCTTTACATATGCTTATGAAAGTTTATATAGGAATATAGGAATCAAGGAACTTCCAAATAATCAACTTGTATTCAGCTGATTAAAGCATAAAGAGTGAAAACAAATTCTGGCAATCCGAGGCAATGTTATTTATCTGAGTAGTATCTTCTTAGGGATCTAAAAAGTGACATTCTCATCTTGGAATTTATAATCCTCCCCAATCTTTATTTCACTTGAGACCAGAATACATGAAGAATAAGGAGTACTCCTGCCAGTATGCAGATTCTTACTGTTGTTGTGTGTGTGTGCACGCACGTGTGTTGTGTGCATGACTTATTGAGGGGCCGGTGGGGGACAGACTTGGCAGAAGATGAGGAAGCTGTTTCTTCCAGGGGACGAAACATATGTGTACAGGTTACACAGAACTTCTTGAACCCTCGCAAACACTTTCTGCCATCTTATAGGCTTTTAAAGGCAGGAACGCCAAGGTTACAGTTTTTGGGAAATATAAGAATAAATCTAGGCAAGATGGCGGAGGAGTAGGAGACCTGGATTTCGTCTGGCCTCAGGAATTCAGCTGAATAGGGATCAGACCATTCTGAACACCTACAAACTCAACAGGAGATCGAAGATAAGAATAGTAACAACACTCTGAACAGAAAAGCGACCACTTTCTGGAAGGTAGGACATGCGGAGAAGTGAATCCGAGGTGATATTTGGGAGGATAGACGGCGGGGGAGGAGGCCTCCGTCAGCCGCTTCTGGCAAGTGATAGAGCCACGGAGCCCAAAATCGGAACTTTTAGAAGTCGGCTCCGCTGAGGGACGTCGCTCCAGTGGCTAAGCGGGGGGTGGAACCCTCGCGGGACAGTGTGGTCTCAGGACCCTCGCGGTCACAGAAAGACCGGGGGTGCCTGAGTGCGGCAGAGCTCCCAGGTATCGGAGCGGGGAAGCCGGCTGCAGAGACGGAGCCAAGGCGCGGGCTCTCAGCTCGAGGTGGCTATAAACCGAGATCCGTGGCACAGTCGGGCCAGTGCTCCTCCAGCAGGGACCCAACAAGCGGCAGAGCTGGGGAGACTCCGCCTTCCTCCCCCGGGAGGAGCGACGCAGAAGTGCACCGCAGGGATCTGCTGGGTTTGGAGACTCCACACGGGGTCGGGTGCCAGACATAGAAACACTCGATCACAGGCCGGGTGAGCACGGAGTGCGGCAGGAGACCGTGGAGACGGGAGTGACTGCTTTTCTCTGGGGGCGCACTGAGGGGCGGGGCCCCGAGTTCTCAGCACCTCCGGGCGGAGATTGGGAGGCCACCATTTTCACCCTGGTCCTCCAAAGCTGTACCGAGAGCTTGCAGGGAACAAAAGCTCCTGAGAGCAAACCCGAGCAGCTTGCTTAGCCCGGACTCACAAGGGCGGGGCAATTCCGCCTCCAGCAAAGACATTTGGGAACCACGGCAACAGGCCCCTCCCCCAGAAGATCAGCACGAACAGCCTGCAAGCCAAGACCAAGTTTACCAATCAAGGAGAACGGGAGAACTCCAGCGCTAGGGGAATACTGCACATAGAATTCATGGCTTTTTTACCATAATTCATTAGTTTTTCAAAGTTAATTTTTTAAACTTTTTTTTAAATTTTTCTTTTTCCCTTTTTCAAACATCTTATCAATCCCTTTTTTTAAAAAAATTTTTTTATTTTTCATTTTTAGAGTCATATTTTATCCCTTCATAGTAGTTACCCTTATTTTTCGCATATATATATATAAGTTGTTCTCTCTTTAAAATTTTGAGATAGTTTCTTCTAACAGATCAAAATATACCCTAAATCACTAGTGTATGGCTTTGTTCTAGTCTCCAGCCTGATCACATTCTCTCCCTCTTTTTTTCTTTTTTTCTTTTTTCTTTTTAAATCTTCTTCTTTCTTTTCAAAAACAACTTCTTATCTTATCAATTCCTTCTATAAAATCTTTTATAATTTTCATCTTTACAGTCATCTGCCATCCCTTCATTGTATTAACCCTTATTTTGTACATATATAAGTCTTTCTTCCTTTAAAATTTTAGCAGGCACTTTCTTCTAACAGACCAAAATATGCCCAAAAGCTAGTGTGTGGCACTGATCTATGCACTAGCCTGATCATATTTGATCATATTCTGTTTTTTTTGTTTTGTTCTGTTTTTGTTTGTTTTTATCTTTTTCTTTTTCCTTTTCCTTTTTTTTTCCTCTTCTTTCTTTCCCTTTCTTGTCCCCTGGTTTCAGGTCTTTTCTGATTTGTATAGAGTATATTTGCTGGAGACGTTGTTAACCTGTTAGCATTCTGTTCTCTCATTCATCTGTTCTCCTCTGGACAAAATGACAAGATGAAAAAAATCACCTCAGCAAAAAGAACAAGAGGTAGTACCGTCTGCCAGGGACCTACTCAATACTGACATTAGTGCGATGTCAGACCTAGAGTTCAGAATCATAACTTTAAAGATACTAGCTGGGCTTGAAAAAAGTGTGGAAGTTATTAGAGAAACCCTTTCTGGAGAAATAAAAGAACTAAAATCTAACCTAGTCGAAATCAAAAAGGCTATTAATGAGGTGCAATCAAAAATGGGGGCACTAACTGCTAGGATAAATGAGGCAGAAGAGAGAATCAGCGATATAGAAGACCAAATGATGGAAAATAAAGAGGCTGAGAAAAAGAGAAACAACTACAGGATCACGAGGGCAGAATTCGAGAGATAAGCGATAGGATAAGATGAAACAACATTAGAATAATTGGGATCCCAGAAGAAGAAGAAAGAGAGAGAGGGGCAGAAGGTATATTGGAGCAAAATTATAACAGAGAACTTCCCTAATGTGGGGAAGGAAACAGGCATCAAAATCCAGGAGGCACAGAGAACCCCTCTCAAAATCAATAAAAATAGGTCAACACCCTGACATCTAATAGTAAAACGTACGAGTCTCAGAGACAAAGAGAAAATCCTGAAAGCAGCTCGGGAGAAGAGATATGTAACCTACAATGGTAGAAACGTCAGATTGGCAACAGACCTATCCACAGAGACCTGGCAGGCCAGAAAGGACTGGCATGATATCTTCAGAGCACTAAACGAGAAAAATATGCAGCCAAGAATACTATATCCAGCTAGGCTATCATTGAAAATAGAAGGAGAGATACAAAGCTTCGAGGACAAACAAAAACTAAAGGAATTTGCAAACACAAAACCAGCCCTACAAGAAATATTGAAAGAGGTCCTCTAAGCAAAAAGAGAGCCTAAAAGCAGCATAGATCAGAAAGGAACACAGACAATATACAGTACCAGTCACCTTACAGGCAATACAATGGCACTAAATTCATACCTTTCAAGAGTTACCCTGAATGTAAATGGGCTAAATGCCCCAATCAAAAGACACAGGCTATCAGATTGGATTAAAAAACAAGATGCATCGATATGCTGTCTGCAAGAGACTCATTTTAGACCCAAAGACACCCCCAGATTGAAAGTGAGGGCGTGGAAAACCATTTACCATGCTAATGGACACCAAAAGAAAGCTGGGGTGGCAATCCTTATATCAGACAAGTTAGATTTTAAAACAAAGACTGTAATAAGAGATGAAGAAGGACACTATATCCTACTTAAAGGTTCTATCCAACAAGAAGATCTAACAATTGTAAATATCTATGCCCCTAACGTGGGAGCAGCCAATTATATAAGGCAATTAATAACAAAAGCAAAGAAACACATTGACAACAATACAATAATAGTGGGGGACTTTAACACCCCCCTGACTGAAATGGACAGATCATCTAAGCAAAAGATCAACAAGGAAATAAAGACTTTAAATGAAACACTGGACTAAATGGACTTTACAGACATATTCAGAACATTCCATCCCAAAGCAACAGAATACACATTCTTCCCTAGTGCCCATGGAACATTCTCCAGAATTGATCACATCCTAGGTCACAAATCAGGTCTCAACCGGTACCAAAAGACTGGGATTATTCCCTGCATATTTTCAGACCACAACGCTTTGAAACTAGAACTCAATCACAAGAGGAAAGTCAGAAAGAACTCAAATACATTGAGGCGAAAGAGCATCCTACTAAAGAATGAATGGGTCAACCAGGCAATTAAAGAAGAATTAAAAAAATTCATGGAAACCAATGAAAATGAAAACACAACTGTTCAAAAATCTTTGGGATAGAGCAAAGGAAGTCCTGAGAGGAAAGTATATAGCAATACAAGCCTTTCTCAAGAAACAAGAAAGGTCTCAAATACACAACCTAACCCTACATATACCTAAAGGAGCTGGAGAAAGAACAGCAAATTAAGCCTAAACCCAGCAGGAGAAGAGAAATAATAAAGATCAGAGCAGAAATCAATGAAATAGAAACCAAAAGAACAGTAGAACAGATCAACGAAACTAGGAGCTGGTTCTTTGAAAGATTTAACAAGATTGATAAACCCCTGGCCAGACTTATCAAAAAGAAAAGAGAAATGACCCAAATCAACAAAATCATGAACGAAAGAGGAGAGATCACAACCAACACCAAAGAAATACAAACAATTATAAGAACATATTATGAGCAACTCTATGCCAGCAAATTAGATAACCTGGAAGAAATGGGTGCATTCCTAGAGATGTATCAACTACCAAAACTGAACCAGGAAGAAACAGAAAACCTGAACAGACCTATAACCACTAAGGAAATTGAAGCAGTCATCAAAAATCTCCCAACAAACAAAAGCCCAGTGTCAGATGGCTTCCCAGGGGAATTCTATCAGACATTTAAAGAAGAATTAATACCTATTCTCCTGAAACTGTTCCAAAAAATAGAAATGGAAGGAAAACTTCGAAACTCATTTTATGAGGCCAGCATTACCTTGATCCCAAAACCAGACAAAGATCCCAACAAAACGGAGAATTACAGACCAATATCCTTGATGAACATGGATGCAAAAATTCTCACCAAAATACTAGCCAATAGGATCCAACAGTACATTAAAAGAATTATTCACCATGACCAAGTGGGATTTATCCCTGGGCTGCAAGGCTGGTTCAACATCCACAAATCAATCAATGTGATACAATACATTAACAAAAGAAAGAACAAGAATTATATGATCCTCTCAATAGATGCAGAAAAAGCATTTGACAAAGTACAGCATCCTTTCTTGATCAAAACTCTTCAGAGTATAGGGATAGAGGGTACATACCTCAGTATCATAAAAGCCATCTATGAAAAACCTACAGCGAATATCATTCTCAATGGGGAAAAGCTGAGAGCTTTTCCCCTAAGGTCAGGAACGCGGCAGGGATGTCCACTCTCACCACTGCTATTCAACATAGTATTAGAAGTCCTAGCCACAGCAATGAGACAACAAAAAGAAATCAAAGGCATCCAAATCGGCAAAGAGGAAGTCAAACTCTCACTCTTTGCAGATGATATGATACTGTATGTGGAAAACCCAAAAGTCTCCACCCCAAAACTGCTAGAGCTCATACAGGAATTCAGTAAAGTAGCAGGATATAAAATCAATGCACAGAAATCAGTGGCATTCCTATACGCCAAAAACAAGACAGAAGAGAGACAAATCAAGGAGTCGATCCCATTTACAATTGCACCCAAAACCATAAGATACCTAGGAATAAATTTAACCAAAGAGGCAAAGGATCTGTACTCAGAAAACTATAAAATACTCAGGAAAGAAATTGAAGAAGACAGAAAGAAATGGAAAAACGTTCCATGGTCATGGATTGGAAGAACAAACATTGTGAAGATGTCAGTACTACCTAGAGCAATCTACACATTCAATGCAATCCCCATCAAAATACCATCCACCTTTTTCAAAGAAATGGAACAAATAATCCTAAAATTTGTATGGAACCAGAAGAGACCCCGAATAGCCAGAGGAATATTGAAAAAGAAAAGCAAAGCTGGCGGCACCACAATTCCAGACTTCCAGCTCTATTACAAAGCTGTCATCATCAAGACAGTATGGTAATGGCACAAAAACAGACACATAGATCAATGGAACAGAATCGAGAGCCCAGAAATGGACGCTCAACTCTATGGTCAACTCATCTTTGACAAAGCAGGAAAGAAGGTCCAATGGAAAAAAGACAGTCTCTTCAACAAATGGTGTTGGCAAAATTGGACAGCCACATGCAGAAGAATGAAACTGGACCATTTCCTTACGCCACACACAAAAATAGACTCCAAATGGTTGAAAGACCTAAACGTGAGACAGGAGTCCATCAAGATCCTAAAGGAGAACACAGGTAGCAACCTCTTCGACCTCAGCCACAGCAACTTCTTCCTTAATGAGATACCACCTCACACCCGTCAGAATGGCTAAAATTAACAAGTCGGGAAACTACAGATGTTGGCGGGGATGCGGAGAAAGGGGAACCCTCCTACACTGTTGGTGGGAATGCAAGCTGGTGCAGCCACTCTGGAAAACAGTATGGAGGTTCCTCAAACAGTTGAAAATAGAGCTACCATATGACCCAGCAATTGCACTACTGGGTATTTACCCCAAAGATACAAATGTAGGGATCCGAATGGGTATGTGCACCCCAATGTTTATAGCAGCAATGTCCACAATAGCCAAACTGTGGAAAGAGCGAAGATGTCCATCGACAGATGAATGGATAAAGAAGAAGTGGTATATATACACAATGGAATATTATGCAGTCATCAAAAGGAATGAGATCTTGCCATTTGCAACGACGTGGATGGAACTGGAGGGTGTTATGCTGAGTGAAATAAGTCAATCAGAGAAAGACATGTATCATATGACCTCACTGATATGAGGAATTCTTAATCTCAGGAAACAAACTGAGGGTTGCTGGAGTGGTGGGGGGTGGGAGGGATGGGGTGGCTGGGTGATAGACATTGGGGAGGGTATGTGCTATGGTGAGCACTGTGAATTGTACAAGACTGATGAATCACGGATCTGTACTCCTGAAACAAATAATGCAATATATGTTAAAAAAAGAAAAAGAAGAAGATAGCAGGAGGGGAAGAATGAAGGGGAGTAAGTCGGAGGGGGAGACGAGCAATTAGAGACAATGGACTCTGAAAAACAAACTGAGGGTTCCAGAGGGGAGGGGGGTGGGGGGATGGGTTAGCCTGGTGATGGGTATTAAAGTGGGCACATTCTGCGTGGAGCACTAGGTGTTATGCACAAACAATGAATCATGGAATACTACATCAAAAACTAATGATGTAATGTATGGTGATTAACATAACAATAAAAATTATTAAAAAAAAAGAAAATAAAGCTACCATGTGATCCAGAAAAAAAAAAAAGAAAAATCTAAGGGAAAACTTAAGAAATTATGAATGTCAACATTTCAGGAAAAAAACCTCCCTGTTTAAATTCCAAATAAGATACAGGATTCTACTTGATAATAGATACCGTAAAAGCATAGTCTTCCTTAAGAAATGTCACTAGTTTGGAGCGCCTGGCTGGCTCAGTCAGTGGAGCATGCAACTCTTGATCTCATGGTCATGATTTCAAGCCCCATATTGGACATGGAGCCTACTTAAAAAAAAAAGAAAAAGAAAATGCCACTAGCTTGTCATGAAAATGAAGACACAAGGCAGGAAGACTAAACTGTCAACAATGGATAACTCCAAATCTATTGGATTCAACTATAAAATGCGCTTGAAATAATTTCATGCTTAGGAGTAGGTTAAAAGACACCAGCATGAAAAGGGCTCTATAGAGAAAAGGCTTCTGCAACCCTAAATATAAATGTCAATATTCCAGGCATGGTTGATAGAACAATTTGTTACAAAACAATACGACAGGTTTGCTTGTATTTGTTTTTAAAGTAAAGTAGTAGAATTCAAGACCAAAATGGATGTGCCTGAGTGTGCAGGGAGCTTGGGCTGATACTTGTTTTGAGGGCACTGGAAGATTGTCTGGAAGAATGAACATGCACACAGTAAACC
Organism: Callorhinus ursinus; assembly: GCF_003265705.2. NCBI lineage: Eukaryota > Metazoa > Chordata > Mammalia > Carnivora > Otariidae > Callorhinus > Callorhinus ursinus. Next base: position 59,733,357 of record NW_027397068.1, on the reverse strand, counting down.
CAAGGGAGCCCTACCTTGGTAGTATCTCTGCTTGGGCCCAGAACTCTGAAGGAGCCTCATCTCTGACCCAAACTCTACCCCCGTGTCCCTCTAAGTTGTCACACTAGGGAGGATCAGACCAGTAATGGACATTAATCAACATGCCTGCAGGTCATCTGTTGTTGAGTTGGCTCCTGGGGAGTCCTCTATACCCCTACCTGGGGTGTCAACTCCAGGATTATTTCCCACCAGTGCTGAGTTTATCATTGTATCCTTCTAGTTTGTTTTTTAAAGCTGAGTTTATATTATTTAGATTTTTAAAAAAATTTTACTACTCTCTTTCATATGTAATCTTTAAAGGAGAAATCAATTTTTTTCTATACTGTTGTATTGACTCTAACACTGTATCATTTTACTTTATAATCCATATATAAAAAGATATTCTACTTCTTTCACAATTTATTTGACCATTATTACTTTTGTTCTTTTGCTAGTTTCAATGGCTACTTTAAAAATTTAATCTTTTTTTTTTTTTTAAAGATTTTATTTATTTATTTGAGGAGAGAATGAGAGAGAGAGAGAGCACATGAGAGGAGGGAGGGTCAGAGGGAGAAGCAGACTCCCTGCTGAGCAGGGAGCCCGATGTGGGACTCGATCCGGGGACTCCAGGATCATGACCTGAGCCGAAGGCAGTTGCTTAACCAACTGAGCCACCCAGGCGCCCTAAAAATTTAATCTTTACAAATCAAAGTACGAATATCTCTTTTTCCTTATTAGTGGCCCCACAGTGACCTGCTGTACTGTATAGCAGACCTTTATTAATTGCAAATTTGACCCTAAAGGTCAGACTGTACAGTAAGGCTGATGGTGCCCCTATAATACAATGGAACTGAGTAATCTGTAAGATACCAAGCCCAAATTCCCACTTCATGGTAATAATAACACCGGCCCCAGCAATGTATAGACAAATGGCAGGAAAACAGTATCTTTTTAAGTCCTGCACTAGTCAGTGTCTTTCTCAGACAATGTCAATTCCACCTGAATTATCTCAATAAGTCAGGGCACTGGTAAATTCACTGGAAGTTGTCTGGTTACAGTTTGCCAATACAAGGCTGCTGCAGGGCAGGCAGCCTGCTGTTAGTGTTCTCATCAGCCAAGGTGTGCTCATTTGTCTGAAGCTGCCTCCAAGAGCAGGAGGTATAGGGATCCCAAGATGCTTACATTCTTTCATAAGACAACTTCTTTCTTCCGTCCTCATCAGCAGAGTTGGTCCAATGAGTTTTAAATATTTATTTTCAACACAGATAAAGTCACAGACTGTTTCTTAGAAAAATAGCCTCTCCAGTACATTCTCTTAGGCTTCTATTTCATTTATTTCTTTATCATTAAAACCAAAACACAAGCTCTACTCTTGGAAAGAGACTCAAAGTGTGTCTCAAGACTCCTCCACTGAAAATCTGGCACCAAAAGGATGTCATCTCGCATCTTGATTAAGGAGGAAGAGAGAGATGAAGACGGCTGTAGGAGGCCTTTCAAGAGAGAGCCTGTATTTCATTGTTAGTTACGGATTTATTTTGTTTTGGGGTGAGTTTCCTCCAATCTTTAAACATAAAATGCTTTATGTTAATTTTTTCTTTGTTTTGTTATAATACACCTTGGCCAGCCCTGACTTTCTTGTTGGGCTGAATATTTGGATATCCCTTTGCTGTCACTCCTCTCTGCTCTTACTCAAGGAAGAAATACTTCACCTACATCATCGAAACGGGCCCACGATTCCTCTAAAGAAATAAGCATTAATTCTCTCCTTTAGACTGTACATATATAATGAGACAAGGAAATACAGTTTATGCAAATAAACCCATGACTGCTATAAAGAACAGCTACTTGCTCCCCAAGATTTCATTTACAACCATAAACTTTGTTTTTTTCCCCAGCAGCTGATGGATTAGGGCAGCAGAGACTGCCCTTGGGAGGCAAGAAAGGGGAATTATCCTTAATGGACATGAGAATAGAAAAGGAAAATATAAAGGAGATGTAATAAATTGAGGAAAATTTTGATTTAGGCTTAGTCGTCAAGGGGAATGAGAATAAGGCAGAGAATGCATGGAAGTTGTATCTGTAGGTAAAGATAATTTATTCTGATGAGTACACTGTAAGATTGAGAAATGTCAGTTTTTGAGAATGTGATATATATTATCTTTTAAGAAGACATCACTAAAATGCTCATATTAAAGCTGCATGTGTGTGAGCACAATTAGGATTCTATCAAGAATTTAGGCTTGCACCTCAGCTTTGAGTGGAAAAACTGTTAAGACGTGGGGCGCCTGCGTGGCTCAGTTGTTGGGTGGCTACCTTCGGCTCAGGTTGTGATCCCGGGGTCCTGGGATCGAGCCCCGCGTTGGGCTCCCTGCTCAGCAGAGAGCCTGCTTCTCCCTCCCCCTCTGCCTGCTGCTCTGCCTATTTGTGCTCTCTCTCTATCTCTCTGTCAAATAAATAAATAAAATCTTAAAAAAAAAAAACCTGTTAAGACGTGAGGGTACAGCCCGGTCATGAACGCTGTAGCATCTTTTCTGCTAAGGCTTACTGAAAAGTCACGCGCTCTAGCTTCAGAGATGACATCGTAGAGCGAGAAAGGAAAACCACATTTCCTAACTTCACCTTACTAAATTCTATGAAAGAGTCTGACTTACTAACAGACCGGACACGTATAGAACCATCTATGCTAAAAGCCCTGTGGGACTTAGGAGCCAGCTCTGTTGAGCATCCTAATCACGGACAGAAATCTACCCAATGACAGAAATCTCTGACCATGGAGCTGAGGAAAGGTACCAGAAGGATACAGTTTGCTCCCCTACCTTTGAATTCCTGTCAAGATCCGACTGGCAGGACTGTGGAGAACTATATTTTTCTACCTATCGAAAAGCACCTTTGTCCACTACCGCACCACAGTGTGACATTCCCTTAAACATATAAAGCATATATTACCCTACAGAAACGAGCCTACGAAAATTAGCTCTGCTCTCAGTTGCTGGCCCATAGCAGGTGCATGATAAATGGCAACCGGTCCATAGCATGAAAAAAAAAGGATGTTTGCTCAACTCTTCTCCACCTGACTGCTCCTTCCTAAATATATCTTCATCCTACCCAACTTTTCCATGTGACTAAAACTTCTATTATCTCCTTCACTCAATGCAGAGAACTGGAGGCTTAGCGGTCAAGAAGGCGCAGAGCTGGAGTCAGTCCCCGGGTTTGAACACTAGCTCTTCCTTGCACTGGTCGTGTGACTCAACAACTATGTGTGTACTTGTTATCTAAGCCTTGCCTGTAAATGGGGTAATGACAGTTCTGACACTTCAGTAAGAATTAAGAGATAATTACAGGATTAGAACAGTGGCTGGCAAATGAATAGTCAAAAAATATAATTCATTTCAATGATCATTATTATCGCCCGCTATGACTATTTACTATTATTATTTCTGGATCAAAATAACAAGCAATGAGTTTTATATGATTAATGTGACATATCAGGAAAGTTCAACCCAAAGCTTTTACTCATTGTTCCCTTTATGCCTGAAACACTCTGGATATTAACTTTCAGCTGAGGAAATGAAAAACGTGTGCAAAACACAAACACAGGACTAAAAATTCACAGAGAAAGAAATCTGGCTTTTATGGTAGATTTCTGTATATTATAAAGGCAGCAGGAACCATTGCAGGTTTCCTTAAACTGATAGAACAATGAGCCATCACTGGATTATACTAGAAAAGAAAAAAAAAACCAGATCAGATTGGGAAAGCCTACCTTAGAAGAAGCAAATATAATTTAAAGATACGAATTTCAACTTGAGATATTAACATAGAGGGCTTTATACTACACAGACCCTTACAGTTCAGATCTATATTCTATCATTTTACAGTAACAAATGAGTCTGGCACCACTGCAGTACACCTCAAAATATTAATGAAAAAACACCTACAGAGAAAGAAATGCATTGGAGAGCCATCAAAGTATGTTTTAGTTAACTGATAAAATTTAAAATATGAAATAAAGACAATTTGTTCTTCCCATTCTCCTTTCAACTTTCTCACTATATTCTGTCATTAGAGTATACAAAATTGTATACTTCCACATTGAAAATAATTACATTTCTACCTGCCTCTTATTTTCTTTTTGGCTAAATTAATACATCCTAATATGCTCCAGGAAACTCTAGCTGCATGACAATCATGCTAAATGTGTTTTTAACGTTCTTCCTCTACTTACTTGTGCAGCCACGCGAAGGGGAGTGTATATTAAAAGCCCTTTCACTCATTATTTACTTGCTTATTAATTTACTTGGGAATTAAATTTTGTTTTCATAACATTCCTTCATCCGGAAATATACTGGCTCATATTAACCCTACCTCCAGAGATTGATGTACTTTATTATGAAGAAATAAACTGTTAAGTTACACAACAGAGCAGGAAATGAAAGAATCGGGCTAAGAAGTTTTCTAAAAATAAGAGAATTCATCCTATATACCTGGAGAGATCTCTAAATATTTCAAAGCCCTAAAAGACATTTAACAGTAAAACTATATAAACATTCAAGGAAATTCAAACTTTCACTAATGATGTTGAAAGATATTTTAGGATGCTATAATCCTACAGGTCACATTAAACATATTGGCCATCATTGTATTATACATATTTTAAAGTGCTGGTCATGGACATGGAGCTCTGGCCAATGAGAAATTAGAGAAACGAGCTTTTGCTGCACTGGTCTGACCCATCAGAACTCATAGTCTGAACAAGACTATAATCCTGTGAGAGCCTACCAAAATTATAAAAATTCTGAATCAGTGAAACTCTGACAATGTCAGTTTTAGTCATATATAACCAACCTGGACATACAGAAATTCCCTTTTAATAGCAGTGCTAAAATTCAAGATAGATTTTTAAAATGACAAATCAAATAGATAACCTCTGTACAACATAATCAAACAAGAGAATTAATATGTTCTTTATCCAGTAAAGACAAAAATCTGCCTTGCTGGATCTAATCAATACTTCAAAAAAAATCAGATACTAAAGATTCTTTGTCAGTTGAGTAAAACAATTTAATTTAAAATAATTTCATGGACTTCTTGATTTTGTATAATACATATATTAGTTTTCTATTGCTGCTGTAACAAATGACTCCAAAATAAATGTCTCCCTAAGCTAAAATTGAGGTTTGCAGGTCTGTGGTCCTCCTTGGAGGTTCTAAAAGAGAATCCCATTGGCTTGCCTTTTCCAGTTTCTAGAGGCTGTGAGCATTCCCTGACTCATGCCCCCTTCTTCACCTGCTGCTATTATTATTATTAACTCTTATCGTAATGAAAATATAAACATTTTAAAAATGGTTTAAATTTGGATCAGATGATTACACCTTCTCTCAACAGAGACATGTCAATTTACCCAGCCTCTGGCTTCATTCCATTCGTGATTGCCTAAATTTGACACCAGCCAATTGCTTTGCTACCTTATCCTTAAGTTTTTTTTTTTTTTAAGATTTTATTTATTTATTTGAGAGAGAGAATGAGATAGAGAGCATGAGAGGAGGGAGGATCAGAGGGAGAAGCAGACTCCCCATTGAGCAGGGAGCCCGATGTGGGACTCGATCCCGGACTCCAGGATCATGACCTGAGCCGAAGGCAGTCGCTTAACCAACTGAGCCACCCAGGCGCCCCACCTTATCCTTAAGTTTATCACAACCCAGTACACTATAAACTCTATAGTGAAAGAAGTAGTAAATTCCATTAAGGCAATATAACATATACTATTATTATATTTCATATATGGTATGGTGATACAGCTCAGACTACAATAAAACCTTCAAAAGGAAATACTATTTCACAAACACTGACTTCATATACAAATTTTTCAGGAAGAGGGATATTGGAAGAGTAGACTATTAGTGTCAGCATGGATTTTGGAGATCCACTTGCCATTTAGGAAAGATACAAAGGAAAGTTGGCCCAGAGATCTTTACCCAACTTGCCTGAGGTCAGCTGGCTAATCTGAGACAGAGTTGACTCCTAATAATAGTGATTATTTTCCCAGTAATTATGATGCTGTTCACCATACACATAAAACAGAGTCAGCTAGGACTGTCATCATTTTAATACATTGTAAATCAACAGCTTTGCTAATTTACACCTCAAAGGGTACAATGTATCCTTCTGTTTTAGGACAATACTTAGTCTAAGCCTCAAGGACTGAATCCTACTCAGACCTTGTGTAAACGATACAAAATGTATAAAAGGTTACATAGTAAGGAGAAACTTAGTATGTAAGAAGGAGAAACTGTCAAGTTGACAATAAAAAAGGAAGGGTGACATAAACCTTAACTAATATTGCAGATAATTTCCATAAGTCAAAAAACCCTGAAGATACTGAACTTTTGAATGATAAAAACACTGCTTGTTTTTGGTGGATTAGAATGAGAAGAGTACAGCACGTTTTAAATGGATTTTCTGGGAGAAATAAAAATGGTTTAGAATCAGTACAGTATGATGAGAAACAGCATCATGTCAAGAGTTTGACATATTTATTTAAAGATTTTATTTTTAAGTATCTACACTCAATGTGGGGCTTGAACTTACAACCCTGAGAATCTCAAGCTCCACCGACTGAGCCAGCTGGGTGCCCCAAGAATCTGACATACTTAGAAATTTTGTCAGTTTCCCAAAATATTTTAATATCTGTTTAAAAAAATATATGGTAAACATACCTATAGCCTTAACCTAATAAACTACAAATATTACTCTGATTTTTAAACTAACTTCTTTTAAATACTAAATATATATATAGTTTCCTTCAGACAGTGGGATTGAATTCTATTTTCTAGAGTTACAAGGGAAAGCCTCTTAAGTTATCAACATAACTTTGTTTTTTTTGGTATCATAAAGGAGAATTAAAATCAACTTACTTGATGTAATAGGGCACTTTATTATGTGAAATGGATCTTTGCCATGGCAGCTGGACTGAAGCTGAAGAAACAAAGGGAGGTTATTGGAAACACTGCTCACCCAAAACCCTTATGCCCTAATGCAAAACAATCAAACACATTTTATAACCAATTCAATGAGAACTACTCTGGTTTTTGAGCTGGATTCCTATAATTATGAAATCTGCTAGGCTAAACAAAGAGTGGCTTTTTAAAGATTCATTTGAAGCAAGGAAAGAAACAACACACGTTCAATTTCAAATGCCAACTCTAACTAATTGAACCTGTTGCTAAAAATACTTTTCAAAATCAAGTTTTATTGTCTATAACCACCACAATTTAAAACTTAGTGCTATCTGGAAAATGGATTCTATATATTTTTTGATTAAGCTAAAACCAAAATTAATTTTACCTGGCATATCCAGATTATAAGCTAGATTTCGCAAGACTGAATTTTCCAGATCATTAATAACGTGCTTTACTTTGCTTCACAGGAATAACTATCTAGGACAGATGGCATTTAAACAAACTCATTTGTATTAATCTTAAAAAGGAAAGATTAAGATAAACACAGGCAAAGGGTTGTTAAAAAAAAAAAAAAACACAAGGTAATTATGTGGATAGAAGAATCCCAAATACTTTCATCTGAAATGCACAGAAAATACAGTTCCTACTTTTACATCAAATATCACTACGACTGAGATTTTATGTTTTGTTTTAGGTATTTATTTTTGTTGAGGTACTGATTTCTTACAATTCCAGTTATTCCTTATTTATAAAAATAGATTATTCCTATATAATTAGTTGAAGACTTATTTAAGAAGAGTTAAACATGTAAAGCTAGAGCTACTAACGAATTTTGCTAAATAAACTAATAAGCAATTAAAACACATCTTTGCAATTATCACTAGGCTCTCATGGAGCCAGTTGTCATAAATGCTTTTTTTCTGAATTTCATGTCATATTAATATCTTACAAAAATATAGCGTTCTAAACTTTGCAAAAAGCCTTTTCAAATATATCTATTTATAAGGAAGCCAACAAATCAATATTAGAGCCCTATCTGATACATAAGGAACTAGATACTCAGAAGTGAAATAACTTGCCCCATAAAGAAATGGCCGAGCTCAGACATGATCTCAAGATTTCCGACCCCTAGTTCAGCAATTTTTCTGTTCAACAATTCTTCTTCTCTTTATAACATGTGAGCACTCCCTCCTGCAACTATGTCCATGAAAATATAAAAGGGCGATGAAAATGTGGAAGTAGGTATAATAAATTTCTCATTAAAGCCAACCTCATTTCAGTGTTGGCACCAGGCCAATAGGTCAGTTTATTTTGTGTTCTAACTAAATAGACTCCTTTTATAACCATGGCTGAAGTCCAAGAAATATTATAAAGCCAACGATTCCAAGCAGAAAGAGATAACAATTATTCAATTTATTAATTGGGATTTTGTTTACACTTCTCCATTCATGTTAACAATTGTTTTGATTTGAGAAACTCTGACCTCCTTGGACAATCAGGGCCAGACAATAAAAGGCCACATGCTTGAGTTTCACAAAGTGCATGTGAATTTTACCCATGTTTCCTTTCCTAAAGAACATGAGTTGGATTTTTATCATGAAAAAATGGTTGCTAGGAGAAAGGGTAGGGTTTCATCGATACCAATAGATAACTAATCCTTAGAACTGTAAATAGAGTCACAATTATTTGTTAAATTCCTCTTTAATTTTGCCTTAGCACATAGCTTAAATTAAGTTTAAGAAATCTGAAGTAGTTCACACCTAATGAGGAGACTGCAAACTTATTTACTTTACCAACACTGATGGCATCCCAACCTTAGAAATGCCTCCTCGCACCCAGTATATTCCAGGAAGGACTACAATCACTCAAAGATAGGCTATCTAAGGGCTCAGGTGTGCGTGGGGAGAGGGGAGGAAGGGGAGAGAAGAGGGGGCAGAGCATGAGCACTGGAGGGCAGGAGGGGCAGGAAATGACTAATTCAGATTCTTGAAACTGTGAAAGCAGAAAAGCCTGACCTTGAATTGAGGTAAAGCAGATTATCAACCATGACAAAAGATTAAGAGAAAATACAAATGTATCAATTTAGTTGGAAGACATGGTCTTACTTCAGTTTTCTCTATTATAGATAAAAAGAAGTTATCATAATTGGGAAATAAGATGTGCCTTAAGTTTTAAACTTCATTTATATTGAAGTAAACAAACTGTTTTCTGGCATATGTTTGCCAGGACAAATAAAAGGAAAGAAATTAATGGTTAGTGAAAGCATCAGTGCCAAGAACTGTGCTAGGTGCTCTGAAACTCACTATGCTTTCTCACTTAATTTTTCAAGGCGATCAGAAAAACTAAGTATTATTATAGTAATTTTAAGATAAAGAAATTGACTTTCAGGAATCTACAGTTCTGGCAGACTTAATATTTTAATCTTAATTTGGATGACTCTGAATCCTACATTCTTTAGTTTCCCCAGCAGTGAACAATAAAGTAGGAGTTCAAATTACTTATATAAGATCTCATGAACAGTTCGTAAAATTAAAAATTTCAGTTGGAGAATACTACATAAAAATCTACATATGTGGTTTGCCTACATCTGCAATACTTGACCAAAAGAAAAGCTAAGTATGATCACAGTGAACCTAATAAACAAAAGTCTCGGATCCGTGGGGAGTTATTTCTTTTTTACTGCTAAAGATACAGGTACATTTTAAATTAATAAACACCTTTTAAGAAGAAAAGCTAATTAGAAATCTTAAAATGTAAAAATGATTTTTTTATTGTGAAAAAGTTCATAACCTTTGTTTATCATACAGCAATGATGATATGAGGCTACACTAATTATTATAGCTGACGGTCCATTGAAAAACCATAGCTAAAGAGAAATTCAGTTTTGCTCCAGTTCGGAGACTTATCAATTGTGACCAGATTATTACAACTAATAACCAATAAACAATATTGTAATTAATATTAATATTGCTTTTTGTACATTTACCTAATATAAGTAAATATATTTGCAGCAAAGAATATGGCTCCTTGAGGGAAAGTGAAAGAATATGCTCATTCGTTCAGTTAATGAGAACAGTCAAGTTTATTAGTACTTACTAGAAAGAAAATGCTGAGAGGATGGCCCAAAATCTCTATGGGCTTCCTGAAGCTGTTTAAGGCGATCATCCACAGAAACCTGCACATAGACATGCAAGAAATAATTTGATTTGAAAACAATGACTTTAATAACATACTTGATTCAAGTATTTTTCTATTTAAATTCAATTATCCAACATATGGTACATCATTAGTTTCAGATGTAGAGTTCAATAATTTATCAGCTGCGTATAACACCCAGTGCTCCTCACATCACATGCCCTCCTTAATGCCCATCACCTAGTTACCCCATCCCCCACCCTCCAGCAACCCTGTTTACTAAATGATGCTACTGCCCAAGATATGATTGCTTGTATAGACTCCTTCTCTATCTCTGGGATCAAAGTACTGCGATTAAAATAGACTTCTTCTGGTACCAACTGACAGCAAAGAGTGCCAGGCACTCCTCTAAGCAGTTTATACAAATTAACTCTTTTAACCCTCACAATAACCATATTGGGTAAGTATTATTTACTATTATCACCACTTTACAGATGAAGAAATTGGGACACAAAGAGGTGTCCAAGGACAGAAAGTTAGTACATGACAATACTAGTATCCAGATGCAGCTAATCTGGTACCAGCAGCTATTGCTTTCCTGTTACTCTACATTGCCTTCAAAGTAGTAAAGCTCGAAAGCATCTAAATTCGAGCTGTGGCCAGTGGCTACTCATCTCCCTTCTGTAAGGTAAGGAAGGTGGTAAAAAGTGCCACAGGAAGCGAATGAAGATGAAGTCTAAAATACTCCCAGGGAAAAAAACAGATAGGTGATGGTAGACAGCTGGACAGACAGAAAGACAGGTAGATGACAGAGAGATCGAATTAGACAATGGATCAATAGATAGAGGTAGATGGATGGAGAGCACAAAGATATAGGAGTATGGAATCTCTTATTTGCCTCCACGTTTGTGTCCAATCATCTCGACTTGAGGGTATTCAAGTGTATAGCAGCCAATTAGCATACTCTCTGAATTGGTCCTCACAACTTCCCCCGTTAGCTCTCTACATTATAAAAATGCAGAATTGGCCCACCAAGAAACTAAATGCAAATCAGAACGACCGCACACAGCCTACTGACACTTCCATTTTCTTTTTCCTGGTCCTGGTCTCTGCAGCTCGAGTCAGCTGTTCCGCATAGATTGTCCATCTTATTTTCAGCTGCCTTTAAAAGAAATGTGTGTATCTCTGGCTCGCTGGACAGCTCTAGTTTCTCCTGCTTAGCTATTTAAATTGCATTAGCAAGTGCTTTGTTCATTAAAGCCAAAAAAGCACTCAAATGCCACACTCTATGTTCAGGAGAAAAGATGCTAGTCCTGAAACGGAGTGACATTGCTGTCAGCAGAGATTCCTTCCGGTCTTATTCAACCAGCAACTAACATCTGCGCTCTAGCAGCTACAATGCTCAGAGATAAGCATAAGAGAATACATATCCTCTTCCAAGCATAATGCATTCCCTGACTTCTAATCTTTGGAGATAGCAATAACACAAGCAGAAGGTGATCAGGATGGACCACGTAGGAATACCTACGTGAAGGCAATGAATTAGGGAAATGGAGCAGAAAGAAAAAAAGAGAAAGTCAAACACTTCTGTGTTCCACTCACTAGAAAAGCACGTATGAGTTTAACAGATCCTGCTTTACTAATCCCAGATTATTAACACTCTTCTCAAACACAGAAAAGACTGTTTAATATTATGCACTCATTTCTTAAATCTTCATATTCATGAAGAACATATGAGCCACTGGGTATTCGATGTCTGAGTTAATTCAGGAAACCTAGTATGCTATAAAATATTATAGCTTTAAAATAAAATGCTTTTGTGTACCACCTCCAATCGCACATTTATCTCATTAAATACAGCATTTTAGGCCCAAAATATAGAGAGAAATGTGTAAGAATTATTTTTTTAATATTCCACTTAAATTATCCTGCTAGTTTTCAGGGAAAAAATGATTATTACGACTCCGGGGAACTGGCCATTGAACATGACAAAGCTCTGCAAAGACTAAACCTAAAACTACTGACTGGCAAGTATGGTGATTTGTAAATGCTGATACCTAGTAATACTCAAAAGGGTTCTTCTGGTTTGGCTCTATTAAATCTGGGACGAGCAAGTATTATCTAGAGTCACTAAAACAACTCAGACCTAAGAGCTAAAGGTAAAAACACCACAATAGTATAAATGTGCTAGCTGGAAAGAATGAACATGATACCTAAATAGCAAACAGTGGAAGAAGGATGGAGATTTCTTAACTTTGCAAAAGGAAAAAAAATAAATACATGATTAAAGTAAGAAAAATGACTTCTTCATGAGCCATTATGGGAAAATGTTTCTGTGACCTATCATAGGTCTCAATTACTATGATTTATCTGACCCTTTGCAGTTTTCTACAAATATCATATGAATAGTACATCATAAAATTACATTAAAGCCTCTATTCATAAATAAATGAGGCCTCTGTGTTCAAGATATGGAAAGACAAATACTTGGTGATATTACATGCTACAAATCCATTACCAACTACAACTAGTAAAGAAGGAGGAAATGATGGTGTGCGGTAGAATAATCAGGCAGGGTTTAAGGACCAACTGTGAAAAGCTGATCATGAAGAGGGATAAACTAATACCTGCAGAAGTTTCCATCGCATATTAAGATCATCTAGCTGGCGAGACATCTTCAGAGATGGATGCAGGTCAAGTGGAGACAGCTGACTGGATAAATCATTCACTGTTTTAACTTTTAAGTTGATTGGTGCAATTTCTTCTCTAAATGCCTGGAAGAATAAAAACAAAAACAATGACTTTGGAAAAGAATATAACAGAAGGTAGTATTTTGAACCTTTCTTCAAAGAAAATGGCAAGACCAGCTGAGAGGCCACTGACAACAGTTGTGCACTCAATGACACCTCAGCTCAGGTCTTTAGCAATGGGGACCACCAGCCACAGAGTCATCCTTTGTAACCTGGAGAATCTAAATAGCTGCACGAAGAGAAAAATCATAATGCAAACTCACTGAAATGATTATATATTTCCTGCAAATCTACCATTTTATGTAATTTCATCTGGAAAATGTTTGCCCTTATTATCCACTTTACTAATTTCTAGTCTTGTTTCTATTTTTCATTTTCTTTCATATTTTCCTTCTTTTTTTTCTATGGCTACATTACTATTTTTTCATCGTATGCAACGATTTGATTTGAACACATTACCATTTAAAATTAAGTGAGACAGTGGCCAGTAAGAACAACTTTCCTAACCATAAAACCGATTAACTATTATAAGATTTTATTTATTTGACAGAGAGAGACACAGCAAGAGCAGGAACACTAGCAAGGGGAGTGGGAGAGGGAAAAGCAGGCCTCCCGCGGAGCAGGGAGCCCGATGCGGGGCTCCATCCCAGGACCCTGGGACCATGACCTGAGCCGAAGGCAGACGCCTAACGACTGAGCCACCCAGGCGCCCCAACCTAATACTATTATATACTCTAGAGGTAAGTTTTGATCCTTTCAAAATCATTATGATCATATGGTTAGAGGCGGGGCAGAAAGACTAGTGTCTGTAAGAAAAGAGGTAAATGAGGCTTAGTGACAGATGCCACCTTGGGGCACAGAACAGAGAGATGGTACAGGTGGGGGTGGAGGATGTATGTGAAGAGGGAAAGAGAAAAACAAAAGCTATTTGGGGCCAGTGACAATAATATGTCAGAATAATGAAAACACTAAGCTTTCTCCCTTCACCACATAATTCCCCCTGACTCTATGTTCATGTTCTTTTTCCAACAAAGTCTTTGCCTCGATCCCACTGATGTTCCAAAAGAGTCAACTCAGGTGCCCTATGCATCCTACTTCAGGGCAGCATTCTTGGCTAGAGGCTCCACTACGTGCTCCCAGCATTCTCTCTGCCTTCTTGAATCCAGTCAGAATTTTCAGCCAGCACACCTTCAGCCACACAAGTGGGGTTTTATAGTGAGGGCCATTGTGATTGTTTGGTGCCATACAAGCGTGTTCTTATGTATTTTAAGTATCATTCTTATCAGAGCTCTTACTACATCCATATTCTTGATGCCCCTCAAGAAGAATAGAAGCTTCTTGAGAACAGACACTCTCCAGTATTTCACAGTTTGCCAGACAAGAGGGGAGAATTCACTTCTATTGATGAAGGCCCATGAAAATGATATCTGAGGCAAGATTAAGCCAATATACAATTGGGAACAGAATTGAGATACTAAGAACAGTATATTGTTATTTCCTTAGTATGTCACAGAATCAGAGTAAATCATGTACCAAACTGAACTGATATGTATTAGGTGCTGTGAACACAGTTAGCACTAGCCCTCAAGTTATCTCGTTTCTACCATCCCACCCCTTAAGAGACAGGAATATGTCTACTAGCCTCCTTTCTTCTCCCTTTTCACCATATCAAGTTTAGTTAATGAAATATCATATATCAGAGTGCTGTGAAGACCATGAACTTTCACTGGAACACTGCAGTATTAACTTGGCTTCCTCACTATGCTCATAAAAAGAAAGCCTCTTTTTATGTACTTGGAAAAAAGGCCGCATGCTCTTTCTGGCTCCACTCAATGGCTAAGTATACCTTGCTTCCTCTGCTTGCATTCCACAAACTATTTCCCTCATCCTATTTACTGCAGCAAATCTCCCCTTAGTTGATGAGATTGTGTTTATCTCCTTGTAAGCCCTACCTATCCTGAATGGTCTGTCATTGCCTGCCTTTTAAAATCCTTCCTCTTCCCCTCTTTAAATAATGATGGGGCTAAGTTATACCCAAAGCTCACCCCCGGACTATTTCCTCAGTACCTTGCAGAAAACACCAAACAAAAATACCATTTTGAGAGAGGTGTATTTTTTTTCCTTTAGAATGTAAGCTCCTCAAGAGCAGGGACAATGTTTTCTGTATGTTCTATCGTGCCTCATACACTGAAGGAGTTACATGATAACAGGCGTTCTAAGTCTAAAGAATGAAACCACTAACATGGAAGCATGCGACAGAGAGAAGTAGGGTGGGGGAAGGGAATTTTTCAGTCTGGACTTGGAAGAGACCTGAGTTCCTTCAGATTCAGTTTAAGAATAAAGACAGAACACAAATCCTTCCTGGTTTCCTCAACTGTATTTTAACATTACACATTACTATTCTCTCCGAGATGACTTGGGAGGACTCAAGAATTTCAATCAGCTTCTAAAATCAATGTCTTTGTGTTTTGTAGGTATCAAAGATTAAAAAATGAAACGCGGGGCGCCTGGGTGGCTCAGTTGGTTAAGCGACTGCCTTCGGCTCAGGTCATGATCCTGGAGTCCCGGGATCGAGTCCCACATCGGGCTCCCTGCTCGGCGGGGAGTCTACTTCTCCCTCTGACCCTCTTCCCTCTCATGCTCTCTATCTCTCTCATTCTCTCTCTCTCAAATAAATAAATAAATAAAATCTTTTTTAAAAATAAATAAATAAATAAAAAAGGAAACGCTAGGGCGCCTGGGTGGCTCAGTTGGTTAAGCGACTGCCTTCGGCTCGGGTCATGATCCTGGAGTCTCGGGATCGAGTCCCGCATCGGGCTCCCTGCTCGGCGGGGAGTCTGCTTCTCCCTCTGACCCTCTTCCCTCTCATGCTCCCTATCTCTCATTCTCTCCCTCTCAAATAAATAAATAAAATCTTTAAAAAAAATAAAAAATGAAACGCTAGAAAGTATTCTTAGGTTTCTATAATTTTAAATAATAACAGCTTTATTTTAAAAGATGGGAAAAGTTTTTCAAAATTCGATTATAACTTCAAGACAGATTTTAAAACTCTCATAGAACATCAAGGAGTTTTAATTTTTCTTCTGTAAAAACAATGTTTTTCTCTTATAAGCCACAGGTGAAAGTATTAAAAGACCTTTGACCAACAAGGTCATTGGGTTTTGTTTTTGTGGGTGTTTTATGGCACTGAGGAATCTTTCTAATAAGAAAGTTTATCTTTTGCTTTTTAAGAGCTTCCAAATTAAGGAGCTTGAAGTAAAGCAAGTTTTAAAATGGTTTCCAATCTGCTGTGTGTTCTAGTATAAAGAATCAATTTATCATGTTTGGCTGCACTTTCCTATGGAGAATAAAAATGTATGTGGTCTTCTTGGTATAGAAACAGGAACATCTGCTAACATTAAAGGTGCTGACGGGCAGCCTGCTGGCAGATGTGGGGAAAAAAAAAAGCCTTCTCCTGTTGGAAGGTGTGTATTCTGCAAAGAAGAATGATTAAGGATAATTTTAGGGCATTAAACTTATTTGATTGGCCCTCAAAGACTTTGTTTTCCAGTTGCTTTGACATATTTAATAATATTTAGCAATAATCACCACTTACTTTCATCTGCCAACAGCTTCAATGGGATTTGGCTATACTTTAGAGGACATGTGAAACACCCCAGACTTTGAATCCATTTTATTTGGTTTAATGAGATGTGGGTTTTTATTTTCTTTTTTCTTAATAAGATGTGAAAATATTTTAATCCACAGTTTATTCCTTTCTCTTAAATATTAATTGTGTTTTTCCTGACTTTCCATTTTAGTAGAGATTTGAACAAAAGGATTTGGATGCAGAGGTGGGAAATTTCGTTAATCAGATGGGAATAACAACTCCCAAACTTTTAGGTCTTTAACAAGCCCATATACAATTTTGCATTTTTCCTTCAACACTAATCATCCTGCATTAAAAACTGATACTTTCAAATTCAAATGGGTAAATTCTTGCTCCAACCAAGAGGCATTCTTGCAGTCCAAAAAAATATACTGCTTATAAACCACTGAATTAAAGATTTCTAGTATTCAAAAACCATCTTTTAAATTGCAAGAAGTAGGGACGCCTTGGTGGCTCAGTCGGTTGAGCGTCTGCCTTCGGGTCAGGTCGTGATCCCAGGGTCCTGGGATCGAGTCCCACATCAGGCTCCTTGCTCACTGGGGAGCCTGCTTCTCCCTCTGCCTGCCGCTTCCCCTGCTTGTGCTCTCTCTCTCTCTCTCTCTCTCTCTCTGACAAATCAATAAATAAAACCTTAAAAAAAAATTGCAAGAAGTGTGTAACTTCCAAAGAATCTCTACTAAAAGGCTTTATTTTCAGTTCATTATTTGAAACTCAGAGTCATCCATGGAAATGGTTTTCAGGATGCCAGAGCTGTAGGAAGAAACCTACTTAATTCACAGAGTTCTGCATATTTATGTATATTTATAATGAAAGGTGGCAGACACCAACACTCTTTTAGTAGTGAAATTTCTTTTAAGTTTAAAATTTAGTACGTAACTTTTAAAGTTCTAAATTCTAATAGCTGATAAAAGTTGTGCTTAATGACATTAGTATGAGTGAGGTCTCTACAATGCCAGAGAAGAGCAAGAAAGAAACCATGAAAACTCTACCACTTACCAGCTGTGTGGGCTTGAGCAATACCTGCATTTTCACCATTTGGAACATGGGCATAATAATACCTATCTCATTGGGTTGGTGTGAGGATTAAAAGAGGTATCCATGTAAACCGGCTACAAACATTTCTTGGCACACAGTAAGCCTCAATAAATGCTAGCCATTATTATTCCTGTATCTACATACACATATATTTACTTATATAATTTGCCTGCATATTCATTTCATTTCCTAGACCCTTTCTCCTTCCTTCTCAGCCACATGCATAAACAAAGGGAAAATGTCATCCAATGTCTGTGCACAAAAGATATGTTTTTTGCAATAAAAATCATATTCATGATATTGATATTGTCAGTCTAACACCTTCTGATGTTTCATTGGTTTATTCTTTGATTTGACTCATGACTACCTAATACATAGTTTGCTATGCTACCACAAACCCGACTACTGTGTCTCTTATTGCCTAAATTCTATTAAATTTTTTCTGGATATGTTCTAGAGTGTAGGGCCCAAAGGGGCTCTAGACCACAGATCTATCATTCTTAATTTTGGGCAATTCCTGACCACAAACAAAATTTATAGCTAAACTAATCCTTCCATAATCTACTCAGACAGTGAGAGAAAATTTGAACATAAGAGTCCCCAGTAAAACAGTATGTTTTTGATTAAATCTCTAAATCCAGCTACCAATTTACATGAAATAATAGAGTAGAGAGGAACCTGCCCCACTGCATGATGTGGAGGCCATTCTGCAAAACCCAGGCTGTAAGAAATACTATAAAACAAACAATTCAGTTTCTTAAACAAATACATTGTAAAGAAAACATAAAAGGGATAGAGGGGAAACCTAGAGATTAAAAAGGACTTTTTAAAGTAGTAAAGTGTTTAGGGACACAGAGTTGGGTAAAAAAAAAGGATAAAGAAAAATAAAAGTAAATTACTGTGAAAGTCTCATTCGCTGTTATTTTGGTGGGGAGGGGGTTCTGATGATGAAGGGCATATGGACAACATCTGTCATGACTGGAAAAATCTCTCTATCCTGATTTTGGTCAAGTTGTAATGGGGTTGGCTTCATAAAATGCCTTATAATGGTTTTTATATGTGGCTTTCTTTGTGTCAGATTCAACAATAAAACATTTCTTAAAATCCTTTATCCGAGGCAGTGAGGCTGACCATGGTTTTTTCGATGTGGTCCTGCAGGGAATCGATGAGTAAGTCTCCCACAGGCTTCCAGCCATTGCGCACAGCCTCTGCCTCCTTCATATCAACGTCCAGGTCATCCATGGTGCCCTGCAGGTCTCTGAGCTTCTCCAGTGCCTTGTCCACTTGCTTTTGCCAATTGCTAGTGACCGCATTTAGACTTTCCCACTTCTCTTTGACTTCAGAGGACTGTTTGCGCATGGCCTTGGCAATCTTTTGGGCTCTCTCCTCAGGAGTCAATTCTGTGATTAAAAAAAAAAAAAAAAAAAAGAATATTTGGAAGGCTGATCAATAGCCAAGTGAGAATATTACCTTTTGAAGGGTTTGCTACCAGGTTCATGGATACACAGTTTACACGAGCCAGGGGAAGAAAAAATTTCTTTATACTTTCCTCACCCATCACCAATTAATTCCCTGCTACTTCTCAGGAGAAGAACATAGTTACTCAGTAGTAAGTGGCCCTGTGGTTTTTGGCAACTTTTGAATTTTAATATATTTACAAACCTTGAAATGTAACACAATCCCTCAAAAAATAAAAGTTTTCCTTTAACATAAATTCAGTTCTATAAAATCCAAAGACAGTCTTTCATTTCATTGTCCTCAATCAAAATGGGAAGTATAATTAGGAGAGAAATAGCTTTCAGTTACAAGGAAAGACTCTGAGAAAATAAGATTAATTGATCATGTTCCTTAAAATAATAACTGAAGACAAATAATCTTAGATACTTCATCACTGCTGAGTCTGTCTGGCAGTTCATCCCTAATACAGGGCACTTTCTGTAGCCCAGATGTGTAGCATGTCCACAAACATTTCAACAGGAAGACAGCAAGATTTCAAGGATCATCCAAAATATTTCATACAGCAAAACAGCTTCCAGAATATCTGAAATAAAGTTAGACTTTCAGACAGGAAAGGGTAGGCATCATGAAGGTCCTGCAGGGTCAGGAAGAAAGAGTAAGAGTCCAGGAGACAAGCAAAAGATACAGACAGAAATGAAAGTCAAGTTCAAACCCAACTGTCAGAAACACAGAGATGAGAAGCTGACACAACAAGGGCAGAGGAATTTGATGAACCTAAAGCCGGTTAGACAGGTCTCCAGCTAAACACTGCTGGGCCTCCGTTCCCTCATTGCCCAAGGAGGCCCCCTTTCCTATCTTGCTGCTTTGATGGTTATCCCACTGGTTCACTGAAAACAGAGGCCAGTCAGAAACATACAATCAAGGTAAGCTGTAGATGAATTTAAGACAGAAATACTTACTCTTCTTTGTGATACCATCCCATCTTTTAGTATCAATCACATCAGCAACTCCACTTCACTTCAAAATATTTCAAATCGTTGGTAAAAATGAACTGAAGTTCACTGAACTTCCTGGTAAAATGAACTTCACGGTCAGATGAACTAAATTAAAGCGAGCTCTCCTAAACCGTACTTTCATCTTCAACATAAATTCGTCCCCCTGTCTGTCTTTCTTTAGTATTATTTAACAGTCAAGTTGAAGGGGACAGAACACATATTTTTATCTAACTAAATTTCCAGAAAATTCTAGATATCAATATTTAGACTTGAAAACAGCTATAATAAATGTCTGGGAACCAAATGGACCTTGAAGAGTTTAGCAGCCACAGAACTCAGTGTCGCACTGCTCAAGTGCTAAAGGCTACAGAGAGTCCTGAATAATCCCTTGGCAACTGAACTGATTACAGGGAGATTCTGTGTCATGATAGGTAGATAGACTGAACCCACCAGTAAGGGAGAAATAAGGAGAACAAGTGAAGTAAACACCCAGCCTCTAGGAATGCTTGAGCTGGGATACAGTCCAGGACAACCGTACTGGAGGAAAGCTACATCATTAGGCAAACCTTATTTAAATCCTTAACTAGAAAGTGAGAAATACAGAGAACACTTGTAGGTAATATATTTTATATAAACCGAAGATGCTTTATTTTTTATATGCCTTATTTATATAAATGCTTATATATAAATAATATAAAGTATATAAAATAAATGCTATTTATGTGAGATGAAAAAAATCATTTTTTTAAGATGTTTTATTTATTTATTTGAGAGAGAGAGAATGAGAGAGCGCATGAGAGGGGGGAGGGTCAGAGGGAGAAGCAGTCTCCCCGCCGAGCAGGGAGCCCGATGCAGGACTCAATCCAGGGACTCCAGGATCATGACCTGAGCCAAAGGCAGTCACTTAACCAACTGAACCATCCAGGCGCCCGAAAAAAAAAAAAAAATCATTCTTAATAGCCCCATGAGAAAGGGAGTGGTAATTTTTATGATGGCAGCACCTGTGTTTGTTAGTAAGTTGCTTGGGCTTTTTCAAAGATCTATTTTAAGTACTCGTGTTTCCCTGGCTTTTGTAAAAGAAAAAGATACAGTACTCATTTCTGAACAGACAACTTAATTATGATTTTTTTTTCCCCTGGATAAAGTAAAAACTGTTCCTCGGTCACTCATTGAATAATGTGGCAGGGAGACACACAGTGTCTTTTTGTCCGGTGACAAAACACCTGACATGGCTGGGACATTTTTGTCTTCACTTAATGTAAAATCTTTTGACGGAGCAGTCCTTTTATGGTATTTATTATATAATCCCTACTCAAGCAGATCCTCAGAAGAAAAGCTCTATGTTCAATTCCCCATCTGTTTGCCAGAAAGGATACATATTAACTGATCACGGAGTCAGAAGAAAAGTGCCTCCTATTCCAGTACCAATCTCAGTTTAATGCATACTTTAAATCAGGAACAGAGAGAAGTGCAAAACCAAACAAAAACTTTCCAGAAAGTTTGTGAAACAGGTAATAAGCAGCAACCTATAAAATACCATATTATGACAATGTGGGGTAAGAAAATAGAAAAACAAATTAAAATACAGCCAAAAAAAAAGGCATAAAAGAAAAAACAATAAAGCGATATAATTACATTTTAAAAATCCTCTAGTTACTTGAAAATCAAAGGACAAAGTTTCCTTCAAAATTTCTGAAGCGATGTTCTGCCATAAATTTTAAGACCCTCGTGCAGGAGTGGAAAATCTTTTGGACCCAGTGGTTCAGAATTCAGGGGACATATTAGAAACCCCTCTGAGAGTCTGTTTGCCAGTTGGTGTGTAAATACTGATCCCCAGAGGCCCTACCCCCAGATATTAAAGAGATTCAGATTTAGTTGGTCAATAATGAAGGGCAGTGTGGATATATTTTAAGAGCTCCCCAGATGACTGTAACATGTTGCCAGGACGGAGCACCGCCAGCTTCTTGGCTTACAGACTGATTTCTCTGGTCCCTGCTGCTGAAGCTGGAGTACTTCCACTCCGGTGAGTTGTGTGAGTTGTGTCATTCCCACGCAACAGCAGGGCCACTAAATACGGAAGGCCCCCGGAGCAAATGAAGCTCAGAGATAGGAGAGTAATCTAATTTGCATTTGAAAAGGCAGTAATAGAGGCTAATCTGAGAGAGCGAGGAAACAGCAGGATAAAACCAAATAAATTTACTGACAATTTTCAGACCCAAAGAGCTTTTTCTGTCGCTTTCCTATTCCCTGTAGAATGTGTGTGTGTGTGTGGATTTTTTTGAGGCGGCACTCTGTTTCTCCATCGTCCTCAGGACTTCCTCTTTAACTGACCAAACACTGAGGGTGCAATTATATTTACTTTCTATATTTATATTATATATTTATACATAATATATAACAGATTACTTTTTATTATAAATATTTTGATATTAATTTCATATTTATGTAACTTAAAATAGTGATTTCTTTATTGTGTTACAGCAGATAACTATCTTTTAGGGCAGAATTAATAACTACCTTTTAGAAAGAAGAGAGGAGAAAAGAAAGACAAAAGAAAGTAGAAAGCAGTGATCAATCCTGAATTTTTCTCTCTTGTCCAATTACCTTTATTCTTCAACCCTATGCAAATTAATTGGTGGCGTTTATACCTCCCTACCTTCTACACCATGGAGAGAAAGACTGCCCCATAGTTCCCTGGAATGCAGGTGGAAAACAAAGCTGGACCAAGAGCAGAGACTAGGGTTGGCCAGCCCTGACTCCGTCATGCCCTTTGCTCCTAGGAGAGCTAAATGACCTGCTCATCTCACTTTTATCAAGTGGGAACTCTATTTTTTCATGCTGAGAAAGCATTTTATACTTCTTTTTACCTCTAAAATTCAATTCTATAAGAAAGCCAAAGCCACCATACATCTCAAAGAAATCTTAACAGTAGAAAGGAAAACAATCTCCTTATGTGTGCTTATACAAAAACATTTTACAATAAAAAATTGAAGTATATGTTTCTCCTATGAATATAGAACTCTATTAGAATCAGCCCAGTTGCTTTAAATAAAGATCTTCCATATTTATTGTATCTTCTTTCTCAATATGAAACTGATGTTTATAATCTCCATTGTGACTTTCTATTCATAGGTTCTAAAACCTTATGTCATTCATGTTTTCTTTCTTTCCATCTTGGTTCGGCAATACCCAATCTAGAGACCAGTATGTCCTCAATATATAATTAGTGAACCAAGTTGGACTCAATGGGACTTTTAGCGTAACTCCTTACCAATAATACTCAACTTTATAACTTCAAGTGGAAATCTTTCCACCTATTTTTCCTTCCTCCTCCCTACACCCATATAAAGTGATTATAAAAAGGTTTTTATTGTGAAAGAGAGGGATAAACCTTAAAAGTTATTTCAAGTATGGTAATTCCAAATATCTTACTTATGCTGTTTGCTTTTTTTTTTACATGTATCTATAATCTTGTATTTCACCAAGTGATGAAAAGGAAGTATCAAGACAAGCAAATATAGAAAAGAAAAAAAAACAACAACAAAAAAACAAAACCTTCCGGAGTAGCATTTTCACTCCTGGACAATCTAGTGCAAGGAAAGATTAGGTGATCATATGCCAGTTCCAACACTAACAAGTTATGTAATCATAAATCTATTCCTTATCTCTTTGAACTTCAGTTAATAACTATAAAGCTACTGGCACATGCCTGGCATACTGGAGCGCTTCAACAAAGGTTAATTTCTTTTATGACTCCTTTTATGATTTTATTACTAAGTCTGGGAGGTTTAGACATCTCTAGGGATTTTTACATAAGCAAACCAATAGATTAGCCAACAAAAATTCACAGGAAAAAATCAAAGCATCCCCATATCTCTAGACTTTTGACTTGCTCTTACTTTCCCTCTCTTTACCTGCCCTCCATTTCTCTCTCTTTTCTTCATAACCAAAAGATGATTCTGCTAAAATAATGGGAAATATATTCTCTCCACGTTTTCTGATTACATGATTAAGATTAACTTAACCTCTCTGATGATCAGTGTTTAAGAGGACTCCACCCATTTCCTATTTTGTATGATGATAACAATCATTATGAACTAGATTACGAGTACATCATCAAGGGCCATCAGCTGATTACTGTAATATTTCTAATTATGTTCATCTAATACATTATAAGAGTGACAATATTAAGAGGTTACCCGGACTAAATTAACCTGCTAATATGTAGCCTAAATCTTTCAGAAGGATATCATAAAGATGGTATGAATCCATCCATGCTGCCAAGAGACTTCTCAAATCCTTATGAAAAAAAATGGTGAACAGATACATTTAGAGAAAAGCAAGAACTCCAAAGTTAAGACCTTTAGGGAGGATCTTCCACAAAAACCTACATGCAAGGTCTTAAGACAGGGAAGGAAAATGGAGAGGAAACTAGGAATGCAGAGTACTCTGTGGAGGGAGATAAATGGTACTTTTGATCAGAAGTTAATGGAGGTAGAACAAAAGTCTGGACACTTTTAAGCTTTATATTTCCTATAAAGTAGGCCCAAGTAAATAAACTCAGCACTGAGGTGAGGGAGAAGTAAGGCCAGATCATTAAGAAAATTAACCTCCAAGGAAAGGAGCAGGAACATCAGAGATGCCCCGGAACAGACCTGGCTAAGTAACCTGAGATCCAGCTTTCAATTTTGTGTAACTGAATATTCCCTGAATTTCCTCATACTAATGGCCGTTTTATAATTTATTCAAGTCATTAATGAGTGCTGGACAGTAGTGGAAGGGTCCCTGAGGGGTGGGGGATGGTACTGGGAAGAAAGAAGGGAAGCTGGGAATGTAAACTCCAGGAGGGGAAGGATATGTTTTGTTCACTCTTGTATCCTCAGTCTCTAGAATACTTAGCCATTCTTACAAAAGCAGTTAGGTACATCTTATGTTTATGTACTACCATAATAAGTGAGGAGTTTAACTAAAGAGAAGATTTTATGCCTTTGCTAGCATGAAACGTTTTAAAAAATGGCAAAACCTCTCACTCACCCTTGAAGATTCCAGCTTTCAAAGAGAGGAACAACAAAAACAAGATAAGTATTCCACCCCATTATAAGAGTTTAGTATCTTCCTATTCTTTATGTTTACAAAAGTAACATCCCAAATGTCGATTACAATAGAATGCATACATGGAAAATACTGTCATCTTCTTTATGAGGCAAGTGTAATTTATGGATGGTTGCAGTAGTGATTAGAGAACGCAGCAGATGGCGAACAATTAATTTAAAATGTTGTGCCCATCAAACTAACCTTTGTTATCATATAATTCCTCATCAAGAATGTTGACTTGTTTATTTAAATTGGATTTCATTACTATGGCATTCATTATCATGCAAAAAAGTTTTTGAAATTTTTCCCCCATCGGTGGGCTTAGTCAGCCAACTCACATATTTTAGGAAAGCTGAAGACTAGAGTCATTACATCCATACATACATTATAGAACTTTAATTGGGGAAGGATCCCATTGCTGCTCTGTAGTTAAGAATACTGAAAAAGAAAGCAACATTATATTTTTCTGTGCTTTTTCATGCATTACAACATTACTAATCTAATTTGGACTTGAGAAGCTAATTAAATTATTGTCTTGGTCTATAGGCCTGAAAGCTATTATTTGTCCTTCAAGTTTTTATATGAAAATTAAAAAGACAAAGTCTAATATTGCCTAACCACCTTCTCCCTCGATGCTAGGAAAATCAGTGAACTGGGATGCCATCCTATTAAGCAGCTTGATATTTCAGTACAGAAAAAGCAACGGTAAAGGGAAAAGTAAAGAGTTATAAAATGTATTTAATTATTGTATGAAATTTCTTTAAAGTAGAAGAATGCAGAAAATTACTTTACTAACAAGCTGGAAGCACTTAGGATTACTGGGGTAACGAAGAGGGTACACCATGATGGTAAAGAGCGTGAAGTTTAGTGACTAAGCCCAACATGGCGCCTCGGCTCTGTCACGAGTGACAGTGTGCTTCCACACCTCTCAAAGCCTTGGTTTCCTCATCTGTCAGATGGGCGGTAACAGTATTCACACCTCAGTGAGTTGTTACGAGGATTAAAGGAAACAAGGCATGTGAGGTGCCTGGCACACTGTAAACGCCTGATCAAGGTTGCCTTATGAATATCTATGTCTCCTAACATTTCTCTCCCTTCCTCCCTGGGCATCGACTCTTCCTCTATCTCACATGATGTTTATAGCATGGGCATGCAAATCCCAGTAGACCCTGAGCTCCACGTTACTCAAGCTGAGTCCATCAGAGCCCTCTCGTGTAATGTGCTGGAGCTAGAGAAGGGCTGTCTCTCCCTGGTAGGGGGTCATGAGGTAAATGGTGATAGAACAGCCAAGAAAATCAAAACTTGTAGAGAGAGACAGAAAGGAGAACAGAGAGAAAAGGCTTCCGGGTGGCATTCCAGTCCCTGTGGCCAGTTGTGACCATGCCCTTACTGTAATTTGGCTATGGGGGCTAATACATTTCCCCTTGTGCCTGTGCTTATGGAAGTCAGGTGTCTGCCCATTTACTATGACTAGGGTTCTAATGAATAAAGCTGTTATTAGGAAAATAAAAATGCCCTGGGAAAAAAACACCCATCAGTTTTACTAGCCTAATTACTTAGGCTATAATGTGTAATTTGGTCTCATTTTATGAGATGCAAGGAAATAATTACTGCCACCTTTTTCTGTAAACTTAAGTTGTACTAAGAATCAGTATAAAAGTAACTTCTGCTAAACTATATGATAATTTCACATTTTCACTCATTTAATGATCATGAAATTTTATTTGCACAAGTTTGCTAATATTGGCATAAAATGGACTGACATAGTGGACTGAAAAACGTCATTTATTACTTCTTTGTTACATCATATATAAGATTTCACATAGGAGAAAAATACTCCTAATAACTGGCTTTCTAAAATATTATGAAACATTTAATAATTAAAAGAAAACAGTATACCCTGAGTTAAAATATTAACTACAAGTAAATATAAATAGGCAGCTGTCGAAGATCAAAGAGAAAAAAATATCAGATACTTCTGTATCTGAAAAAAATGATTAACTATT
Organism: Callorhinus ursinus; assembly: GCF_003265705.2. NCBI lineage: Eukaryota > Metazoa > Chordata > Mammalia > Carnivora > Otariidae > Callorhinus > Callorhinus ursinus. The sequence continues at coordinate 59,706,258 of NW_027397068.1, read as the reverse complement.
AATCACAAGTATAGGCATACATAATAAAATAAAGTACACACACACACGCACACACATATACACAAAGTAGAGAAAGAATATGATAAACTAACAGATGTCTTTTTTTCCAGGACTATCCTTTAAATGAAACAAAATCAACTAATCAAGTATACCAGGCTGAAAATGAAATAATGTTCAGACAGCCTAGAATAAAATAATAGTTGTAGCAATAGTAATGCCTTAACGGGAACGGTTTTTACAGCGGGAGGCCTGCTTCTCCCTCTCCCACTCCCCCTGCTTGTGTTCCTTCTCTTGCTGTGTCTCTCTCTGTCAAATAAATAAAGAAAATCTTTAAAAAAAAAAAAAGGAAGACTCATGGGGAAATTGATGGATAAAATAATGAAATCTTTTTTATCTTAAAAATGAAAAGCTGAGAAGAAGAAAAGAGCTTTTCTACACCTACATATACAATAAATTGTACAACTTTCTAAACACTTTTAAAGGTGAACTAGCCTATAAAAGTGTTAGCAGTTTTATTTAGCAATTGATACCGTAACCTCAAATCATAAAATATATATGTGTGTGTGCGCATGTGCGCCGGCATCTCTATGCGGTGTGGAGAGAGGGACGTCAAAGCAAAAGCTCTAACTCCCCTCTGCAAATCCGACCTTTAACCTGAACTGTAGGTGACAAATACGTGAGAAGGCTCCTGTACTCCCTGATTATCGCAAGAGGTTTGGGGGCCGAAGAGGGCTAAGGCTGACTGTGGCTGAGTCCACAGATGTTCTGTACATCCACCTTCCCTCTGTAGCCATGTGGTTTTCAAAAGGAACTGAAAGCCGTGACTGAGAATAGTAAGGGGTAAGGGGAAGCTGGGAGAATAAAGAAGAAGCCAAGAAACAGCGTGCAGGGTTAAGAGGTTCTAGACACTAAAAGTGGAGAAGGAGCCAAGTCAGTGGCCAATAAGCAGGGAGAGGAGATGAAAAGGAAGAGATGTGGTGAAAGCCAGCCAAAACACTTCGGGTTAGGACAGGTCACCAACATAGAAGTTTCGAGCTCTGTTCCTGGATCTATGCTACATTAGCTGGTGACCGTGTTCAGCATCGCGGTATTTTGTCGGCGTTTTGTGTTTTTACCGAGGAAGGAAGGAAGGAAGGAAGGAAGGAGGGAGGGAGGGATGGAGGGGAGGAAGGAGGGAGGGAGGGAGGGAGGGAGGGAAGGAAGGAAGGAAGGAAGGAAGGAAGGAAGGAAGGAAGGAAGGAAGGAAGGAAGGAGGGAGGGAGGGAGGGATGGAGGGGAGGAAGGAAGGAAGGAAGGAAGGAAGGAAGGAAGGAAGGAAGGAAGGAAGGAAGGAGGG
>NW_027397068.1:59523669-59704822 GCF_003265705.2 Callorhinus ursinus | reverse complement strand
TAGGGAGGGAGGGAAGGAAGGAAGGAAGGAAGGAAGGAAGGAAGGAAGGAAGGAAGGAGGGAGGGAGGGATGGAGGGGAGGAAGGAAGGAAGGAAGGAAGGAAGGAGGGAAGGAAGGAAGGAAGGAAGGAGGGAAGGAAGGAGGGAGGGATGGAGGGGAGGGAGGAAGGAGGGAGGGAGGGAGGGAGGGAAGGAAGGAGGGAAGGAAGGAAGGAAGGAAGGAAGGAAGGAGGGAGGGAGGGATGGAGGGGAGGGAGGAAGGAGGGAGGGAGGGAGGGAGGGAAGGAAGGAAGGAAGGAAGGAAGGAAGGAAGGAAGGAAGGAAGGAAGGAAGGATGGAAGGAAGGAAGGAGGGAGGGAGGGATGGAGGGAGGGATGGAGAGAAAGAAAAAGGCATACTGTTTTATCTGCCTGACTCATTGGGATAGTTAGGAGAATATGAGAGTGGTTTTAGAAGTACAAAGAACAATACAAAGGATGATGAAAGATGTACTCCTTTATCATTCTACCTCTTCATAGATATAAACCAGGTGATTAAAATCAAATGAAAAACAATTCAGTTGTGCTAAAAAGAAAATTAATATAGTGACATGATGCAGATTAAATCAAATTAAACAGTTCCATGTGGCTCCATCCAGAGAAGGGGGCTACTGACAAAGTTGTGAACTCTGTAAAGTATCTATAATTATTCAGATGATTTCAGTTCAATTAAAAATTATATTGACTTAAGAACCATTTATAGGTGGAATGGGTTATTCTGAGGAGTTAGCGTTCCAGCTAACACCTTACGTACTGAGCCCTAGATTTTTATGGTTGCCATTTTAAAAGGAAATATACTAAAACGTAGTACAAATTCCTATGCCTTCTCTTAACTGATTTATATTGTCTTCAAAAATAAACAAACCATAATTCATAGCTTCAGGTTTTTCTTTTATTGTAAAAGGCCTCAAAGACTACTCTGTTTTGTTTTATTCTAGAAGTCTCATATATCCCCTCTAGAATTTCTTTCTCCTCCTTGCTGTCAGACAGTCAGCAGCCATTGCTCACTGTCACCCTTCTCCCTGCCCTGTCATTTCCATTTTGCCACATACCCACCATTCACTGGGACACAAGTTAAACTAGTTACAACAGTGTCTAAGGTAAGAGTTAATACCTCTGAGAGAGTGGCTTTTCCAGGAGTAAGAGTAGGATCTTCACTGTATTTGCTGTATAATATCTATTTGGCTGCTCAGATAATTTTACACACTCTTTCAGCTTCTGAATAAGTGAGAAAGGTCACTAAGGAAGGGAAGGGCTGAGCTCCGGACACAGATCTCGGGAACGCAGTCGGAGAGATGATGGGGAAGCATGGAGGAGAGCTGAGAGAGGAAGGCAGCCGGGAAGACAGTGAGCCCTCACTGACAGGGACAGGCTGAGCAGGAACTGGGTGGGCAAACAAGGAAGGAGTTGGAAACCAGGCAAGACAGACCCGCAGGCAGGAAAAACCAGGATGGGGGGCAACAGGCTAAAGGTAAGGAAGACCATTACCTGCAGAACATCACTAGCAGTTGGGTGTCAGATGGACATCAGTTTGGGGCAGAGAGAGAGATGAGATGCTGCCACCCAGGAAAACTGCCACCCACAAAACTGCAGCCTTGTGTGCCAGGGGAAGGAGCTCGCATGCCCTTCCAGGGGCTACCAGTGGTTTTTAAACCAGGGAAGCAAATGCCAGTTCTGAGTTTCAGATTTATCACTGTAGTGTCTATGTCGAGGCAGAGATACCAATTAAGAAAGACTAACAATAGTCCTAACAAAAAATAGCAAGGGCTTAAAGTAAGGCAGTAATATTAGTAGTGATTTTTAAATATTCAAAATATACATACTTGAAAGATGGTAAGGGACTAGATCTTAAAAGTTCTCATCACAAGGAAATATAATTTGTAACTGTGGGTGGTGATGGATATTAACTAGACTTATTGTGGTAATCGGTTTGCAATCTATACATACATCAAATCATTATGTTGTATACCTTATACCTCTACAATGTTATATGTCAATTATATCTCAATAAAACTGGAGAAAAGGGGAAATATCTAGCAGAGCATACCTGATGAGATTTCTTTGTCAGCAACTTATCACTGGGTCGAAAAATTAATTTGCTTCTTTTTAATAGCATTTGTCAACAGATTCCTGAGAGCAATTCATACCTGTAATACTCAGCAATAAAGTAAAACGCCACAGGTTGCCCCCCCCCACACACACACACCACTGTAAGATAACTGACAATAGAAAAAAATGAGAAAAAAAGAGCTGGAAGAAAAAAGTCATTTAGAAAGTCATGCAGAGAAGTACTTTCTGAAATAGTTACTTAAAAGTAAAGAGATGGATCCATTTTGCTGTGCCCCTATGCACAGTACACAGCACACTCAATAAATAGCTGCTTATTAAAATGAATAAAAAAACCATTATGTCATTTCTCCCTGCCCTCTCCCCTCCAACAGTGAGTACTTCACGTTGCATCACACAAGACAACTAATGTTCAAATGCTCTCGATTTCTGATAGCAGCTCTACATAATTCATGGTAAACAACAAAGTATAAAAGCTATTATGGATAATTTTCTTTCATTTACCTTTAACAGCAGGTAAAATCAGCCAGTACTGCAGAAAGCAGTATCAGGAAAGGAGGAAAGTATAAAAATTGCTAATCATAAAAAACCAAAAACCAAGAAAATCATAAAGTTAAATTGATGACTTTTTTTCTTGCCCCCCAAAATAGTATTTGAAATGGGGCTTAGAAACATACCAAATGTAACAGCAAAATAAGAATGCAAAAAAGCAATATTATCATACCCCTTAAACTGACTAGCCACCAAGAAGAAAATTTATAGCAAAGTGAAGCTTTGATGATATAATAATACTTTTTTACTGTGATGAAGTAGCTTATTATAAAAATGTTGCCTCTGTTCTCTGGAAAGTACTGGGGAAGCAAGAAGCCAAGGAACGCAGATTTAAGGTGGACTTTAAATTGTGTCAGGTGAGACAAGTGAACTTATTTTTCTTCCGAGCTTAACAACAACAACTGTCACAGTGCATTCTTTCTTGGTGTATTGAGTTGAAATGTTCTGACTTTCCAGGTCCTCTGCAATCTGAACCAGACAGCACGTACAAGCCCCTCATTCCCGCCTCCTGCCTGGGCACACAGCCACTTTGCTCCTCCCTGCTGCTGTGATGATCTTGTCCTAGTGTGGTCTTCCCTCCTCCCTGAACCCGCTCACTGCCCAAGCATCCCCACAGGTGCTCAGCTCATGCACGCATTCATTCAGCCACTGTGCAGTAAGCACCTACTACGTGTGTGTGTGTGTGTGTGTGTGTGTGTGTGTGTACGCTGTGTGCAAGAATGTGTGTGTGTATATGTATAATACATATATAACAGAATCCTCAGAAGGAAGACTACTTCAAAGCCAAGAAAATCAATTACGAGGGATTTGCAGACTGTGAGGTTTGTTGAAAGGTAGAAGCCCACTGATGACTTAAGTCGCCAGTAGGCTGACTGGAAAGACGATGATGCTACCAGCAGAAAACAAACATGAATGCTAGAAAAGATAATAAATATGCTGTGTGTGTGTTGTGTATGTACACAGACACACATATAAAGCTAGGCTTAGAGGGTTAAGATCATGATCTTGACAGGAAATTTATTCAGATTGAAGTAAGGCTACTCTGACAAAGGCTGAGAAGGAAAATGGCTACTTGTCCAAATGTCTGCTTCAGTTTCAGCTACAAAGAAAGCATTTTTCAACTGTACTTTCCTTACAAGTAATAAATGCTCATGAATTATGCTGCTGGACACAGCATGAGGCAGTCTTTCAGGTCTGCCTTCACTATGTGAAGTGAATGATGAGAAAATATTTGGAATGGCATGTTTGTTTTTAAAAATGCATCAGAATGCCTTTATTGCCAACAGTGAAAAATCATAATAAAGATCTATGTTGGCCCCAAATTCATCTCTTAAATTTACTGTGTGATTTACTGCTATTTGCTAGGAAGGTAGTTTCTGTTTCTTTTCAGCCAAAGTACATAAATAGTACACGAATAGGTTAATTTTCAATTAAATAAATTCTGTTGTCTGCTTGTAAAAGAAAGGTGTTTTACTTTAGTGCCTTATTTTAAAAAGCAATCTGAAAAAAACAGAAGCTTAAAAAAACTTTGATTATTTATATACTTATGTATATTGTATTTTAAAAACCACTCCTTTGGTTGCAATCATTTATCATGTAATTTGTTTGAATATAAGAAATACAAATTTTTCTTTCTCAAAGAAATTACTTTTAGTTACAGTATGCCTTTTACTAAATCTATTTGTCTGCAGTTAATTTCCTTTAAAACAAGGATATTGATGTATACAGTCATCTCATTTTTAATGTAAAAACCTAGATATTTATTAAATAATGACATATTTGATTAAACTAACACTCCGAAGAAAAATTTTAATATTAGATCCTAAAATACCGTAAGGAAATTTCCTACTTGATTTTGGTATTCTGTTCCTCTCACATGTGTTTTTATGACGTACGAAAGAAACCAATCTCACCTGTTTTTGATTGTAGATTTCTTCTTGGTTCTTCAGGGGCCTCAATTGGCTGATCAGCCAGGAAAACTCGAGCTTGGTCTATGGCATTTAGAACAGAATGCTCCTTTTCCTTTAACTCTCGTCTCAGGGCCTTTGCAAAGAGAAGCAAAAGTTGAATTTGTAAACTCCTGTGTTCACCAAGTGATGAAACATCTTCAATTAGACTCTGGACCATAGTTGTCAAGGGAATGACTAATAACCATTTAAGCAAAGTCGGAAGTGAAAATATAAACTTTACACATATGAATGATGAAACATGAATAAAAGCAAAAAGATGATAGGACTTAAAGATGCAAAACAAAAATCTTTACAATATTCACCTAAGGGAAATTGTTATAGTATATTTGAGCTTACACAAACTGTGCTTTTAGGGTTATCACTCCTGTCAGATTACTAAAATAGAATAGCCTGTTCAAAGATACCTTTCTCTTATGAGACTGACAAAAAAAATTACATCCAATAGTACAGAAGCAGGCAATTTCACAAGTAGTAATGAGATCCTCAGAAGTGTTTTACATTCTTTAGAATATATTAAGGAAAAAAACTAAGAGATGGATACAAATTAAAGTACATGAAATCAAAACTAAACCAAAGAGAACACATAAAAGACAGTCTCCAATTATCTTCAAATACGTTCCATCTCTCATGCTGAGGCAATTACGATTTTTCCCTTGTGAGGTTTTTCATGCAAATTTATGATTCTCAGAACAGTCTGCCTTTAGTACTTTTGTTCTTTTAAGTAGGGTTAAATTTTCACCTCTGCTCCCATAAAATGTTTGGTGATTAAGACTCTGACTAGAGTTTAAAAACAAAGCTCACTCACTGACTATTGCAAGGTAAGAGGAAATGAAGATTTTCTCATGTGCTATTTGAATGCTGGAGTGAAACCAAAATTGTTGCTAATATTACTGTTATCCTCTTAAAATTATACACATAAACACCTCCTGGCTCTAATATTTTGCTGAGGTACAGTTACCTGATAATGCATTATGAAAACTCTGGTTATTGTTTTCTAAAATATTGTATTCTAGTACTATTTTAGAATCAACACAATTTTTGTTTCTGAACACAACTATTTTTTTCAAATAGCATTTGGCATAACTATGTTGGGATGACAGGGCTAAATCCTCATCCCCGGTAAATAAAAGAAAAAAAAATCTAGAAACACCAGAATCATCATCTGATGTGAAAACCAGAGCTAAACACCAGAAAAACACCAGTAATGAATTTGTTCTATTTTTTTGTAAAGATTTTATTTATTTATTTTAGAGAGACAGAGAGTGTGAGTGAGCAGGTCAGGGGAGGTGCAGAGGGAGAGAGAGAATCTCCAGCAGACTCTCTGCTGAACACGAGGCCACGGGGCTCCATCCCAGGACCCCGAAATCATGACCTGAGCCAAAATCAAGTGAGATGCTCAACCAACTGAGCTACCTAGGTACCCCACCGGTAATGAGTTTAAAAGAGAACATTGCTAGTGGGGAAGGGTGAGGGGAGATGAATGACAGAACAGAACGTTGGTTTTTGCAATAAGCACTGTAAGTACAATTTGACTATTTACAATTATTATCTTGACAAAAAATTTAAAAGGATAAAGTGAACAATAGCAAAAAAGCACCATTCTCTAAAATCCATGGATAAATTTATAGCATCCACATAACCAGATTGTGAAGCAAGCACAAATCAGTAAATCCCCACATCAGTTAGCACCTGTGAGCATCAAATGACTATGTGACAAAAGCTTCACCATCTCTATTGAGAAATGTGGCTTGTGAAGAAGTCCCAAGGTGTGACATTCAAGACAAATAAGATGATCTTCTGACATTTAAAGTTTCTGATACGTGGAAACAGAAAGAGACATAAGAGAAACAGGGAAATACATTTTAATCCAGAAATATATACACACATTTCCAGGTCTTGAGCCTATTCTTTAAATTTAGATTATTGTGTTGTTACAGCAAGAAGCTCTAGATTGATGAAAATACTCCTAGTATATACTTCCCAAAGCACCTGGAAATATAAAATATAAAATAATGATACGAAAGAGCATGTTGCTTAAAAGCCAGCAGTGAAAAACTGGGTAATATAGCAGATTTATAAAAATTTTAGTGACCCAGAGTATTTATTCCCCCCAAACCCAAATCTAACCAGTAAATGTGGGAGAGGTAAAGATTCTTAAAATAATGTGCAAGGGCTGCGCTAGGTTTCTTCTTTTTGAAAGTGAAGTCCCAGACATGAACCTATTTAACGCAAGCTGCTAAAAGAAAAGTGAAGGAATCCGAAGAACACCTCCTCCTTCTGGTTGATCAAATAGGATGAGGATTCACGGGCAGTATTTACAGACTTGGCACAAAAGGGAAACCTGGTGGAAACACCATCTAGGTGATGATGGGGAAGGAAATTAAAAACTGAGAGAAGATAGAGAATAAAGGAATGTGACTTAGAGAAGGGAGCACAGAAGCAGTACTGGTCCTCTGGAAACACACAATGATTACGGGGCATATATTTCACAGAGGGTGAATCCTGATCTCATGGTGGAGAAAGAAAATAACAGGATCCATATGATTTAGGTGTACAGTAGTGCCCAACTGGGAGTTCTGGATTATTATGAGTCCGCAAAATGTGCATTGGCTAGGGGGCTGGGGAACAGAAATAGCATTGGAGAGATTTTTGTTAAAACTACTTTTAGACAGGGTGCCTGGGTGGCTCAGCCATTAAGCGTCTGCCTTCGGCTCAGGTCATGATCCCAGGGTCCTGGGATCCAGCCCCGCATTGGGCTTCCTGCTCAGCGGGAAGCCTGCTTCTCCCTCTCCCACTCCCCCTGCTTGTGTTCCCTCTCTAGCTGTGTCTCTCTCTGTCAAATAACTAAATAAAATCTTAAAAAAACAAACTATTTTTAGAACTTCAAACATCCAAATGGAAATATATATTTGTCTACAGAAAGGACACTTGGGAACACTAGCCAGTCAACTTCCTTGATGGCTGGAATTTTACCAATTTAACCCAAATGCTCTTGTGATGGGAGATTTCACTGGCTGGCTGTTTACTCTGCCTGGAAGGCTTCTTTCCCCAGATATCCACTTGGCATATTCCTCCTCCCAAGAGGCCTTCTCAATGAGGCCCACCCACCCATACTATTTAATGTAGAATTCCACCTCTCCCATCCGCTACATTTCCCATCACCTTCCACTAGGCAAAGTAGGTATTTAGTTATTATGGTTATTGTTTCTCATCTTTTTTTTTTTTTTTCATCTGTTTCCCTCAGATAAAAGATAAGCTCTACAAGGCCAAGGACATTTCCTGGGGTTTTTTTGTTTGTTTGCTTTTTGCTTTTCACTGTGGTAAACGAGGCACCCAACATCAGCGCTTTGGGACCCGGTAGAGCTAGGGGGCTCGGAAATGCTTCCTCATGGAGGTGGTGTCTAAATGGAGTCTTGTAGAGAGAGAAGAGTATTTCCAAAAGAGGAAACTAAGAACTAGCAGAAGAATAAGGGACTATGACCGTGTGCGCACTTAGGGAACTATAAACGTTTAGTGAAGAGCCGAGCAGATATCAGGTCACAAAAACCACTGTATGATGTCCTAACAGAGCATGACACAACCAATAATGGGCACTGGGAAGCCACTGAAGAGCTGGACAAGATAGTAGGGGGCTATGACTGTCCAATTCACATTCCTGTTTTATTTACAGTACCATTGTCAGGTCTCCCAGATTCATGAAAAACAAATCTGAGTCTGAGAATGCCCCACAGGACTGGAGAATCTATTTTCCTTCCTAACCACATGAAACCTCAGCACTTTTTAAAACAATCTCTCTGCATAGGGCGTTGGCAGGGGAATGTCTGATGAACTTCAATATGCCAAGAGAGGGAAGTAGAAGAGGAGAGTGTGGGCAGGTGGGGCTCAAGCCCTAATGCCAACTCACCACCCAAATATTCTAGAGAAGAGCATACATTTAATAATACCTGTTCATATGATATTTTGTAAATTTAATTTTATTATTCAATTTGTCCTATTTCAATTACATTTAACTGCGTGTCAGAAATGGGGTTTAACTTTCAACAGTATTATACACATAATCATTTCACCACCCTTTACCTCTCAATTAGACATAAAAGAAAACCAGCATTTCCTAACCACCTGGTGAACATTAATGATAAGATAATTAGACCCTAACAGAGTTGTTTTGTATACAGAGCTACAAAGTGGCATTCAGCTTTAGGTTCTAATATCACATGACTTATACATGGGCTGCCTAAAGTGAGTATAACATAATCTAATAGGAATTTTTCTATTTTAATGACTTTATATTTTCATTCAAAACAATTCTGTTCTCAGGCAATAACAAGTATTGGCAACGATGTGAAAAAGTTGGAAACTTTTATACTGCTGGTGGAATGATAAAATGGTGTAGCCACTCTGAAAAACAATTCGGCAGTTTCTTAAAACGTTAAACATAGAGTTACCACATAACCCAGCAATTCCACTTGTAGGTACATACCCAAGAGAACTGCAAGTATATGTCTACATAAAAACTTATATATGAATGTTCATATCAATATTATTCATTAATCGCCAAAATATGGACACAACCCAAACATCAACTGGTGAACAGATAAACAAAATGTTGTATATCCATAAAATGAAAGTCTTATTCAGCAGTAAAACTGAATGAAATACTATGATCCATGCTACAACACGGAGGAACTTTGAAAATGTTATGCTAAGTGAAAGAAGCCAGACACAGAAGCCCATTAATATGAAATGCCCAAAGGGATAAGGGTATAGAGACACATGGTAGAACAGTGGTTGCTTAGGGCTGGATGGTTGGGGGAAAAATGGGGGAGTGACAACTCATGGGTGTGGGTTTTCTTTTTGGGATAATGTTCTAAATCTAGATAGTATAGTGATGATGGCTGTGTAAGTCTGTGAATATACTAACGGCTACCGAACTGTTCACTTGAATTTTATGCTGTGTGAATAATATCTCAATAAAGTTAGTATTAAAATAAAATAATAATTCTGTTTGTTCTCCCAAAAAAGTTCCCAAGGTAATCTGATTATGTCTAACTTCTAACCCCACCCATCCGCAAAGGAGTAGCTCATTCTGTATGTTCAGTATATACCCCCTCAGTTTCCAGAGCACTTCCTATTTCTCTAGCATAGCTCATCCTAATATACTGTGATCATGCATCTGTCCCCTCCATTATATTGTCAGTTTTTCTAGGATAAAGGCTCACATCTTAATCATTCGAAATTCTCTTCAGTGTTTGCCTAGACATATATAGAAAGTACTCAATAAATGCTTAGGGAATAAGGAATAAAAGAAGGAATGCTTTCAGATTAAATACTAGGTAGGATACCAAAATAGGGAGGAGCAAAATATAACAAAGTCTCCCACACGTGATTACCCTAAACTGGATATCCTAAATTATTGGATTCCAGTTAGCTCTGGGTTATTTGAACTATATTCTTTGCAAATTATTGACAGCATGTATTGCATGGAGCACTGGGTGTTATACGAAAACAATGAGGGGTGCCTGGGTGGCTTGGTCTTTAAGCGTCTGCCTTGGGCTCAGGTCATGGTCCCAGGGTCCTGGGATCGAGCCCTGCATCTGGCTCCCTGCTCTGCGGGAAGCCTGCTTCTCCCTCTCCCACTCCCCCTGCTTGTGTTCCCTCTCTCGCTGTGTCTGTCTCTATCAAATAAATAAATAAAATCTTTAAAAAGAAAACAATGAATCATGGAACACTACATCAAAAACTAATGATGTACTGTATGGTGACTCACATAACATAATATAAAATTTAAAAAAAGGAAATTAATTTTTTGAGGCAGAGTTAGCTTTCTCCTATCATCTAATTATCAGAAGTATTTTTTAGAAGATTTTATTTTTAAGTAATATCTACACCCAACATGGGGCTTAAATTTATAACACCGAGATCAAGAGTCATATGCTCCACCCACTGAGCTAGCCAGGCACTCTTTCCTATTAACTAATTATCAGCTAGTCAATACTAAGCCTTTTACTTTACTGTTGATTATTGTTGAATTAATAGCAAAAATCTTGTTTTTCTCCCTAGATAAACAAGTAACAGATTTCACTGAGAGGTGTGGTATGGGCTCATCTTCCCTCTTTTTTACACATCCTAACCCATGAGGTAACTGCATATAGCATAGTTTCCCAAAACTACTGGAGTCATTAGATTGAAGGGTGAATCTGTTATTACTATTGTGTATCAAATCCATCTGAAACGTACTGGCTTAAAACAATGACAACTTACTATTCAAGATTTTTTGGATCGGCCAGTTACTCATCTCCTCTGCCACCAGAGATTACTCCACCTGTCATTTAACTGGGATTGCAAGTCCAAGATGGGTTCATTCACGTGTCTAGAAAATATTGTGAGCTACTGGCTGGAATACCACAGTTTCCCTCTATATAGACTCTAAATGCCCTGTAGGCTGGACTGGGCTTCTCTGAAGCCTGGTAATTAGTGTTCCCAAAGAGTAGAGTGAAAGCTGCAAGATTTCTTAAGACATAGACTCTAGAACAGCTCTGTCCAACAGAACTTCCTGCACAGATAAAAATGCTCTAAAACCATGTTGTCTAGTATGGTAAGAACAGGTGGCTTGCAACATTTGGTACTTGAAATATGACTAATTGAACTAAAGAACTGGATTTTAAATTTTATCTAGTTGTAATTAATTTAATTTAAATACAAGCGGTCACATATAGCTGAGAGTCACCACGTCAGTACCACTCCAGAATTTGCACTTCTGCCACATTCTATTATTTAAAGCAAGTCACAAGGCCCAGCACAGATTCAAAAGAATGGACAAATACAGTGTATTTCTGGGTGAGGGGAAGAGCAATGATCCTCCGCATAGGGGCTGAGATACAGAGAATCATGATTCATTATTATAACAACCTACCACACAGGATAAAGGGGAAAGGAAAGGCTGGCGGAGGCATGGGGATTGGTACTATTTTATAGAAGTAGTCACGGAAGGCATCTCAAAGACGGTGATGTCTGAAGAAAGAGCTGAAGGAAGTGAGGAAGCCAACCATAAGAATATCTGGCGAAAGAGCAATCCAGGCTGGGAGAATGGCAAATACAAAGGTCCTGAGGGGAGTGCTTGCCTGGCTTAGCAGGCTGGCACTGTCAGAGCTGGGTAAACAAAGAGGATGAGGGTGACTGCTTCTGTAAAAATGTTTCGAATTGTGAAAGTTAGAAGGAAGGAAGTCTTTGTGGTTGAAAGTAACCACATACTTCTTTATACAGCAGACATCTAGCTACCTTACTGACTCAAGGCCTGGCCATTGACCTAAGAAGGCTCTGTGTGACAACCTTACTGCAAAGCTTATGCATTTTCCATTCTGACAGACAGTTCAAAGACCTCACTCTCCGCTCCGCCCCGCCCCCTGCCCCCGCGGCAAGCACATGTGAAATCAAGCTTCACCCTATAAGCAGTAGACCGGATCAGTTGTAACAAGGAGGGAGAAACAAAATAATTTCAAAAACTAAAATTGAAACTTTATTTTAAACGTTGCATGCTCTGAAGTTTTTAATATCAGGAAATATGGTCTCGGATACCTCAGAAGTCAAGAATAATAAATGGAAAGCAAAATGATTGTCCCATGGCCATAAGAAAATGTTCAACGTCTCTCTCATCCTAAGGTGGCGTGAGGGTATATTACAGAATTTTCCAACAAAGATTTCCACCAAAATAAAAAATTTAAAACATAGTAAATTCATATAATCTGAAGGAAATATGCCAAGCACAAGAGGAGATGGTAATGAATGGGCCACGATCCCAATCCTCAGGGAACTTACAGTCTAAAGGGAAGAGAATGCTGGTCACAATGTGTTAAGTGCCACCAATCTTCGAGAGAAGAACAAACAGGACACTGAGGAAATAGAGAGAAGGTGGAGGGAGGTGGAGGGGGCACAAGCAACCTTGTGTTGAAAAAGAAACTGGAATTAGAGTAAAGGTAATTAAGGGAAAAGCAATTCAAGGAAACAGAATAAGCAGGTAAAGTAATCTAGTCTCTCATTGTTTTCCGTTAAGCAGCTTCTGCATCTCATTTAAACTAAAGGAAGCTCTGGAATATCAGATTAGTGAAAAACTGATTCAAATATCAGAACTTAACTAGCAAAAATCTCAGTGTTTTCATGCTCAACAGAATTTCTCCAAGCCCCAAACCCCACTTGCAGAGCCCACCTTTCCTGTCACTTCTCTGCCCCCTTTCAGACTCAGGGTACTGTTTGGCAGCTTACTGGTATGAGTGTCAGGCAGCAGAGTAAATTGCTCCTTATTCAATTTTAAATGCCTAAAGAGAGACTCTCAATGATCCTCCTGCAATGTCTAGGAACACTTCTCCCCACCTGCTATCACTGGGAAGGACAGGGGATTAAGGGTAAGAAGGTATAGATCTTCCTTCACTTACTATGGGGTTACAACCCCATAAACCCCACTGTAAGCTGAAAATACCATAAGTCAAAAATGCACTGAACACACCTAACCTACCAAACATCATAGGTTAGCTAAGCCTACCTTAAATGTGCTCAGAACACTTACATTAGCTGACAACTGGGCAAAATCATCTAACACAAAGCCTATTTTAGAATAAAGTTGGACAGTGCATGTAATTTATTAAACGCTGTACTGAAAGTGAAAAGCAGAATGATCGCATGGAGACAGAATGGTTGTCAATAGGATCAGTCACTGACCCTCATGAGTGTGTGGTGGTCTGGGAACTGGCTGCCCCTGCCCAGCATCACGAGAGGGGACATCCTGCATAATGCTAGCCCAGGAAAAGATCCAAGTTCAAAATTCGAAGTACAGTTCCTACTGAATTCCTATGGCTTTTGCACCATCATAAAGTTGAAAAACTGTAAGTCTACCATCAAGTCAGGGATGGTCTGCATAAAGAAATGACTGGGATGGGTTAAGTCTGAAAGTCTCTCAAGTCAATCGGCTGTTCATCTTCATCATGAACATGGCATTGGCTCACTGCAGGGGCTGAGTTGCTGCCAAGCAAAGAGCAGTATGATCAGTTACTCCTGGAGCACTGACATGGGCAGGACCCTGCAAATCACCTGATGTGAAAACAAGGCCTGAGAAAACCTCGAGGGAGGAGAGGAATCTCTGACATCCCCATCTGTCCTAAATAGCAGCTTGCCACACTGCCCTGAGACCAAGGGGAGACAAGAGGAGAAAAAAAGCACACACGTGGGTGTGAACTAAATTTCAGTGTCAGCCCCTCTTCTTTAAGTAACAATTGTCTCCTCTCTTTACTCTAAAGCATCATCCAAATTGTCTGTATATCAAGTGCCAAAGTTCTCTGAGATGCACTTTTCCTAAAATTTTCTAGACCACAATATTAAAATTATAAATAAAGCAGATCCTTTGGCTCTCTTGCTTCAAGCCCTCCAAGAGCTCCCTGTTGCACTTGGAACCAATTCTAAACTTCCTATCAAGATCTGGATCTTCCCTGCTCTCCAACTTCAACTACTAAATACCCTAATTTCTAGTCTCAAAGTCTTTATTTCTGTTCCTAGAATATGCCAAGTGTTCCTTCCTCATGTCCTGTGTAATACAGAGTCAAGGAAGGAGAACTCCCGAGAAATGGGAGTAGCCCATTCACTGTCTCACCTGTGAAGTTAGTAGAATAGTAAACTAGTTACTATTAAAATGATGCTAACCTAAAGTCTTACCAACATTCTCACCTCTTTTCCAAGACAGAATTCTTTCCTCAGCCTCTATTCACCATTACTTATGGAGGAAAGTTCTAGCTGCTTTATCTATAGCTTTGGATGACCAATACCAGTATCCAACCCTCCATTAGCAAGAACAACTGAATTTAACTCTCTTAAGGGATAAATTATTTAATTCTAAGAAAAATGGAATCATGTGATCCTCCAAAATTAAGTGAAAATGTTTGGAAAGTATAAAACTGGGTTGCGAGATTCTTATGTCACTTTAGATTTTAGAAAACATATAAATGTAAGGTCTTTTTGTGAACCAATTTGTTCCAGACTAAAACAGCAAAGTAAAGCTCTGTGATGGCAAAAATGGTTGGCAAGATTACATCACATACACTAATTTGATATAAATACCAAATTTCTTCAACTGATCAGTCCAACAATGTATATCTTTTTCCCAATCCTTTGATGTACAACCAAATCAAACACATTCAACCAGTTCTCTCCCTTCTCTTTGAGAGAAAAACAGAATCAGACATCTGACATCCCAGAACTGCTCTCTAAATTCCCATCATGCCATGGGATACCAGCATTTTAATGCTAACAATACAAGGTTCAAGGAAAGAGGGGGGAAAATTAGAAATCACAGGCAAGGGTGCAGTGAAACTTCACTTTCATACATTGCTAGAGGCGGAAAATTGGTTCAATCACTTGGGAAAGTCGGTTGGCAATATATCAAGAGTCATTACTATGTTCATATTGTGTGAAACAAGAATTTCACCTTTGAGAATATACCCTAGGAAAATGATCCAGAAAAAAGCTACAAACACAAAAGTTTTCATTATAAAGTTATTTATGATTTAAAAAATTTGAAAGCAATTTAAATGTCTAACACCTGGAAAATATTTAGGCTCACTATGGTATGGCTACACTAGGGACCCCTTATGTAACCCTGGAAAATTACTATGATAATGACTACATAGCAACATGAAGAAACAGACATGACATATATCTAAATAAAAAAGACAGGATGAAAACTATGTACCCTATTAGGACTGTGTGAAAGATAAATACGCAAAAAGAACATACTCATGCAAAATGAAAATGGTTGTTACAGTGGTAAACTTAAGGTCAATTTTTTGTTCTTTATTTTATACAATCTGTAATGATATTATTTTCATAATTTAAAATTATACTTTTCTCCCTCAGAGGGAGAGATGAACCATGAGAGACTATGGACTCTGAGAAACAAACATGGTTTTAGAGGGGAGGGGGGAGGGGGGAGGGGTTATCCTGGTGATGGGTATTAAGGAGGGCACGTACTGCATGGAGCACTGGGTATTATATAAAAAAAAAATGAATCGTGGATCACCACATCAAAAACTAAGGATGTATTGTATGGTGACTAACATAACATAATAAAATTTAAAAAATTAAAAAAAAATAAATAAAATTATACTTTTAAGAAAGGAATATTAAATGGAATCTAGCTCATTTATCATTGAACAAATTATTACTTTTATTTATTTTTGCTTCTTTATTGAAATACAACTGGTATACAATATCCCATTAGTATCAGGTATACATCATAGTGATTTGATGTTTTTGTACATTACAAAATGATCCCCACAATAATTCTAGTTACCTTTTGTCATCATACAAAGCTATTACCGTATTATTGACTATATCCCTTATTCTGTACATCATAAACTCATGATTTACTAATTTTATAACTCTGAGTTTATAGCTCTTAGTCCCCTTCACCCATTTCACCCACCCACCACCCCCTCCCCTCTCTGGTAATCAACAGTTTTACTGTACCTATGAGTCTGTTTCTGTTTGTTTATTCATTTGTTTCTTAGACTCCATGTGTGAGATCATATAGTATTGTCTTTCGCTCTCTGACTTATCTCGCTTAGCATAATACCCTCTAGGTCCATTCATGTTGTCACAAATAGCAAGATTTAACTCATTTTTTATGGATGAGTGATATGCTATCGTATATATATACCACATCTTCTTCATCTACTAATGGACACTTAGGTTGTTTCCATACCTTGGCTATTGTGAATAAACACAGGCATGAATATATGTCTTCAAACTGATGTTTTCAATGTCTTTACATAATTACCCAGAAGTAGAATTACTGGATCATATGGTAATTCTATCTTTAATTTTTTGAAAAAATACGGAATGTTTCATGAATTTACATGTCATCCTTGCATAGAGGCCCGGCCAATCTTCCGTGTATCATTCCAATTTTAGTATAGGTACTGCCGAAGCAAGCACAAATTACTACTTTTAATGAATGGCATTATTAATAATTACAAATACATTTCAGAAGCATAGTTTTTATATATACAACAACCATGAAACTTTCCCATTATGTTTTACCTCATGACCTCTCTGAAGCTAAATTTATTCTAAACGTGCAACACACGACAACAGTTACTGAATGAGGCATTCCCTGTGTTTAAGGTACTGCCTGTCCGTGAGGAATCTTAACCCATCTAGCTTTCAAGGTGTCAAATCTCTGCACAAGAGAGAACCCAGCAATATTCAGTATATAAGGGCAAATAAGCTACATTTTATTTATTTATTTATTTTTAAAGATTTTATTTATTTGACAGAGAAAGACACAGTGAGAGAGGGAACACAAGCAGGGGGAGTGGGAGAGGGAGAAGCAGGCTTCCCGCAGAGCAGGGAGCCTGATGCGGGGCTCGATCCCAGGACCCTGGGATCATGACCTGAGCCAAAGGCAGCCGCTTAATGACTGAGCCACCCAGGTGCCCCAATAAGCTACATTTTAAAAGCTATCTCAACAATTAGAGATATGTCAATGCTTTCCCCCTTATACAAAAATCTTTCCAACTCCTGATTTGAATAATTTAGGTAATATTAAAAAAGAAAGAAGGTAACCTCTTAACTGGCTATAATATTAAAATGTAAAGTATAATGGTGTTGATTAATATTCTTACAACTTCAAGTATGTCATATAATTGAAATTATTTTTAGCTCTTCAGGAAATAATACTATTACTTATATTTCTGTCAGCTAATCTTTATTAAAGATTCATCTATTCAAAGTAGAAATATCTTCAAAAGGGAATATTCTTTTGAACATGAATAAGTAAAAAGGGATTAAAGAGAGATAAAGAGAAAAAAAAGGAACAATCATACCTCTTTGGGTTATCTTTGGGTATATTTCATTCTTTTAACATTCAACAAAAATTGATTATCTAAAGTGTCAGGCATAGACCAAGAGACAACAGAAAATAAGTAAGTAATTATAGAGGATGATAAATATTATGGAAAAAGAAAAAAGTAGAACAGGGTAACAGAGATTAGGGGCCCTGGGAAGGGGGTTCGACTGGTGTAGAGAAGTCTGGGTAGGCTTCACTGGGGAGATACCATAGAACAAACATTTGAAAACAGTGGAATAAATCATGTGGATACCAAGTTAAGAGCATTCTAGGTACAGAAGACAACATAGTGCTGCAACTGAAGGCACAGCTAGGGGCCAGTGTGGCTGATACCAGACTTTACAAGAGAAAATAGTAGGAATGAGGTGAGCAAGGTGTGAGTGGGAGGTAGGTCACACCACGGAGGGTCTTGTAGACCATTCTGAGAACAGTGGCTTTTATTCTGAATTAAAGAGGAAAATGCTACAGAGTTTTGATTCATTGGAATAGGAACACTCTGGCCACTGTATTAAGAGTAACAGAGATTGAAAACTGTAGCTCCTAATAGATGGTAAGACATAACCAGATTCTGATTCTATATTTTCAACACAGAACCAACGAGATTTTCTAACAGAGGGAATATGAAAGAAAGACAAGATTGAAGGTGATTATTATTTTTTATCTAAGCAACAACAGAATTCTTTCCATTGAAATGGGGGGAGATCAGGTAGAATGATTTTGAGCAGCAAGTTCAGGGATTCAGTTTGGACTTACTAAGTTTGAGGTGTGTATTAGATACCCAAGTAGAGATGCCACGTAAAGAGATACAAATTTGGCATATAGTTGGCACGTGACGCCAGGAAACAATGAGTTCAGGAAGGAATAGGTATAGAGAAGTTGGCATAGCCTGGCCCCTGGTGCATCCCAATTCTAGGAGGCTGAGGAAAGAAGGAGGGGCCAGCAGAGGAGGTTGAGAAGGAGCTACCAGGGAGGTAAGAAGAAAACCAGCACAGAGTGGTGTCCTAGAAATCAAGTAAAGAGACCGAACAGAGCAATAGTTAGTGAGGTGACAAGAAAAGGACTGAGAATGGACCCCTGGTCACATCTCAGCTGACACGAATGCACAGGGACAGAAGAAGTTACAGTGAGGGCATCTAAGTGCAAGTGGAGGCTCAGGATGGCTTCCTCGAGAAAGAGAATGCTTGCATTAAGTTTTAAGTGCAGGGCCCATCTAAGAGTGGAGCCTTATGTGACTGTAATTGCATGGGACACACACCCATGAAGCTGACCCTCAATGCAAGGCATCCCAACTATAACGAATAGAAGTATTGCTGGTACAGCAGGCTTTCTTAGCTTCTGGTTTCAAAAAAACACTTCACTACGTATTGGAGAATACAAGCAGAAAAAATAAACGATACAAACATAAGGAGAATCTGTTAGAATGTAATTTACTTTTTTCCCCCGACTTGCTTTCAAAGCTAAATCAGCATATATGGATCTGAAGTCATTATAGTATGACAACAAAAAAGGGCAGAAGTGTCATTAAATTTGATAGCACTAATAAAACTACATGAGAAAAGGAAAAGAAAACAGGCTTACTTTTCATTAGTATGCAGACAAAATAAAAAAAAATCTCCTTCATAGAGCTTTAAAAGTTTTGGTTAACGTCCCTAAATGAACATTTAATATACAAATTCATTTTGGTTCCACCCCATTGACATAAAAAATGATGCCTGAGTCAGAATACTAAGTATGAATGCTAAAACTAAGATAGGAATCCTCCAGCTTCTCACAGTAATAAAAGTATTCTTCCCTACAATTTTCAAAATATATGCACACATAAATGTATTCCTTCATTTGGCAAATATATTCAATATCTACCATTACCAGGCACCGCATAAGGTGCTGAACTTGTATTTTTTTTCCTCTCTCAAGTAAAAATGAAAAGGGAGGTAAGCAACACCCACCCTCTTACTCTATTGCATACTCCAGTCATGCCATGATGAATTTGGAGGAGTTTCCCTCCAAGAGTTTTGGCAACAGTCTTTAGAGAATTCTTATTCCGAAATCTCTTTTTAGCTCAAAGGCTACTTGCTCTGTGAAGCCTTACCCGGTCTTCCCAAGTACAGAGAACCATGATTCATCTGTGCCTCCCTGGCCGTGGGCTCATGCTCACAATTACCGTGCTTTTAGTATCCAATGTAGTTACTTTTTTCAAGCCTGTCTCTGCTGCCAGATGATGAAATCCAAGACAGCAAAATTAGTCTCCTGAAGTGATACATGCCCAGTGCCTAGCAAAGTCCGTAGCAAATATCAGTAGCAACGTAGAGGTTTGTTGAATGAATACATAAACTGGCAAATAAATGAAACTCAGCTAAATATGTCCAGAGGCAGTTCATTGGAAATGGGCTGTTATATTCAGGGGATGGACTGTAACTGCTTGGTCTCCCAAACCTCTCCTTCTTGCTGCATTTGTGGTCCACTCTCAATTTCACCACCAGATAGTGCCAGCTATTAGGCTGCCTTGCCATTCCCTCTAAACGTGGATAGTCCACGGCCCTTTGGGGTAAAGTCCCAATGACACCTGTCAGGCATAGGAGATAAATCAGCTGCAGACAACTAAATGGAGTGTGGCCAGTAGGTATAGCCTCACTTCTAGAACTGCTGCTTTGGGAAGGAATACAAATAGCAGCTTTACTCATAGTCCTTAGAGTAGATTATGCATTTAATAAGAATGAAGTCAAAGGAGGCACTAAAGCCTGGAGGGGGAACTTGGAAATTAATTTAATCAATTTTAGAAAAAGGCCAATATCCCATATTTGGTAACTTCATCACACAGCAAGACCTTGAAGTTACAGACTTGCAGGTAAGAGTGTCAGATTACTTTAGTAGGGAGAACAATCCCCCCCCCCCATAAACCACAGCCTCAATTTCATGGTGGCATGTTGCTGATTTAAAGACAAGGTTTGAATTTGTTACTTTAGTAAGCAAGTTTGCAAGTGTATTTCAGCAAGTCAGTTTCAGATTCAAATGTCCTGACCCTGATATAATGAGGTTTGAATAGAGGAATTAAATTAAGTAAAGGACAGAGGGGCCCTGAGGAAATGGATCTAAACCTATAAAAAATTATACCAGAATCATACACTTTCAATTATTTTTGGTGATTTTCTTTGCTAAAATCAAACATGTAATCTATTAAAGAAAGGGTGTCAGAGCTCTGACAACTACCCCCACATAAGTGAGAATTTACATTGTGTAGAAAATGAAGTGCAGAGTGAATAGCAAAAACTGCATCTGCAATGTAATCCAGTGTTAAAGCATGTGACTTGAAATAAATCCCTAACATTACAAATGAATGACTGCATTGTAGGTACTTTCTAAGTAACTGTTGATTGAATGATAATCTCACATTCTTGAAAGTGAAGCTGCATAGAAGTGACCTCACTTTCTATAAACCATTAAAAATGATACGAAAGGGGTGCCTGGGTGGCTCAGTCGTTAAGCGTCTGCCTTCGGCTCAGGTCATGATCCCAGGATCCTGGGATCGAGCCCCACATCAGGCTCCCTGCTCAGCGGGAAGCCTGCTTCTCCCTCTCCCACTCCCCTGCTTGTATTTCCTCTCTCACTGTGTCTGTCAAATAAATAAATAAAATTTAAAAAAAAATAAATAAATAAAAATTATATGAAAAATTTAGGTCACTAGATGGGAAAATTCAACTATATCCATTTATTCTAAAAATCATTAAAAACACTATTTTTTAAAAAAAACACCGTATGTTTTAAAGTAGTAATTTATTTTGATATTTGAGGATATTAAATATGTACCCACATGAGAAAAAACTAATACAATTGTGTTGTTTACAAACTGATACTTGTAAAGACTGGAAGATGACTCTGTCTAATTTTATAAGTTAATCCTAGATAGTGATGGGGGACTACGTCTGCGGGGCAGTATTAGATGGTAATAACAGGTATTAATATACCTTTATTTAATTAAAACAACTCAGTTTTAAACAAAACAAAAATGATCAAAACTGTCAAGACAGACTCGCAGTTACAGGAGGAGATATGGACCACTCCTTACTGTGTGCCAGGCCCAGGGCCAAACACTTTACTGTCATAGCCCTTTGACATATTATTAATTTTTATTATTATTTAATAAGTATCCTATATGTATGTGCTGTTAAAGCACTGAACAAAGTATTTATTATTATTGTTACTGAAAACTTATCAATGTTCTGAGTCACTGATTAAAATATCCAACTTATCCAAAGTATAAACATTTAATTAAGGGTCCAAAATACATTGATGTTATATAATATCAGTTCCTGGGACTTTTTTTTTTTTTTTTTGGACAGAAGAAAAGAATGCCAATCTGTGAGCCACTCATTTCAACGTGTGAGAGAGAAAGATCTTAAGCAGAGACTGCTATGGGGCTTTCTGCTTGCTCAGCATCCAGGACTGGGGACCTTTCCCCAGCACCATCAACCCTACTAACCACTTTGCTTTTCTGCTTTGTTTCTGGTCTGTGGACTGTCTGTCGTGTCCTGGAGCCCAAATTTGCTATGTTTGGTTTCCGGGGGGAGGGGGGAGTTACATTTTATCTATAATTACTAGGTGTTTTAAGCAGACAAGGTGATCTGAAGCATGACCTTACAGTACCATTCTAACTAAAAGTCTCAGAGCCATCCCCTAAACATTTAAATATGTAATATTCCATCTGGATATAGCCACAAGCACAGAGCTTTTATGAACAGAAATTATTAAAACGTGTCATTGAAGTGGAGAGGCTGTGCCTTATTGCCCTTTGTCTATTTAACATTGTTTTCAACCACAAGAAACATTGTTTTCAACCACAAGGCATTCAGTGAATAGTGTGGGTGGGTGGTGAGGTGACTAGCACTGCCATTATTGAAGAATGGTTATGAGAAAGTGTCATTAAGTCACTGATGCACACATATCAAGGTCTAGAATATAGAAATATAGGTAGGAACCATAAGACTTTGAGAGTATGTGAGTTCCCATAAACCAACCTCCAAGTATCGGAGGTGCCTGTACAAATAAATCTGAGATACCAGAGTCTCTAACCATCGCCATCTGTGACCGTGAAAGCAGACTGGACCCAGGAAAAGGTCACATGAATGCAAATTCAAATGTAAAATTATATATATTAATTTTGTTTCTTTACTTGTACATTATGGTAACAAATATTGCATTTAAAGGTAATTAGATTCATGTTTAAACATTTATCATTTGCCTATAAACCTCTGATAAGTTAACTAAAGCAGTGCATACGGACGTGTCTTTTGAGCTTGGCCTTTCCATGACAAGCTGTTTTCTTCTATTAAGAACAAGAAATAAGTCATTTTGCAGTCTCTAGACTCTTATCTTATCCCATATAAATTCTCAAAAAATGTTGTTTCAATGACTTCATCCCATTTCCTGAGTAGTCTAAATTATCTCTGAAGCCACCAATAGGCAAAAATAGTAAATGTAAGTTCTGACGTCAAAACTTGCAGTTGCCCAAATGTCAGGAATCTGAGGAAAAATTAAAAATTTGGACACAGCACAACTAAAGGAAAAATACATTAGAAAATATAGGTCCTAGTCTAAAGAAGGACTCCAACAGTCATTGCTTATTGCGCACTTACTTTAAATGTACTCTGCTAAGTGCTTTATATATACTGATGATCAGACACAGGACTGAAGAGATTGGCCAATATGCTCCAGAGCCTCCTCGATCACAGAGCTAGTGAGTGGAGGAGGGGAGCACTGAAACCATGTCTACCTAAGCCCAGGTTCTAGTTCACTAACTTTTATAGAAAGTCCCAACAGAAGGTGCCTCAGAATAGAGGCTGATATGCCACTATCTAGAGGGCAAGAGCCAAAAAAAAAATTCCACTTAACTTCATAAAGTGCTGAGAAGAGAGGTTAGTCAGATGTCTACTTAGAATTACCTTATTCAAATTCTTCACATAACTCTTTGACATCAGAGTTTGACATCCCTGGAAACAGCTTTTAAGTCACGTAGTGGTTTTCTAGTCCACGGTAACCCCACATCCACCTAAGGTTTTGAGACTTAGCTTTGTTTTTTACTTTGTATATAATGTCACGGGAAACTTTAATGTAAAACTTAAGGGCTAATTTGTGTGACATCAGCACAGGTGGTTTTTAATGCATCTTGTGAATGTGTATTTGTCTTGACCACAACAGAAAGTCATGTGGTATTGCTTTTTAAGCTGATCTTTAAAAGACTTGTGTACATGACATTCAAGACTTGCATTTATGAGATCTTATCTCCTAGAATAGTAAACAAATCAGTGTTAAATTTCTTGTCTTGTTTAAAAAAAAATCCATCTGGGAATCGCTAGACATTCTAATTTAGTATCAAGAGATTAGATCCCATTAGTTTGACACAGTACTGCGTTGTTCAAAATAAAGTAATTCGGACAACTATCTGCAAGAAGAGAGGGTAAGTTAGAAATCAAATACAAGGTCCCACTCTTTCTAAGGGGAAATTTTAAGAAACAAAAAAAACTTGCCTAATATTAGTATCAAGCCATTTAAGGGTTGATTTTGGTTGATTCTAACTATGTACTTTTAAGCTATAAAGCAAGAGTTCTTTAAAATTGAAGAGATCTCTTAAACTTTATTATGACAATTAAAGACCAAAAATAGCAAGAAGTTAGAAAAGGCACCTAAATTTATTGCTAAACATACCTGTGAAAAAAGTTTAAAGATTATTTTGTTCTATTCAAAGCTACATCATGTTATAATTGAAAAGAGTTATAGAATCTCTTAAAGAGAAAAGATCAGAAATAAAAGTGTACAAGAACTGTTGGCAGGCTTGAGTTATCACCAAGGGACTGAAGTTGGAGGTTAGAGAAATGGATAGTTGGGTAGACAACTAGAGACTTGGGACAGCAATGTGCAATGCACAATTCCTGTTGGAAATGATTTCTCATAACACAGGGAAGAAACAGGGACTGTGTCTGTTCTGTGTATCCATGTCTCTCTGGTGTCCTAGAAACTGCCAGACACATGGACAAATGATAAGGATTTGTTGGAAGTGAGAAGGGATGAAAAGTCAGATTTCATCAAAACACACCACGGCTCTCATTTTCTTCCACTATCAGTAAGGGGGCTGGACTAAACTATTTCTTGGGCCTCTTTCAGTTTTAATCATTGATAATTTTAATTCTAAATAAAGATTTTTTTTCCTGATAAAAAGAATCTGAAGGCAGGGGGGAAAGACATTCTCCAAGGACGTAGGAAAGAAAAAGCTATCCTGAAATAGAATAACCACATGTATACCCAACACCCAAAGGGATTTTAAATTTAAGAAAACATTACAGATAATTCACAGAATTATATTTAAGTTAGAACATTGGCAAGGCTGAGATTCAACCACAGTTAGACTATTCAATGATTATGGCTGGCAAAGTTTAGTAAGAAAGGTAAATAACTACAGGTAGGTGTCATGTCTTTAAATATTGCCCTAATAGTACCAATGCATAGGGATTTGCCCTCACTGTAATAATTTATAGTGATTAGAAACATTATAGTTGACAGTTGGGAAAGAAGGTTACTTTTGACAGAATGTGACTGCATTTAGAAATAAGGTCTTTAAAGAAACAGTTAAGTTAAAATGAGGTCATTAGGGTGGGCCCTAATCCAATATGACTGCTGTCCTTATAAAAAGAGGGTATTTTGAGCGGTTTTAAAAGACACATACTCACAGAGGGAAGGCCATCTGAAGACAAGGAGAGAGGCCTCAGAAAAAAATCAACCCTGCAGACACGCTGATCTCAGACTTCTAGGCTCCAGAATTGTGAGAAGATTAATTTCTTTTATGTCACTCAATCTATGGTGTTTTGTTATGGTGGCCCTCGCAAACCAATACACACCTCCACAAACTTTACTCGGAAATCTCTTCCATAATTTATTTCTGGCATAAGACGCTGCTCAGTTCTCAGAGTTAAAAATGAAGCTCGTGTCAAAACACTGGTAATAGATGATAGTAAGAAAGCCTGTAGTTTTGGATCACCGATAAATTGGAAGGCAGACTATGACAGATCACAATAAAGTATCATATTCCAGAACCTACGATCCACACAAAACATCACAAAGGACCATTTCCAGTGAGGGTGTAACAACGAGAGGAGAAGCCACCTGGCCCCATCCTTAGACACTCAATCAGTGCTATTCATAGAAACTTTCTAATATAAAACCCAGAGAAGTACAGACCATTAAATGGAAACTCCTGGTAAGTCCTACTTACTGATAAAGAACATCCCTCAACAGTAGTCTGGATTATGCACAACGTGCTAAGTGATGGCAACTGTGATAAAGACGTAATAGTAACCCAAGAAAAATCCAGTAGCAGGCACTGTGAAATTTAGAAAGCAGTGCTGAACTATATCCAATTTACACTATTCCTCTCCCCCATCCCCAACCAGGGGTGTAAGACTCAAAAGACGTGAAAACACCATTTTTCCAAACTACACCAATCCCAGCCTATCCCACCATCGCCCTTCCTTCTCATCATCATCATTCTGGTATCAGGTCATGGTGATTTTACTGTCCCCACAGACGATCCTGCAGCTAACTCTGCCTCTCAGCTCCTTATCTACTCCTCCCTATGGACCAGGTCCTCCACCCTACCTGTGCAACTCACTCCCGCAAAAAGACACCGGAGACTGTCATTAACAATAAATGTCCCTCCTAGCACCCCTTCTCTGACTATAACCAGCTTTCTTTACAGTCTGTGCCCCTCCTCAGGTCCCCAACTTGAATGATTTCTCAGCCCCCCTGCCGTGTCCCATTCATTGACTTCTAACATCACTTCACTGTCCCTCATCTCCCTGATATCCTCAGATCTCCCTTCCCCCCAGCCTCGATTCCACATGCGATCATTACCATAGCTCCCTTGCATTTCTGTAACCCCCTTTTCGCCCCTCTTCCTCCGTCACATGTGCTTGGTTCAGTTCAACTTTCCAACTCACTCCTCACCTTCAGTGAGGCAACTCAACCATGGGCGAAGAAAAACATTCACATTGGCTGTTCTCACTTTAAATTCATGAGCACTGACCTCACGGGGGCCCTTCATAATGCCCCGTGGTCTTCTTGTACATTCCTAGTTTAACTCACCCACTTCTGGTCTATATTTTTTGCCTCCTCTCTCCCCAAACCTCCACATTGTCTTCCTTCTTCTCGTATTCAGTTGATGACCTTGCTCCTTATTTCACTGAGAAAAGAGAGGCAATCAAAAGAGGACATCTAGATGTTCCTACACACAAATCTGCAAAGCTACCTTTTTGTTAGACTGGATGAACTCTTTGCCCTCCTACCTGAGACCAACTGCTGCACTTGTGTCCTGGATCCTATCCCATCCCCTACCTGGTAATCTCTCTCCTGCATCACTGACTTTTCCGACTTGATAAGATCATTCCCATCAGCATAGAACCATACAGAATTTGTCCCCGTCCTTATCATACACCTTTCTAAGTGAAACACAGCCTAAAAGAGGCTGACCTTGTTCTGAGGAGGGCTTAGAAAGAACACAGGCAGCACTTACTGGAAACACTGATGTGTACTTTACTTGCTAAGGCCGGAAGAGGAAAATCATTTCATGCCTCAAGAACGAGGTTTTAATCAAAACTAGCAGAACATGGTCACAAGCAGATTTTATTCCCTAACAGAGCACTTCCATTAGAAGAGCTTTGTATTATTCTATTTCATCACCTGAATCCACAAAAAAGGTATATGAGTAATTAATAGAAGGGGAAGCTGAAAAAAGGAGAAACATGATTTTCCTAAATCAGTGATTTAAAATCTTCTGTCATTGTTTGTTGTTGTTGTTGTTGTTATGATTATTTTGCATGTTATATTCCAACTGTGTCTTCTTTTCTCTTATCTTGGAACTCTCTCTATCACAGTCTCTTTTCAAGTAGAAGGGGAGAATTTACCCAAATGGTAATTTGATTAACCTAGTCACAAGGACCCAAAGTAAAATAAATTTCAAGGTCTTATCATTTTGAAGCAAACTTATTACCTAGATGACATCTTCCTTTCTTCCTTTAGAAGATGCATGTGTTAGTGTTGTGGCTTTTCCAAAGGGAATAGAATTCTAACATCACATTTAAACGTACAGATTTAGAATGAGAACTTGCATTGCATTTGAAGAGTAAAAACTATATATATATAACAAAACAAGCCCATGTGTAGTACATGAGAAAATGGGCATGAAGGAGTACTAAATAAACAAATGGAGAGTTAATAAGGCAAAGAATTTAAATAACACAAAGTTCTAAGAATTGACATGTCAGTTGATAACATTTCAGCATATCTGCTTCTCAGAGTAAAAGTACAAAAGTACAAATTTGCAGAGAGACAGAAATTTGAGCAGAATAAAAATGTAACTAAAAAAAGTCTTAAGTTCAGAAAAATAAAACATATAAAATGATCTAAATACTATGGCCCTCATTTGCTTTAAGACTTTATTGTATATTCGTACTTCTACAGGTCCTTATTTTTTTCACTTCCATTTATTATAAACATGATAAACATGATAATTTGCAATTCTTTATAACTCTATGCCTTCTCAATTTAAGAACTCACTTGTAGTAAAAATATTTCCCCAACAGAATATATTAATATTTTAAAATCTATTAGAAAGTTAGATAAATGTTATGATATGCTAAAAGCAATATGATGCTTTAGAGATCTGTAATGTTTGAAAAAGATTAATTAAATATGAAGAAAAATTATTTGAAACAAATGGAAGTAATACATGCAACTTAAATTAAGTGTCTAAATACTCATAATTAGAAATGGGGGGTAGGAGGGCACCTGGGTGGCTCAGTAGGTTAAGCGTCCAACTCTTGGTTTCAGCTCAGGTCATGATCTTGGGGTCACTGGATTGAGCCCTGTATCGGGCTCCAAGCTCATCGGGGAGTCTGCTTGAGGATTCTCTCCCTCTCCCTCAGCCCTTCCCCCTGCTCGCACTCCCTCTCTCAAATAAATTAAATCTATAAATAAATAAATAAAAGAAATGAGGGGTGAGGGTGAAATCCTGTGTTGATTGCTTCAACTCAAATATTTATCTAGCATTTTGAGTATATACTTTGCCAAAATCAAAATGAATCAAACAAACAGGGTTACAGAAGGGAGGGGAGTAGGAGGATGGAGTAACCAAGTGATGGATATTAAGGAGGGCACGTGTGGTGATGAGCACTGGGTGTTATGCGCAACTGATGAATCCCTGAACACTACATCAAAAATTAATTATGTACTCTATGTTGGCTAATTGAAAATAAAAAAATTAAAAAAGGTCCCCACCATATGCAGCTAACTTACTTTACAGTGATCATACTGGAGCTGTAAGGCTGGGACATCCCCTCCAATGGGCATTTGCTTTTGAAGCTCTTCATCTTTAACATTCAGCCATTTGATCAGTTCTTCTAAGGATGTCAGCAACCTGTTCCACTTCTCAGCACTGGCCTCCAAATGCGCCCTGGTGAGAGACAGTATTGACCACATTTAGAAGTTTGAATTGTGTTCAAAAATTATATATCTTCCCTTAGACTCATAGTCTTGTATGACCAGCTAATGTTCACATCCCAGAAAGAGGCTGACTTCTTGTTAAAAAAAAAAATCCTGTAAGAAAGTTATTTTGAAAAAGATGAAATATGCAGATATGTTGGTAATATCTATCAAAATTTAAAACAGATAACTACACGCCACAAAGGCATAAATATGAGTCTTTTGAGAAGAATGACCATGATATAATGTAAAATTATAAAAGCAAGTTTCAGTAGCTTATGTATAATATATACACACACTCAAATATAACTTTCTTCTCCTTTCACCCATATATATGAAGAGAGGGATAGAGAGAAGAAAAGAAAGTAACTATATGCATATAACATGTTTGCAAAGATACATATTAGATGGGGTTACTACTGAAAACACAGTAAACACTTAATTTTTACATATTTATGTACTATGTACAATAGGCCCATGTTATTTTTCTTTCTAAAAGAGCTAATTTTTTAGGAAAGGAAATTACTGTCTTAATTTCCCTTAAAACTCAATAAATTACTGAAAGCAGAACATCACCAGCATTTGCCTCAGAAAGTTGGGAAACAATAAGCCATTGCCTGGATAGAACACTATTTGGCTTAAGGCTGACTGGTGTCCAGTGACAAATGTCTACTGTGAATAGAAAACAACTGGGCAAAAATCATCAATTACAGTACTTCATACTCTGGTTTAAAGGTGAGGTCTTTGGTTCAATAACAATTTTCTGTTTTTAGTACAGAAAAGTACCTTCAGATTCTTAAATTATGAACTTTATACTCAGGAAACCATGTTTTGGAAATACATTTTTATGTGATTAAGATTCCAATAAGAATAAAAGCCCTTGAGAATAGAAATGCTAATAAAAGCACAAATTTGGGGCGCTGAAGAAAGCCCACTTACCCAGTCTCAAGCCCACACTTCATGGGCTGAATTTGAAAAGGGGCATCCAGTCAGAAATAACTCCAGGGACTTTAGGAGTCAGCGTTTACTCAACCCTGCACCACCCCAGCGGGCAGATGGTTAATGTGGACTTGAGCACTCAACTGTGTGAAATGGAACTACCTTGACCTTTCAGACTGAGAGGTACAGGGCTGATGGAAACAGACCTAAGCCTTGTTACACACCAGCTTCCAAAGACTAAAGACATGATGGCAAAAGATGACTCATCTGGGGCAACTTCAGGTACAAGAAACCTCTGTTGATCAGGCTTCACATCCTCTCAGTTAGCTTTCACCTTGACATTGGCATTATGAACCCCTCTTCCACAAAACTGCTCCCTCCCTGAGTAATAGGAGACCAATCAACCAGGGACAGCCTCTACTGTCTCTCAGCCTTATCAGTAATTTCCTTTTTGGACATCCGATCTACTTGAGCCTCTGTTCCTAAAGCTGATAGCTCTGCTATAGTTAATTCAAACAAGTATTTTCCCATTGATCACATTAGATGGTACTCCAGCAACAGACATTCAACAATATCCTGTCTTTGTTTAAAAATTCATAATGTTTTCAGAAGAATGATCTGATCTCTAGTTCATCTCTAGTTCATAAAATAATGACCATGGTCTATCAGCCAATATTCTTGGCTAAAAGAAAAAAAAATGGAGTTCTGCTTATCTCTGAAATACCACAAACCAGCATTCAGTCACATACAAAAGGCCAGTTAACCTGCAATCTATTTATAGTTCCACTGTCAGCTGGCTAATATAAAACAAACTATTCAAACTCTAAAAGGACGTATCTTATTCAAAAGACCTAGATATGAAATAATAAAAAAACTATTTGTAAATACAGAAAGAAGTTTGAGGTATTTTATAATTCTTTGAGAATTGTATGATTAAAAAGTTTGTTCTCTTGCATTTATAATCTTTTCTATTCATTCTACAGGTGGTATGGTTGACCTCACTTTACAAAATTCTGCTTTAATGAGATCCTGATTCTGCATGAGTGCCAGCTTTTCTATATTCATATTGATTAATTTTAGGCCAAATATGTAATTACTTATCCCCGATAAACAGTAATTTTACTTGTCATAGAGAAGACCTAAATAATTTCAATTATATTAACTGAAAACTCTGCCAGTTACAAATCATTTTGCCACAAATATATTTGACTGAGGTGTTGCAATTTCTTTCTAGTATTTTTTTTTCTTTTTATTAACATATAATGTATTATTTGTTTCAGGGGTGCAGGTCTGTTATTCATCAGTCTTATAGAATTCACAGTGCTCACCACAACACATACCCTCTCCAATGTCCATCACCCAGCCACCCCACCCCTCCAGTCCAGCAACCCTCAGTTTGTTTCCTGAGATTAAGAGTCTCTTTCTAGTATTTTTAAAATGCAAAAAAAAAAAAAAAAAAAAAAAAATGACAGCTAGACATCAGAGGCCTTTAGTCAATCAAGACGTGCTTGAGCGTCTCTGTGTGTAAAACACTTAAGCACATACCCTGACCTCTTATTTTAGATTATTTCATCCTGCTTCTTCAATGTCTGTAGTTTAACTCTTTAATCAATAACTAAATCAGATGTTGCATTCCTTCGAAATCTGTTTACACAGACTCATCGTATTGAAGAGCATGCAAATGTTTTTTTCCCCAATGTAATTAACTCTTTTGACTGCATAAAATAATGAAATTGATCATTGAAATCTATCCCGTTCAGCATCTGCAGGACTTTTCATAAAGATGAAGGCAATGTTTTTTATAGAAAGATACTAAAATGACTTTGAAATAAACAAGATAACACTCGTGTACGTACTTCTCTGCATCTTCCTTTTTCCATCATAAAAAGCATGCTGATCTGGCAGAATTTTTGCCTGGAAAATCTGTTCAGGTTATTCTCCAGTAGATTATAACTATGTGTTCAGTGGATTACTACCATATGCCCAAATAAATGCATGCTTCCATAGTAGCCTTCAGTGTTCTAGTTTCAATTTAATTCTTTCATCTTTCAAGATGAAAGCCTTTTCTTGGGCACTGGGTTGAATGCTTTGCAAGTAGAAACCTTAAACTTGTTTTTGGTGTACTTGTACTTTCTCAATTTTAGTCTAAACATTTTAAAGCTTCCCCTTCCTCACAACTAGGATGACCAATCAGTCATCAATCATATTTTCAGAATCTTAAAACATTCCTTTATCTAACTCATATCTGCGGGCACTCACATTCTGGATAACTGGCTTATTATCCTAATTCTCACCTGTTTCAGTTTATTCTTTGGGTACTTGACATGTGCAAAACTAGAGATACTTTCACTGAATGCATCAACCTAGGATGATGTCTACTACAGAACATGCTTTACACAAGTTAGCTCTCGTTACACTGAATCATTTATTTTACAAGTCTCTAAACATTTTTAAGTGACCAACTATTTTTAAAACTATATAATGCAAAAATTTCTTAGAAGGATCCATAAAAAATGGTACCCCATCATTCAAATATAATAGGGAGGAAACTGTAAATTAATATCTATTTTAAATTGCAAAAGCCTGGGGCACCTGGGTGGCTCAGCAGGTTGTGTCTCACTCTTGATTTCAGCTCAGGTCATGGTCTCAGGGTCATGAGATCAAGCCCCACGTCAAGCTGAGTGCACAGTCTGCTTGAGATTCTCTTTCTCCCTCTCCTTCTGCCCCCTGTGCCTCTCATGCTCTCTCTCTCTAGCTCTCTCTAAAATAAATAAATAAATCACAAAGCCTTTCCTTTTCAATATTTCTTCAAAGAAGTTTCTATTCCTTCTCCCAATGTGCAGATATGAAAAAGAGAGCAAACAGTGTGAGTCAGCAGGGGCATTTATAAAAATAAAATACAGCTTTCCACTTACTCACTACAAACATCTATGGAGCACTCGCACTGATTATCAGGCACTACAAGCTTTCAGAAATGAAAAGTCCTGGGATCAAGGTGGGAGAAAGACAAGTTAACCAAATATGCTCTGATATAAGAAACCTAACAACAGTTCTCTGAGGGAACCACAGCTTGGAGAAGAAAAAAACTTGCTCAAGGAGAGAATTTGGGATCCAAACTGCAGTCTAACCTCTTTCCACTCCACCACTTTCATTATGGGCAGCATTTAAGATGGCAGATAGAAACTATGCAGACATATTTAAGACAAGTGAAGAGCCATTTGCAAAGTAGGTCCATCAAAGAATACAATGACCCAAATTAAGGGAGCAAACGCATGCTATCCCCTGTCGTGTAAGGAATGCACAGAATTAAATGTCCAATGTGGCATCTTTATGACAAATGAAATTGATTTTTAGTTTATGGTAAAACCCATAGATTATAAATCAAATTATAATGAAAGAAAATACCTTTATTAGTGCAAGCATAACCAGTTACAGTAAGAGGAGATATTCCTGCTCCCAGAAAGGGAGTAAAGATGACTAGGAGAAAAAGGAATTCAGTATGTGCTGAAAAAAACACCAAAGCTGTGCTTCCAATATGGTAGCCACCAAAGACATGTAGCTATTTCCATCAAAGTTGAAGTTAATTAAATAAAATTCGAAATTCACACACCAGTTAACTAGCTACATTTCAAGCACTCCAAATACCACATGTGGCTCGTGGCTACCACACCAAATGGTACAGAGACAGAACATTTCCACCGTCTCAGAAAGTGGCTGAACCAGAGGGGGGAAAAGAAAAAAGAGAGGGACAGAATCTTCCTCTATTTGACTTGAGAAAAGGAAATGTTAGTAGTTTTACAAGATGGTTAGCAAAATCAACTGGCTAAGGCTAAAAGTGGTGTCAGTGACATTGTAGAATGTGATAACAGATGTAATCATGATGTTAAAGGTTAATCTTCTCTAAGGGCTCTTAAAAGGGTGCCCTGAATTTTTAAGAGGCTCATAAAAGAAAGGAAAGATATAATTTTATTTATGAACTCTGTTTTCATTAGATTTTACAATTTCACTGGCCTTTGAAACCGTATGTTCATAAGAATCTCTATTAAACATCATTAAGCTGATAAGTGGATATTTACTTAATGTAATTCTAAATTAAATAAATCTAACATAAAAACTTAGGCCGTGTCATTCACATTACTGAATTTATTTCCAATTCACATTTTTTCCAGGGAGTAAAAAATATTGTCAAATTTCCTAAGAGCCTATTTCCTAGCTGACATTTCAAATCATTACTATTGTCTCTTCTATCAATCTAAGTGAAATATATACTTGTATGTATTGCTTTTAGATTGCAAAGAATATTTCACACACTGGACTTCAGTATTTAAAAGTCTAATCAAAGTTATCCAAAAAAACTGCAAAATAATATTTAAGATATTAACCCAAGGTGTTGAGCCACAGATTATTACATGGCTCTAATGACCACACCACAGTCCAAGGAGGTAATGCTTGTAAGGCACTTACTAGAGGTCTGGCACATGAATATTCAATAAATATTAGCTGTTATTATAATCTTTGGCGACATTCTCTCTTTAAAAACGATGATAAATTAGAGCAAATGCTCCCTGCCATAACAACATTGACTTTAGCACAATTTGAAATACAGAATGCACAGAAGGGACATATATCAAAGGCCTCATTCTCAGAAAAGAATAAAGGAAGGCCACGGCAAAGGGAGAGTTTTGGGGAGCTAACAAGGAAGCAAAATCTTTACAAAACAGAGATAGTGGTGAATATGATAGAAAATCATTCAGAAGGGACGCCTGGGTGGCTCAGTCGGTTAAGCGTCTGACTTCGGCTCAGGTCATGATCCCAGCGTCCTGGGATCGAGTCCCGCGGGGGGGATCCTTGCTCAGCGGGGAGCCTGCTTCTCCCTCTCCCTCTGCCTGCTGCTCCCCCTGCTTGTGATCTCCCTCTCTGTTAAATAAATAAATAAAATCTTAAAATATAAATAATTTTTTTAAAAAAGAAAATCATTCAGAATCACAATACCAATTGTTAAGTAGAAAGGGTCAAATTATAAAAGAACTGTCATCATTTTTCACTTTCTCGTACAACACTAGGAAGCCTAGAATCAAGAATGGGGGAGAGAGGGGCACCTGGGTGGCTCAGTAGGTTAAGCGTCTGCCTTGGGCTTGGGTCATGATCCTGGAGTCCCGGGATTGAGCCCTGCATTGTGCTCGAATCTGCTTATCCCTCTCCCTCTCCCTCTGCCTGCAACCTGTGCTCGCTCTCTCTCTCAAATAAAATCTTAAAAAAAAAAAAAAAAAAAAGAATGGGGGAGAGAGAGTGTGATCATCAGAGTGTCAGGGATTTAAAAGGAGGAGACAAGAAATTCCAGGGGGAGAGAAAATTCACATTATTGAAATGGCTTATGATGGATTCCAAGTGAAGTAGAAGGGGTGCATGGAGCCTGAAAAATATTAGGAGAAAGGGAGGCAGGTTTGAAGGAAGGAAAAAAATTAAAAGAGTTCCACAGTTGGAAACATTAAAGGACATGCATTTTTAAACAATCTAGTTGGCATATGTGCTACCGAAATGAGTACTAAACAATCTACTTGAAATATAGTAGATGAATCATATATATAAGATAAAAATACAAAGTTAGGTAATAACATAGAGATGATCCTGGTATATAATAAGCTAATGAAAGATACCCTCTTCATTAGGGCCACAACTTTAATGTGAAGGAAAACTGATTTACCAATGATGTTGCAAGGAATTCTGATTTGAGGTAACATAGGGATCCTCTCTAACTAACATGACAAAACCAGTGGCATTCAGATGCACATGGCCAGGTGGAATGTAGGAAAATAAAATGTGTGCTCTGGAGAACAGTCTGCCCTTGGTCTCCTGGAGACTGATCATCTCAGGGATGCGAAGAGAACACAGGATGGTTAACTGAGTCCCAGGTATGGCCAGGTCTGTGGGACTTAGAAACAGAACAGGGAGAAAGGCTCTTAGAGACAACGTAAAAATAAACTTGGAAGTCAAAATATAAAAAATTATCAATATGGATACTGACACCAAGGATGACAGATAAGGAAGAGATGAAGAATAAAAGGGAAGCCAGATGCTCAAATCAATGAGTAAAGCAGAAGAGTGTCTTATAGAGCAGGAGGAAGCAGGAGGAAGATGGTAGAGGGTAGAATAACAGATGTATTTGCTTCGTAGAAGCTGTTGAGATGGAGCAGCAATGCCTAAGACACAGCAAGGAGGCTGTCAACTTCTTCCTCATCCCCGTGTGGCCGGGCTCCTGCAGCCACTGGTCTGCAGCTCCATACTGAAGTGGATGGCTGGTGTTCCGGTTGTTTGGTGTCTGTAGCAGCTATTTAATACCCAAAATATTCCCACCAGCTGCCAGGTGAGGAAAATGGGAAAGCTACACTCTATCAAAGAGAGCTTTAAGTGAAGTGGGCCACTAAGGGGAAAGCCAACTTTCAAGTATACAGAAAAGTGGAAGGAGAGTTACAGCAATATTAAAGATACAACAGAATTCGGGCATAAGAGAAGACCAGTAAGGACCGACTATGCTTTAAAGGAAGAGGAGGAAAGAATAAAGGGACAGAAAGTGACAATGTGCTCGCCAGGTATCGTTTTCAGCAAGGACTAAGGGAGGCAGGTGGCTGGGAGTCCACATTTGTTAATGAGAACACTTCCCCGCCCAACCCCCTCTCACTGAGCACACTCCTGACCTCTTCTCTGACCCTCCCCTCTCTCAGTCCCTGAAGAGGTGGAGTGAGGAACCTGACTCGTCAATTTGGGGACTAACTGGATGCTTCGCTCAGCCCACCCTTGCCTCTTGAAAGAGGCCTGCAGAGACTGAGTTCCTCCCCACTATTCCACGTAGGGCTCCTCACCTGGGCGGCCACCTTCTCTGGTGACTGCTGGTAACACTGCCTCCTTCTGGGGTTCAGTTAACAGGGCCCATTGGGCCCTCACTCTAAGCCACCTCCTCTAACCTGGCCTCTGCCAGTAATTAACACGACGCTGTTGTTCTCTCTTGGACATACTTTTATTTCATATTTGCTCAGACTCCAGCCAGGACAGATGGACACCATTTGTTGGGGACCTTCTCAGAAATTCCCAACATTAATGACGAAGACAAAAAATGAGGTAGGAAGAATTTCTATGTCTTTTGAACTAATTAGTGCCAAACAGAATGGTAATCCATGAAAAAATAATAATAATAGTTAACAATTCGTGAGTGCTTACTGTGTACCACTGTTTTAGGCACTTTACACAGGCTAATTAAATGAAATATTCAGGACGACCCTATAAGGAAGTTACTCTTATTACCTCTATTTCACGTATGAGGAGACACATATTGGCTAAGTAACCTGCCCAGAGTGACACAGCTGCGAGGTGTCAAAGCCAGTGTTTGAACTGAGGTGGTTTAGTTCCACAAGATCAACACTACTAAACACTATCCGGTACCGCTTCTCTTTGAGGGATGCTTCCTATACGAGGGCCTATTACTGAGTATAATAAACTGTTTTATCTTTTTTAAGAAACTGTTTTATCTTTCTTCTAATTAAGATATAATTAACATCTAACATTCTATTACCTTCAGGTATACAACACACGGATACAGCAGAGGTATATATTACCAAATGATTACCACAAGATGTCTAGTTAACACCTATCGCCACATGTAGTTTCAAATTTATATATATTTGTATAAAGAAATATACACCTTTTATAAATACCCAAGTAATAATGAATGTTAATAGAATTTGTTTTGCCCATTTTTTGAAGTTAAAAATGAAGAATATGTCATTTACTTCTTTAGTGAAGCATATCTGATCTATATGAAAGCACAGACAAGTCGATATGGGCAGAGATCTCGGTCTCCAGTTCCTACACATTTATAACGCTGTTATGTGTAACATAGCATAGATACAGCAATGCCTTCTCTCTCACCCCTTCCCTTCACAGCGGAATTACTTGAGAAAATGAGACTGTGTAGACTAGTTCTGTTTCTACTTCTCCACTTCCCGTTCTGACTCTGCAGTCCTCTGAGATCACATTTTCACCTCAAACAAAACACTGTCCCAGCAGAGAGTCACCAAAGCCCTTTCCACTGCGCCTGGCCTCTGTAGCCCTGACCTTACTCCACTCCCTCAGCTGCCCGCACCACTAGCCACACCCCTCCCTTCAAAACCCCTCCTCCCTCCGCTCTTGACAACACTCTAGGGTCTCCTCTCCTCAGGGCCAACCACTTCTCGGGTGCCTTTCCTGGCTTTCCTTTCCTTCACCTATTCCTTATATATTAGGGCTTTCTGGGATTCTTTGCTGTGTCCTCATTTTTCACCCTCTTGCCTACTCACAATGCCTTGCCTGCCACCTCCATCTGCGTACTCCCCATCTTGCCATTTCTTTATTTGGCCGACAGCTCTCCTTTGAAGAGATGTCCATCCAATGGCTACTGGGAGTTTGTTTCTGGCTATCTCAATAGTACCGCAACATGAACCGAGTACCTATTCAGTGTCTCTTCCCTTTCCCGGATACTGAAGAGGTCTGTTAGCAGCAATCCCTGTCTTCAGAATTGCACTATCTGGTAAAGCATCTTCCACGGGCATGTGGGAGGGATCTTTCCAAAGCTCACATCTAATTATGTCACCTAAAATTCTATTCAAATAGAATTCAAATTCTATTACAGAGGAATGAGCGTGGTGCACACAGCTGTTCCACGAGTGTGCCTCACCATTCTACCTTTTTTCTAGCCACAATCATTTCCCCTCCACACCAATTCAGCCAGACTGAATGAACTTCTTCACTGTTCCATGAAAACAGTGTTATGTCAAGCCTCCTGCCAACATGTCCTTCTGCAGGGCTGACGCAATCCATCTGGAGAATAACTATACACCCTTTTGAGGCTCAGCTTAGTAACTGCCTCTCTTATGAAGCCTTTGATGATCATCCAAAGAGAAAGTAAGCACTGCCTTCACTGAACCCACCTTGACCTGGATAGACCTGTGAGCCCGCTAGGACAGGAACCATACCTCGTTTATTATTTGCAATGCCTTAAACACAGAAGTTTGTTCTTATTAACTGCTTGAATAAATGCCTGAATCTCCAGAGGTGGGTAATGAGGCTAAATATTTTTTTAATTCATTATCACATTAATAAGACACTTTACTAAACGATGAACATTCGGCGGGGGGGGGGAGAGAGAGAGGGAAACAAATCATGAGAGACTCTTAACTATAGAGAACAAACTGGGGGTTGATGGAGGGAGGGAGGTGGGGGATGGGCTAGACGGGTGATGGGTATTAAGGAGGGCACTTGTGATGATGAGCACTGGGTGTTGTATGTAAATAATGAACCACTGAACTCTACTCCTGAACCAATATTGAACTGCACGTCAACTAACTAGAACTTAAATTTAAAAAAATTTTTAAATTTAAAAAATAAAAATAACACACTTTACTGGAATGTATGATCTATCTTGATGCAGAAGTCCACTAGCAAAAGTTTACTCTCCCATCTTCTAAAAATAACATTAATTTATTTATTAGATAATATTGCAACAGTACTTTATGAGCTCTTTCTTTTCAGGTGAGAAAATAAAATGTGACTTGGTAGACTTAGGAATAGCATCTGTGGAAGACCAAAGATTTTTCTGTCTGTAGCTTTCCATTTGGAATGTTCTCTTTATGACGTGAGCCTTCAATAAACTTTCCTTCCTAAAGAGCACATCCTCCAAACTCCCCAAATGCCAGCACCACGTGCCCTATTTTCACCAGGACCAGCACTATGGCTTTTCATTTGTTAGACTAGATGTTGGTTTTGCTAGAACCTCAGTGAATGTTTTTCACCGAATTAACATTTTAAATCATTTTATTTATTTTTATTTATGGGGAACAGAAAGTTGTAACCCAATGGGATATGGCCAGTTGAAATTTGAATCTTAAATAAGCATAAGTATATTCTCTCACTATACAACACTCCCAAATTGTCCTCTCTTTTTTTTTTTTACCTTTTTTTAAAAAGATTTTGCTTATTTATTTGACAGAGAGATAGCGAGAGCAGGAACACAAGCAGGAGGAGTGGGAAAGGGAGAATCAGGCTTCCCACCGAACAGGGAGCCTGATGCGGGGCTCGATCTCAGGACCCTGGGATCATGACCTGAGCCGAAGGCAGACACTTAACGACTGAGCTACCCAGGTGCCCCCCAAATTGTCCTCTCTTATCTTAAAAGGTAGCTGGCTGATGCTGTCATGATCTCCAAGAGGATCTTTACTCAGAGGCTGCCATGGTCATGCTCAATTACCCCCTTCCTTAAGGGCAAAAAGAAGTATAAATCTCTCTCTATGAGACCCAGAAGAATAAAAACCTTTGAGGACATCTCTTTAGAAAGAAAAATTTTCTTAAAAGTTTATTCACAACAAATAATCACTACAGATTTCTACTCTCTAGGAACTGGTTCCATGAAATCCAGACGCCAGATGAAGCAGATCCACTGAGCCCCTTTACATAAGAAAAAATAAACTAGATGCTACATTAGATAGCCTTTACATAGGTTAAGGAACTACCAGATTATCCCATTCAATCTTCCCAGCAATCATGTGGATTAAATATTTATATCTTGATTGTGTGAATGAGAAAAATAAAGCTCAGAGAGACTGAGTGTCTTGTCTAAGATCAGTAAGTAAACAGCAAAGTCAAAGAATCAAACTTAAAATCATTTTGTTTAAGGTTGTATACTTTTCAATACATTATACAGTTTCTGAATCTTAAAACACACTGACCCAGATGTAAGATCCAGATCTTCTTCTTTTTTTTTTTTTTAAGATTTTATTTAATTATTTGAGAGAGAGAGCAAGCAGGAGGAGGGAGAGGGACAAGCAGACTCTGAGCCGAGCATGGAGCCCAATGTGGGGCTCAGTCTCACAACCCTGAGATCATGACCTGAGCTGAAATCAAGAGCTGGACGCTCAACAGACTGAGCCACCCAGGCACCCCAATATCCAGGTCTTTCTACCAACATTCCTCTTTTGGATCTTTGCTCAGTAGCACATTCTCAGTCAGTTTCCTGTAAACTCATATCCAGTTGGGTACTGTTCACCATCTATTAAATGTAATTCTAGACTCCCAATAGCATTAATAATTGTCACCCTCAATAGTTTTTCAGGGTCCTTTCCTAGTCAGCATTCTGGTCCTCAAATTCATCCTGTTTTAATTTTATACTCTCCAAAAGCAGACATTAATCATCAGTTTCCCATTTCAGTGTCCATGAGCAATATTTAATTTCTATAAATACATTTTCCAATTGGACATACAAATAGCATAATGAAGCAAAACATTCACTGCCAAGAGTCAGAAAGATCTAGGTTCAAATCCTGGCTTGGCACTTGTTAGCTGAAAAACTTGGCAAGTTCCTTATTTTCAGTAAGCCTCTATTTCCTCATATAAGGAAGGATGTTACTATTCACCTACCAGGATATTTTGAATACTAAGTAATGTTTATAAAGAGGCTAACATAG
This sequence comes from Callorhinus ursinus, assembly GCF_003265705.2. Lineage (NCBI taxonomy): Eukaryota > Metazoa > Chordata > Mammalia > Carnivora > Otariidae > Callorhinus > Callorhinus ursinus. Next base: position 59,663,356 of record NW_027397068.1, on the reverse strand, counting down.
TATTTGGTCAAAGAAAACACTCAATAATTAGCAGGTATTGGTAACATTACTTTTCTTAGTATTAGATTTAAAATATGAAGTACAAATTTGGGAATAGTCAAGAACAGTTGGCAGCAGGCCCTTCATAAAAATGGGGCTAAAACTGTAACTTAAAAAAAAAAAGTTTTTGCATTTAAAACTTTTTTTTAAGATTTTATTTTTAAGTAATCTGTACACCCAATGTGGGGCTCAAACTCACAACCCCGAGATCAAGAGCTGCATGTTCTATCGACTGAGCCAGCCAGGCGTCCCTGCATTTAAATCTTAAACTACTTCTGAGAAAGTAGCATGATGGTAAGGCTACGCATCCTCTTTCTGATACGCAAAAACCATAAAAATCTCCCTCTCCCATCATTTTTATTTTGATATTGACTATTCTGACCTGATGCTGGCAGATTTGGCTTTTAAGTCATTCCATCTTTGGTTCATATCATCCAGGCGATGCTGAAGCATAGTAGCCTCTTCAGAATTTCCCAAAGCTTTTACCATCTTCTGCCTGTTTCCATCAATGCTTTTAAATATGTCATTATGTGCATCAATTTCTGCCTGGATATCCTAAAGAGAAAAGAGCAGAGACAATGCAAATGTTAGGTATTAGTGTCAACACTACCTTGGGGTTGCTATATAGGACTTTATTTTTTTATAGTCCACAGATGAGGGGTTTTTTAAGCAAAATAGTTAAATTCGCCTTAAATGATAACAAATTCAAGCATTTCCACAATGTTCTGATGTTGAAAATAATAGTGTTCAAATCTTCAATATATTGATTCCCCAGTTCTTGAAAATAGAACGTAGTAAAATCTAAACTTCATGTATCAGTTGGTTAGCTGTGGGTATTTCAGATTCATGAGAAATTCTTGAAATTATATAATTATTCTTGCGAAATCACTGAATGCTGCTTAATACCCAGACTCTTTCTCCTCTTTGTACCTGGGCAAAACTGCTCTCAAACTATGATGTTTTATAGAGATATCACTTAATTTTACTTTTTTTTTTACCTTTGGACAATTTTTTTTAAAGATTATTTATTTATTTGAGAGAGCGAGAATGAGAGAGAGAGAGAGAGCACATGAGAGGGGGGAGGGTCAGAGGGAGAAGCAGACTCCCCGCTGAGCAGGGAGCCCGATGCGGGACTCGATCCTGGGACTCCAGGATCATGACCTGAGCCTAAGGCAGTCGTTTAACCAACTGAGCCACCCAGGCGCCCCTACCTTTGGACAAACTTAATAGTTTGTCCTTCCAATCTAATAAAATTTATTCCTAAAATTTTAAAAGAACATTTTCATAAAAATGTTTATCTTCATTAAGAAATAAAAACCAATGACAAAATAATATTTCTCCTGTTAAATAGAAAAATTTTTTTCTGAAGTAAATTTGAGTATAAAGTAAAATAAGAATTGTTATAAATTAAATAAAAACTGGTTCGGACTTTGAAGAAGCATTTTGGGAATCTGTATCAAAAGCCTTAAAACTGTTGAAATTACCTATCCTGAGAAGATTTATGTATACACATTTATCACATTAATTGTTTTTAAAGTAAAACAGTGGAAACCATCATAATACATTAATGGTATATAATATTAGGTTTAAAAATGAAGGATACAAAACTACATTATGATGTTAATTTAATTTTTAAGGTAGGTGTTTAAATTAGCATATGGTTTTGTATATCACCGTATATACCTACATCAAAAAACTGTAAGAAATATCAAAATAGTATAATCTCTGTACAAGAAAATTAAAGGTGATTTTGGTTTTCTTCTATACACTTCTCTGAGTTTCCAAGATTCTACAAAAACAGGGTTTCTTTTTGTAATTAGATAAACATAACAAATTTAAGATTAAAATACAGAGGGTCTTTATCAATTTTTTAATACTCTCCATTACAAGGTTATCAACACAATTATCTGTATCAATTTGGCAATCGTCTTTTCTTCCCGAATAAAATGAAAGCAAGCTAGTTGTAGCTAACTCTAGTGTGACAATCACTATCATCCAATAAATGAGTGTGAACTTACAAACAGAAGAGTAAGCACCCAAGAGGGCCATGAAGGTGTGCAGTTAGTCTCTATGACATTAGCTGTTAATGAATATTAAGGTAACTTATGACAGAAATTAAAAAATTATTTCAGGTAATGAATCTAAATTAGTAAAAGGAGAATAAACTCTTAAACACCATAATTTTATTACCTTTCTCATCTTCAGTTTTCCTTTATAAGCCTCACTCGTCTTAAGTTTCCCAATTCCAAATGAGCACGATGAAAAAGTAAATAGAAATTTTTTAAATACTCGGAATGCTTTCATTAATTTAGAAATCATTCCTGATTAGCAATCCATCAAGAACCAATGCTTACAGGCTGAGATCTAAAAGATTGTTCTTCCTGTATCTACTGGCCTAGACTAACCAGAAGGACACATGGAAAGAAAGGCTTTTTGCACCTCACTATACAATAAGCATGGTAGGAAGGTGTCATTTCCATGAGGTTAAAGGGCAGAAGTGCTGTATTCTAATTTCTGAGAAGATTTGTGATGTCTAACATGACACGAATAGGGTCAGATCTGAGGAGGGGTAAGATGAACAGAGTTTGATGGACAGCTTCTGCAAAATTTATGCTCCAAATTTGCAAACCTATTAGTATTTGACGCTAAGGACAAAGCCAAATCAGGTCCACCTGCAAAGTGTGATCTAGGTACATCCAGAATTGGTGTTCACCACCAAACAAAACTCTCAGTTTGTTGACTCTTGTGCATTTCACTAGCCCCTCGATTCCACAGACGGCAGGGCAGACACCAACAGGGGAGCAAGGGACAGAGCCAGGTCCTGATTCAAGGTGCTCAGGCTGGACAACATTATGTGCATAAAATGGCAATCTCAATATAATTTCAGTTTGGGATGCTTTAAATAGAAATTCTTGGTGAAAAAGAAAAAGGTAAGCAAAGTTCTGTTGAAAGGTCCTTTGGTGTCATCTCCTGAACCTAGTCCTTATTCTTTAGGATGTAACTATTGTATTCTTGTGTCCTGAAATGCATTTCAAGACTTCTAAAGAGATAGATTTAAAGATCAATAGTTTTAAGCTCATGCTATACATATGCATGATAGAAATCTTTCTCAAGAAGCTCAACAGGGGCACCTGGGTGGCTCAGTTGGTTAAGCATCTGCCTTCGGCTCAGGTCATGATCCCAGGGTCCTGGGATCAAGCCCTGCATCTGGCTCCCTGCTCAGTGGGGAGTCTGCTTCTCCCTCTCCCTCTGCCCCCCCCATTCGCAAGCTCTCTCTTTCTCTCTCTCTTGCATGTGCATGCTCTCAAATAAATAAGTGCAAGCTGGTACAACCACTCTGGAAAACAATATGGAGCTTCCTCAAGACGTTAAAAATAGAGCTACCCTACAACCCAGCAATTGTACTATTAGGTTATTTAACTCACAGATACAGATGTAGTGAAAAGAAAGGGCACGTACACCCCAATGTTCATAGCAGCAATGTCCACAATAGCAAACTGTGGAAGGAGCCGAGATGTCCTTCAACAGACGAATGGATAAAGAAGATGTGGTTCATATATACAATAGAATATTACTCAACCATCAGAAAGGATGAATACCTACCATGTGCATCTACATGGATGGAACTGGAGGGGATTATGCTAAGTGAAATAAGTCAATCAGAGAAAGACAATTATCATATGATTTCATTTATATATGGAACATAAGGAAGAGTGTGGAGGACCACAGGGGAAGGGAGGGAAAACTGAATGGGAAAAAATCAGAGAGGGAGACAAGCCATGAGAAACTTGGAACCCCAGGAAACAAACCGAGGGTTGCAGAAGGGAGGAGGATGGGGCGACGGGGTAACTGGGTGATGGGTATTAAGGAGGGCACATGATGTGATGAGCACTGCATGTTATACGCAACTAATGAATCGTTGAACACTACCTCAAAAACTAATGATGTATTATATGTTGCCTAACTGAACATAATAATAAATAAATAAATAAATAAATAAATAAATAAATAAAATCTTCAAAAAAAAAAAAAAGAAGAAGAAGAAGAAGAAGCTCAACAGCACATTGAGCAAGGCACCTCTTTGCTCTTTACTGCCAACATGAATCTGGGCTCAAATTTCCTGTATAGGTTCCTAAACATTATTATCAATGAACCACACTCAAAATCACAAGGGAACTTCAAACCACTACTTCCTGAAGTAGCCTGACATATTTGCTTCGTTTCATAGTCAAGAGAAGTAGGAAGATAGAAGTGTACTAACATCCACAAATAGTTTTTATTTCAGGTTTCACAAAAGTATTCTACAACATTTACATCAGTAAATCTGTATACCAAGAACATAAAGCAAATTTGGCTCCTGATACCCAGTCAAGTGAGGCCTTTCCCAACCCAGCCACAAAGACAAATGGAATAGAACAGAGCTGCATCACTGGCCAGTAAATGATTGTAGGTATTTCTATCAAGTCTTGGTTAAGAGGACTACCAGTCATCATATATTCATATTGGAATGTAAATTTTGGTATGTGAAAAACCCTTCCACACATGAGCCTCCACAAAAATTAGGAAAAAAAATCAACAACCAGAAAGTGATCAACGAAATCAGCATACATTATTTTGTTTTATGTAACATTTGGTGGCATATTTACTGGGCCAAATATATTAAAAGCTCCTAAAGTCAGAAAAATCATCTTAATATTTATTCTGTATTCTTCATGGTCTCTGCTACACAGAATGAGCTTAGCATAAAACAGAGATAGGTAGATAGATAAATGTATAAATGCGTGAATGAAAGTATCTAGTTCATTTTGATCGGCATATTAGCCAATACAATACCAAGGAAAATCAGACAATCACACAATTGGAAGGAAGTGTAGTAATCATTTTGCTTAATCTCTTCATTTAAAAAAATTTAATATGGGAACCTAAAATTACTTAGATGCTTGCACTGCAAAGCCCTGCCTAATCTTTCACTGGAAATTTAGAATTACATGCAGTTAATGAATTATGTTCCTTCATAGATGATTGTACAATGATGCACTGGTTTTAAAATCAAAATGCCAGCACAGGAAGCTGTTAGATCATGACCCTGATGTAGCACCAAATGCTAAAATAAATTGAAATTCCATGAAGGAGGGTTTACTTTCACCACATAGCTGAGGGACTTGCCCTACTAATGCTTACCTCTGTCACCTGCAAGCCATTCTGAACATTAAGCAGCACAAAATAGTTACTGATGATTAGTTATGGGAATGTAATCCATGCAGAAGCACAAAGCAATGCTCTCCCAAGCATTTAACATGAGCCGGTCATGTGCACAGAGAGGCCAAAGCAAAGTATTCAAGCAGTTGAACTAACATTTAAAAATAGACAAAGGGATATCTAAGGATTCAGTTGAAACATACCTTCTAACAATATAAGCAGAATGTAGAAGGTTAGGAGAAGCCAGGGGTTAGGATAGGAGGATGATAGAGGAAAACACCAAAAGCATTAAGACGTACACTGTCAGCGCAGCCTTCCAGAAGATGGCTATGAAGCTCACAGAGATTCACTTGTGCACAACATCTACTACCCAGGTCAAAATTAACCTCATAAATAAAGGAAAATATTTATTTACTTGCTTATTTGATAACTGATATTTTCATACCAATTTTGCCCTTAACTGGACATTTCTCTAATTATCTAACCCATAGAGATAGTATATGCCAACACTTTACAATGTATGTCACATATATTTTACTTCTTTATAATGTTCTATAATCAAGTAGTGACTATAACTATGTGAGCAAAAATGTTTCTTTGGATTATGATAAATAGAACTGCTTGAACCCTCTGCTAGGAAACAGAGATTAAGAATATAGTACCCCTAGAAATTCTTCAACAACTGAATTAATGCTAGAATAGATTCATCCTCTTCGGACCTTGTTGACATAATTTTGGTTTATTTTTGCATGGCATATTTACCTAACCCTACATGGCCACAGTAATGTTTTCTCTGAAGGAGTCCTAACCCCTTTCCTGAAGGTGAAAAAGTGAGGTCAGCAACGACTTCCCTACCATATCCCAAGGCTCGGGCTAAATCAACAAAGTTAACCATTAGGGGAAAAGAAATCCGCTGTTCCTTTCGAAAACAAGACTGGAATTCAGAGACAGTTCAGGATTGATTAACAGGAGCTCAGTGGGACTGTTGCCAGAGATTTGTGTTTTGAAAGTGAGGAATCATAACTTTAAGAAGTCAGATATTACCTAAAAATAATACAACCAAATAACATCATCAAAGTTCATCATATGATATGTAAATATGCTTTGAAGCTTTTGTGAAGCTTCTGGGATAGTGAGTAATTGTAATTAATTATTCAACTAATTATTATGATTAATTTATTAATTTCAATACATTATTCAATTAATTATTTATAAACTACATTTTCACTCAACTAATCTCATAGATTTTAATCACTCAATAATTATGGAATCACATTTGACAGACAATAGAAAGTAGTATTACCTGGTCTATAGCAGCATTTATAAAGTAAGAAATCAATGCCAGTAATGTTCTTTTCCCATTATCTATGATTATAAATATGTTAGACAACAGAGTAGAAAAAAGTTAAATTACTAGGTGGAACAAGCTCACAATTAACTGCCCTTCCAAGATAATTTGAACAAGCCAACTTGCAACGATAAAGAATCAATAAACAAACTACAGTTTAAATTCCAACACAGCAAACACTGCTTTTAATCAAAATATCTTTCATAACCAAAAAAAATGTTCCAAATCCTTGATTCTATACCAGTTGTTACTGAAACATATTAAGATCCTTGAATTGAAATACAGTGGCCTCCCTCCTGGAGTGCACAGTTTTGATCGACATGAACACAAGCTCCTTAGGGGCAGTTATTAAATGTTTCATGTGGCCAAATTACTGCCCCACCTTAACTCTCCAAATAAGATAGTATAATCAAAACTGAACAGGTTTAAAACCCGAAAAATATGGCATGTTAAGTGTTTAAAACTATAACCCTGGAGCACCCAACTCCAGGGTCCACCAGATCACCTCTTGATCTATCCTATCACCAAGCAAGCTCTCAAATTCCTCCCCCCATCCACATGCCCCTACATTAACCTCAAACCCATCTTTTAAGTCCCAGTTTAAATGTCATTTCTGCAGGAAAGACTTCTCTGCACCTGGATTTAAGATTAGGGCTACCTGTTACTCTCGTAGTTCCCTCTACATTGGCTCAATCACACAGTTGTAGTAAAACATTTTCCCTGTTTAAGGTCTGTATCCTCCCGTTAGGCCGCAAGCTCAATGAGGGTATGTCTACCCTATGCCCCCACTCCATCCCTGCACTCAGCCCAGTGCCTGGTACATACATACTATGCACTTCATAAATATTTGCTAACTGTTGAACAAATGAATAGACCTTGGAATTGGAAGTTTACTGTGTCTTAATGTACACATTTGTTTTAAAATTAAACATTGCAAATTTAGCAGTAAAATACAGCTTCAAATTATAATTTTTAAAAGTACTCATCCTAAAGGGGTAAATGCTATAAAGGAAATTAATCATTGTGTGCCTTCTCTTTGTCACTATGGGAAGTCATCTTCCCCAAAGGATTCACCAAGAGAGTAGTAACTACTCAAAGACATCTGCATGCACACACACACACCCCGTTAGAAAATTATCATCATTAATCACCTGGCAGTAGAACCGCATAAATTAATAAAACACAACAGTCACTCAAAATGTCACTGAGCTACAACTGTCCATTACTCTATCTTCTGTGACTCCTAAGTAAATCGAATAGACAGTATACAATGCAAATGGCTCAAGTATAACAATACAATTGGGCACTGAAGCCATCAGATAATTCCTTTGTGAAGTACTTTCAAGGAGAAAATTAACTGACTAAAATCAGGGGGGGCACTAAAACCAACTCATAGGCAGGATTTCAGAGAGGTGATCTGGTGGACCAACTTTCTGTGCCAAGTCAACTGTGAGTCTGGACTGAGTAATCAAGCTGCACACATGGTCAGCATCTCCCCCCTCCTCCCTGAGCTAGATGAAAAGTGCCTGCTTGCTGGCAGGCATATCTTGCCACAAGGTCATCCTCTGTCGGTAAGAAGTTCCAGTCTCAACCTCCTCTTTAGGACCACTCTGGGGTCCCCATGGTTTCTGTCAGCTGGGATTTCCTGATCCCTGCTGAGATGTCACTTTGAGGGAACAGTAGAGAACGCCTCCTGCCTTCTGGATTCCCGGGGATGCTCAGCATTGTCTTTTCTGGTTCTAAGAGATTAGGAATGAGTACCAAGGGTAATTTGTCCTTCCTGCCTTTGCTGGAAAACCAATCCTGGCATCACCCATTTTGAGACTCGATAACCAAATTACAGATTGCAATCATGTGTCAAACATTCATGTATGAACAGATACTCAATATAAATCACAAGACCACTGGGTTTCTCTAAAATTCAAAAATGTCAACCATAACACCCCCTTTCAATTGCTCTCACAAATAAAGGGCTGTCTTGAAGTTATGTGAAGATCTGCAGTCATTTGGATATTTCAATTACTGAGCAGTCTACCATTTTTCAGATTAACCATCATTGGAAGACCCATCACATCCCAACTGTGGACCCTCGTGTTCTTAAAGCCTGAAATGGCTTCAGGAGCACAGCAAAATTACCTTTTGGCTAAACCTCAGACGGCAGAATTTCAACCACTGGCATGACAAGTGTTAAATCACTACGGTCAGTATTTTCTCAAGAAGCAGATCACTAGTACTGAGGAAAAGACAGGTCTAAGGGAATTGAGAGTAAAAGATCTATGGAAAGATTGTTATTCAGCTTCTGAAGGTATCATGTGGCTTTTGCATTACAGCAGTAGGCCCTGGTGCTTCCCTAAAAATGGCATTATTGCTTTCTGAGCTGGAGGAAGGTAGGCAGTTGTATTTGAGAGGTGTGAGGTAGTGGTACCTTTCCATAACACCAGTTTTCCTGGCAATGAATCAATGTAGCAAAAGCTATATGAGACAGCTTTTGTGAAAATACACAAAGGATTTTTTTTAAATAGTTGACTTGGAGAAAAATATATTCATGTGCGACAACTTTCTACAAATGAAATATGGCAAAGAGATTAACTCTCACATAGATTTTTATAAAGTTGTCTAACACAAAAGTAAAAATACACGGAGAACTTCGGACTGTCAGTGGTAGCAAGACTGCTTCTTTGAGTTTGCCTTTGTCTCAAAAAAAAAAAAAAAAAATCCCAAATCAAGCCTTTGATAGGAATAAGCCAGCAGACTTCTTTTACTGTCAACTCAACTACTAAAATAAGAAACAGGCAGACAGTAAGATTTGGGAGTTAAAAGAGGAAATATACTAATATGACCAGAACTTGTAACGTTGCCAATAAAATGGCCAGAAGACTGAGGCAGGTTACTGACCTCTGGTATCTGACCTAGGCTTTTAGACTAATAGCAGCAATTACAATACAAAAGTCCAGCTATTGCCCACAACTACTGCCTCTCAGGGGGTCTAAGTAATGAATTATTCATGCAACATATGCCCTATACCTTTTTAGGAAGAAACAGACAAATCTATACAAACCAAGCTAACAGACCTCTTTATGGTCATAAAGTTTGTCACCTGCTGTTCCCAGCTGCCATAAAAAAGATATTCTCTCCCTCCTCTGCCCCTTTTAAATGGTGAGCATTTGGGAACCATCCCTATTCTCAGGAATTTAGGTGCTTAACAACATATTAAAGCGAGAGGTCAAAGTACAGTCCTGTGTTACAATCCTTACTACTACAGTTGGGGTGCAGGAGAGATGGGGGGTGGGGGGGAGCCTCCAGCCAGGAGAAGCTACATTCTTCTTTCTCCATACTCTTCCCACCACACTGTTTCTAAATCACCAGGAGGGAAGCAACGACTGCAATTGTTTTGGAAAAGCTTCTAAATTTTTCAAATGACATGGTTTTATGCCTTTTTCCTCTGGCAATTGTAGTTTTCGTAAGAAAAAGTCCATTATTCTTTAATGACTCAATACAGTCTTGCTTATATTTGTACTTGTAACGAACCATGGGGTATTCACTGTGAAAGCCACTGAGCACATCTTTAACAACTGATAAATAATTGATTTATGCACATAGTGAAATTACTTCACTTCTTTCTTTTTCTTTACATACTGGAAGTTGAATGAAGATAAGTGCTTGGCATCCAAAGGCTAAGGAAGGGCAGGAGCCCAGGAGCAGCACGTTGAGGTTTTCTGTTTTGTTTAACTATAAATGTAAGGTAGCTTTGGCTGCCTGGGCTCAATCCTAGAGTGTGCCAAGAACTTTCCTACGGAAAAAAAGAACTAAGTGCAAAATTAATGATCCAAGCATTAAAGCTCCACAGTGCATGCAAGCACTCCACGTATAAAACAGACACTCAGAAATAAAAAGAAAACGTTTAAGATCAGAAGTGCCCTTGTCACTGGGAGGCATCTTCTCCCAGCTCAGAACTGAATCTTCAGAAAGCAGGCTGGGAAAGGCAGTGGTTGGCCAACTGCAGGGAGAGGAACCTGAGGGGTATGGAAAACAGAACCCATGCCTGATGAAGTCAGACTTTGGCATGAAAACCCAGTGTTGTTGCTGGGTTTTTTTTTTTTTTTCCTTTCCAAAATAACTTTCAATTAAATTACCAGTCGACTTGAGTACAAAGGATCTCTTCTGATGTAGAATTCTAAAACTGACAGGCATCATGAGAAGCCCTCCTGACCAAAGGAAAGAATTGCTAATTTGCTCTTTAGTTGAAAAAAAAGTAAAAGAGGATATCAAATCAAATACGCCTTAGACATTAAATAATCCAAGATTCAATAGAGTATCTGCCATGTAAATGCATAGTTATAAAAAAAACAGACAAGGAAGAAAAAAATAGCACATTCATGAAGTCCACTTTCTGCATACCTTTTCAAATTTTGTCAGCAATTCCCGTAAGCTGCAGTTCAAACCAATCATCGTCCAGTAGCCCTTGAAGCCTACATCTTTCCGGTGAACTTCCTTCAGACAACAGCTTCTAACTTCTAAAATCCGTATCTTTTCTGGCTATACTTTAAAATCCTTTGTAAAATCCTTTACAAGCCTTGCCTTTGAGCTATGGTCCATGAGCAGCAGAAGCTTGCGCTGGGACATTTTAGCCACCCCACCGTGGGTCCGTCTTTTCATGGACTTCGGAGTTCGCAAGGAATAGACCTGCTTCTATAATTTCTGGTAGCGCTGTTCCACGAGGCTGGCATGGTCTTCTTTTTCTCTGGGAAGCCCAGGATTCCCTTCTGCTCACCTCACTAATGACCTGCAGCCCACAACTGTTCTCTCCTGGGCCCCAAGCTTAGAGTTTGGTCTCAATTACACACAGCAAAAAGAAGCTATATCCTGGAAACTTGCATGAGAGAAGGCAAAAAAAAAAAAAAAAAAAAAGGCCAAGTATTACCTACTTCCTCCATTCAGACTGGTTTCAGAAAGAAAAAGAAAAAGAAAAAGAAAAAAAAAATCCTGGGTAAAGAGCCAGTTTTCAAAGAGCATGACTTATGAAGAGTTCGAACAGCAAGGAGTGTACTCTTGTCTGAAGAAACACCCAAACACCGGACAAGAGGCCACCGGCTTGCACCCTCCCAGACACCGCAGCCTGCGTTCCTATGGCAACCACCAAGCTAGTTGCAGTCCATTCCCCTAGGTCAGGCTATGCCTAAGGGATGCTGTCAGTGCAAGAGAACTAAGTTGTTTGAAAAGTTGTTCTATCTGTCCAGAGAAAAGTTCCCGCAGCAGATCTACCGGCCCCCTCTGTGGAGTGTGCGGCAGGGCAGGGCAGCTGGGGGGGGCGGCTCCGCCGTTCCCCTCACTGATCTGACAGTAGTGTGGTAATCCACTTCTCTTTCCAGGGGTTGTTTATTATTTTAATCAGCATCCTCCCTTCCACCACCCTTCACACAGTTTGAAGTGAAGCTCACTCCCACTTCCTGGAGGCCTCCCTTCCCCAAACTGCCGTGTGGTATCTCTCCAATTGTCTCGGTCCCCGAACAGATCATGGGATCCATATTCCACTCTGGAGCCCACCCATGAAAATAAAAGGGGGTGGGTGTACAAAACAACACAAAACACCAAACAAAATATGTGTGATCAGCTGTATTATTTCTAAAAAGGTTTTAACAGTGAAGTGATGGGGAAAATACTTTAAGGGAAAGTTTATCTCACTGATACTACTAAAAGTCACTCAGACTGTTTCCATGTGGAGAATTTGCTTATTTCTGAAATAAAATTTAAGTGAAAATACCCAAAATGTGAGTAATAACCAGTTACTTTCAATGTTGAATTTTGATGTTAAATTTTTCCTGCCATTCACAAAAACACTTCTATGAAGTTTTAAGTAAATTTGCTTTAAAGGACAAAGTTCAATCCAAATGATATATTCTCAGCACTGATATTATGGACATCATTCCAAGGCAAAAATGTGGTTTTGCTTTTTGCATTACATAGCTATTTAGTATACCAATAAAAGTCTGACAGATATGACCATATGAAATATATTTCTCTCATGGTGTGCAGAAATTCATCATAAATATATAATGCTCTTAAAGGTGACACGATCACACATGGAATGACGTTAATCTTAATACAACTAAGTTTACTTTTTGCATCAGGGCAGAGAGCAAAGGAAAAAAAGAAACCCTGAAATTAGAATATGTATCTTCTAAAAGGCTATTTGAGTTACTTAAATATCAAAATTGTCAGCACTGGATCATATGGAGAAAGAGATTCCATTAACAACAGAACAGAAAAACCTATCACGGAACAATATACAATATGGTTATTATTTTTTGGTTTTCCAAACCACTTTTCTTTCCATTTCATTCCCAACTTATTTTCATATCAGTATTTTAATAGCATGTGTTTTACATATGCGGATCTATACAAAATTTAACAAGCTTTTAAAATATTTTCATCATTTATTCATAAAACCAACATGTCTCTGGGGGAAAAATGGTTTTATGAGATTTCTAGTGGAATATATTTCACCTCAAAGTGCCCAATTCAGATTTATACACATGCACGATTAATTTCAGAAACAAGTATGATAAAATAATGATTATTCAGAGCTGTATAAGGAAAATTAATCTGCGCAGTCTGTATCAAAAAAGCATTGACATCAGCATGAAGACCAATCATCAGAAATGGAGCAGAGAAACTTATACAGAAACTGACCAGGCTGACCCAGACCTGTGAGGGCTCTGGGGCCACATGTTGAGATCTTTCAGCAGCAACAAATAAACTTTTTACATAAATACAAGACAAAAGGAACCACTACCACCACCAGCAGCACCACCGCCACAAAAAATAAATAAATAAAGGAGAGAGGGGAAAAAGAACAATCTTTCTCAGCTGGGCAAACTTCCAACTACCACCCAGGGTGCTGGATGATTGTGATCAGAGACACGTGCAAACATGCAATCCCCCATGCACAAATCAGAAGAATGAATTAAATAAAAACTCTGTGGAACAACAGAGAATAGCATAGTCTTTCTCTAAAGTACAGTCTTATATTTAAAAGGTTCTTATACCAGAGCAAGAATGATAGGTTATTATTAGAACCCCAATATCCTCTATCTTTAGACAAGGCTAATTTTATCGGGGAAAAGGAGCATCATCCTGCATATCAGGGAATCTTCCCCAAAGCATGATAGGTACCTATGCCCTGGAAGAGACAAAGACAGGATAAAGAAAGAGGGGAAGAGTATGTTCTTACCTGTAATTCTAAAGTGGAGTGTCCAGAAGTTAGTCTCTGTACCAAGCACTAGCTTCTCTGACCGTCCCTGCAAATGCCTGTACCCATTCTCAGAACAGACATCCTCCGCTCAAAGACTTAAATAAATCTCCCAAATTATAGTTGTAAAATATCAAAAACTAAGATACTGACAAACAGCTATGAATACACCCTCTTTAGGAGGAAAAGGGGAAAAAATACTCAGTGGATCCATACGGAACCATTCAAAAGAAAAAAAAAGTTAATTCTCACCTAATTTTAATAACAGGGTAACTATACTCTCACTAAAGCACTGTAAAGCAACTAGAATATTATTTTACTGACATGTAATTGACATTAAAAATGTAAAGTTTGAAAGACAAATTGTTTATGTAAAAATCCAAAAATATTCTATAAAATTCAAATAGCTAAACTTTATATATCACTCAGAAGTACTGTGTTTTTTGATAACTGGGTGATACACTAGAAATGAGACTTGTAAAATATAAAACTTAATTGCTTGTATAACTGTAAAGCACATTTTACTGTTATGTGTTTGATATCTGTAAATGAAAACACTTTCTCAGTTTAAACTCTGTATACAAAATATCATCTTGGTAATACACCTTACATCTCCACAGCCATTTCTATTTTTACCAAGCACCTCTTTGATACATTATCTCCTATAATCCTGCAATCATTAACACAAGAAATAGAGGCCTCCAGTGTAAGCAGTACATCACCAGAGAGACTTAATAAATTAGATGATGAAATTTGAAGTAGTTGACATTTTTCCAGTCTAAACTAGCATGCAAATAAATTGTGCATTAATCCTCAAGAGGTGGAAAAAAACACAATACTGCTAATCTCTATAACAGATCAATACTGAATATGCTAGGATTCTCCAGCTAAATAAGCCATGTCTCAAACATGGACACGCAATTCCACGAGAGCAGCACGGGAAAACTCAATGATGAAATCAATAAAATCTAAATCTAAATTACTTAATGAAAACCACATTCCATTGCCAAAATGAAAAGAGCTAAATGTATATATGGTTTTGGCATAAACTTTCAAAGGCTAGGCTAATTAAAAACTTTTTATGTCTAAAAACTATATTTCATTTAATTTATTAAAAGATGACTTATTTAGCAATTTTATCAAGGCAACAAGACATTCTCTAGGGTTCAGTCAAATAGAAGCAAAAAGAGCAGTCTAAATGCTTTGCTGAAAGGCAATTTATGTCTTACCCATAGAGTAGTCTAAACACAGAGTTCAGATTTTTAAAAACTGTGAAGATATCTAAAGTATGTTTTCTATGCAAAACCTAATGGGTTTCTTTTTACATTGGTCAATATAAAGAATAAAAAGAAAAGAAAAGGGGAAAGAAAGCTTCTTGGGAACCTCTAAAGTGAAGCATATGGAGGTCAATAGGTGATTACAAATAAATCAGTACACCATGACTTCATTCAAAATCAAGAGCTTGAGGCATGGGGCAAAAAATGTACTTGTTAGAACCCATTTGGACTTAAGGAAAGATCCAGATTATAATGCCTTTGAAAAGAACAAACACAATTCTCCTTTTCCTAACCCTTTTAACTCAAGGTTTATAATTCAAAAATAAAATAGCTTCAAGACCCAAATCATGATCTGAGATTTCAATTCCTTGTCTGTTGCTGCTGTAGTTCTATTAAGAGAAGTCCACTCTCGATACATTACAGCCCTCTAGTTAACATCAGCCAGCAACCAAGTCTGTCAGCTGGTAGCCATTTAAAGTAATATACAGCCCTAAAGGGCAGAAGGTTCAATCTAAAATGGAGGCCCAAGCCCCCTGATGAAAGGCGGAACTCTCCTTTTATCCCAGAAAGTTCAGGCAATATACTTTGTACACGAATTATTTTTAACGTTCATCTCTTCAATAATGTCATCTGTTCTGATAATTATACAGGTGGCAGTTTGCGAAATAAAAATTACACATCATAGGAAAAAAGATTCAATACTTTTTTTATTTCCATGACCTGCAGTCAGAAGATTCTACAAGACATTTTAAAAGGCACAAAGGGCTTTTTCTTTTTAAGGGGAGTGGATGGGTGGGGTAAGGGTTGAGGAAGAGAAATGCCAGTTGATCTGCTTCTGAATTCGCCAACCAGGTGCAGGGGTCAGCCTTCAACAACCTTCTAAATATTTAATGATTCAGAGAGCACTTGATGAGGTGACAAAAATAATGCCAAGACAAGTTAATGTTTCAAAACCATATCCTTCCTAAAAAATAGGCAGCATCAGACAAGAGTGAAACCATCCCAGGCAGCCAAGCCTCATAATTCCAGATGTCTATTGACAGCACACGCCTGTGGGATATGCAACTAAATCACAGAAGGCTTTGGAGAAAATTCTTACAGGTTTTTCTAAAGGTTTTGTAAAGGCTCTTCTAATTTTCTTCAGCTATCCAGATTTAGAAAATTAAAGCCAAAATTAAAAAACAAATTTTAATAACAGTGAACATGTCAAGATAAATCAAAATTGTAGGTGCTGTTTTTACTCACAAGTAAAAAACTGATACTATCCCCAGGAGGGCGTTGTCCCTGTAATGCGGATATGTATTGAAGGAACTGGACATTGAGTGAACCCAGAGAAAGCTCAAACTGACCCACTGAGACCAGCTATGCTTCTGTGTATCATCCTAAGCAGAGGGGCTTTTCTGATGCCTGCAGGACAATCCATTCAAGGCATAGTTCCTGCTTCAACACTGCTCTGCGCCACGATCCTACCATCTCCCTGCTTAGTGTCCATTTTGGAATTCTCTGCCAAATCACACCGCAAACTTTCTTTGACTCCCTCATCATGATTCACCTTCACTAGTTTCACCAATAACCTGTCAATACATTCACCATTTGAGCCATTTAGACTTACAAATATGGCTCCTCCAAAAGACACAGTCTATCATCATCCTTTTTTATTCCCTGAGTATCTTTAGTTATATTTACTTTCTGCACTTTTATCTCACTTCCTTCATATGTTTACTCTGAGCAATGAGTTCTACATTATGTCTTTTTTATTTCCCAAAAGTTTTTGATAAAGTACTGGATAGACAGTGAGCCCAATGTATTATGCAGCTCATAATAAAATCAATAGGCTGATCACAGAATGAAGAATTCCTATGTTTGATAGAATTAAGTTGAGCCATTACATTTCCTGGAGATTATTAGAAGCAGCAGAACTGACTTTTAAAAATCTGCCAAATGAGGGGTGGGGGATAATTTAGCAATATTCATCAAACATTAAAATGTCTATAACCTGTGAGTCAGAAATGCTATCCCTAGGAATCTAATTTGCAAATATGTACACATAGGTACAAGGATGCTCAGTAAGTCCTACCTGATACAGCAAAAAGCTGAAAACAATCTAAATGTCCATCAACAGACAACTATGTAAATAAATTATGGCAGATTTCCCACAACGGAATGCTGTGCCACTATGGAAAAGAGGGGGATGGTTTCTATGTGCTCATAAGAAATAATCCCTACTATACATGTATGTATATAGGATAGGTAAAAAGGGGGGGTTGATACAGTTATGCAAAAGTACATTGCATGAGATACAGATAATACCTCTGGAAAGATGTGTTAAGAAGATAGCACTGACAGTCACCTCTGAGAGAGGGACTGGAGATCTGAGTGTCTTGAATAGGACACTTTCAGTATTTTATAGTGCATGAAAATTTTACCACAAGCACAAGATACTTTTTCCACACAAAAGTAAATCAATAAATAGATGGGAAATTCCCAACTAAAACACACTTATCTTTCTGGGTAGATATCTATTTGTTTTAATGGTGGCATAATTAGATTTGAAGGTAAATGCCACCACAATCATTTTTGCTTCTGAAAGTTTCAGAAGTTTTTAGGGGCCAGATGGTCTGACATTCTACCAAATCAGCCCTCAACAGAAATACGCCTTCAACGGCAGTGGGCTGGTCAATGGTAAACTTTTCTAAAGGGGAGACAAAGCCTTTTTGTTCTTGTAAGTTACTCAATAACTAGTAACTCCCGCTTACTTAAATAATAACTGTGTGTCTAAAATAGGCAGTATACAATTCAAACTATTCTCTTTCCAAGGAAACTGGTATCTTTGTTATCTCATACTTGATATCCTATGATATATAATTTTTGGGAATGTTTATAAAATCAATTGACATATACCCACAAAAGAATATCTAGCCTTGGGGTGCCTGGGTGGCTCAGTCATTGGGCGTCTGCCTTCGGCTCAGGTCATGATCCCAGGGTCCTGGGATCAAGCCCCGCGTCGGGCTCCCTGCTCCGTGGGAAGCCTGCTTCTCCCTCCCCCACTCCCCCTGCTTGTGTTCCCTCTCTTGCTGTGTCTCTCTCTGTCAAATAAATAAATAAAATCTTTAAAATATATATATATATCTAGCCTGGTTTGCTCAAGGCAACTGAAGCATCATTTAATCTTTCAAGTTGAGCTACATTGTGATCCAACCTAAGGGGCTGGCCCAGTGAGTGCCAGGGTTTACTACTGACTACAGAGATGGTGCAATACAATTAGCAATTTTGTTCATGGATCTAAGTTACAGTAGCTAGAGAGAAAACAGGAGGAAGGCAGCCCTGCTTCTCATGTCTGGAGAAGTATACGTCACGTGTTGTGAAAGTTGCTCTACCAAAAGGAGATGTATCGCTACGGCTGAGACAGCCATCAGACCCTGAGGTCAGCCACAGTCTTCTTTAGGACTATATCTACTAACGGGGGGGGGGGGGGGGGGGATAATAATCTCTAGCTCTACTTTAACTTTGCCAAACCAAGGAATTCAAAGCACAATTTAAATCCAGAATTTGCACGTGATGTAATGAGCACTGGGTGTTATATGAACCTGATGAATCACTGAACTCAACCTCTGAAACTAATAATACACTATATGTTAGTTAATTAAATTTAAATAAGCAAATAAATCCAGAATTTGATCTGCCAGGTGTTTTAATTTTAAAATAAAAATATGGGATTATTACAATGTAATACAGCCTTTAAAAGCACCACACTGAACTAGTATTTATGCTTATAGGACAAGTACTGGCATAAAAATCGTAAGCTTGGGAAGCTGAAAAAATATCCAAGTGATGTTGCTACTGCACAAATATTTTTAAAATATCACTTCAGAAATACCTTTATAATTAATGAGAGCCATATAATAAAACTGATCTCATTTTTCAATTATAATTCCTTTTTTACCAGACTTGTAACACCCATCTTGATCACTAGATTTATTGATCACTAGAATGACTGTTGGTAATGTGCAAAAACCAAGTATACACTCAGAAGTTTAAAGTCTACCTTTGGTTAGTAGATTCAAAACATGATGCATGTTATTAAGGATGCTACAAAGACTGCAAAACACTGGAAAATATGAAATAAATTAGCAAACTTAAATGCAATCTAAACGTTGCACAAGATATTTCGAGGAATTTCAATATTCTTTGACTCATCCCAGCCATCTCTGTTCCCACACCCAGAGCCATTGGTTGCTCTGTTCAGCTGTGGCATTCTTTTTTAAATGCCTCTTAACTACCTTTCAGTCAACACTACATATTCTTACAGAAATGATTATGGCTCAGAATGACAAGAACTTATATCATTAGAACATAACTTTCTCACTAGAAATTATGAATCAGATCCTACTACTACTATAATAGTCTGAAAAGCAATATAGAACCATCTTAATAATGTGAGAAAGTAATAATGTTACATATGAACTAGGTTACTTATTTATATTATTACATCCCAGCCCTAATATAATATATCTTTCATGGGATAAATAAGAAACAATAACACTCTTAGAGTCAAGAGACCTGGGTTGTGATTTGATCCGTAATAATACTTATCTAGCTGCCTGACCCAGAAAAAGACACTTGAACCCTTGTCTAGACTTTGATTTTTCTTTGTAAAATGAACCTCTCACACTTCAGCAAACACTCAAATACTCTTATCAAGAAAGACATTCACCAGCACTATATAGTTGATTGGTCATTAGTTTCAACAAAAATTCATTGATAGTTGGATAATTTTAATTATAGCCCAATTGAGACTTTAATAAAATTCTATGCATTACCAGGAGTGTTTTCATATATTCCCCCTAAATTAATAAAAACTCTGAAAAATATTATTATTACAACAGATTATTTTGAGAAGCATGTGTATGTTCTTAATATTCCTGTATATTTTCACCAAAATGTTCATAACTTGTAAAGTGTTAACACTGGCTATTATTAGAAACACAATTTTAAAAACAAATATATATAAATTATAAAAAAGTTCATCACTGATCGCTAATTACTAAAAATATTAAAAAGCAATATAAAATATCCATCACATTAGTGAAGTGGTTCCTGAAATAGCAATGTTCTTCCCATTTTGTTCACTGATGTACCCCCAGAGGTTACAACAGTCCCTGACACACAGTAGACAACCAAAAAATAATCATTGGATTACTGAATGTATCTGTATGAATCAATTTTATACATACAATCTTTACACATAAGCTCATAAAATGTTTAGACTTCACACAGCTTGGAATCACGAATACTCTTCAATGACCAACTATTTAAATATCAAAATGTCTTAATATTGTTTCATACCCTCTTATTAACAGTTTTGTCACTCACCTCCTAACAGAATTGATTCAAGCCATCCTTCTTGAAGCTCTCTCCTCAAATTCTCTTCTGTTTCCAATTAGCATGACAAACCAAACTAAATTCTCTTCAAAAACTACTTTAATCAAAAAGCCACATCTTTTATCTCCCCCTCTATTGTTTCATCTATAAAACTAGTACAATAATAGCTAATTTCAAATGTAAATTAACAATGACTTTTTTAGAACATGTATACAATAACCTTGTATCTGGCAAACTGTGTTCGGTCCATAGAAAGCATGCAACAACAAATAAAAAGTTCATTCCATGCTTACAGCTTTAAAATCCAAAAGTTTTTGATACTACCATATCAGCTCTCTACCTTTCTTGAATGTTCTCCATATCCCACCCCCAAAATATCTAAACTGTAATGTAGCATCTAATAGAACTTTCTGTGATGATGGAAATGTTCTCTGTCTTTGATGCCCAACAGAGTAGGATGGTTATTGAATACCTGAAATGAAGCTAGTGTGACTGAGGAACTAAATTTTTTTTAAAAGATTTTATTTATGTATTTGACAGAGAGAGCGAGAGAGAGCACAAGCAGGGGGGTGAAGTAGAGGGAGAAGAAGCAGGGTCCCCACTGAGCAGGGAGCCCAAAGCGGGGCTCAATCCCAGGACCCTGAGATCATGACCCAAATTGAAGGCAGACGCTTAAAAGACTGAGCCACCCAGGTACCCCTGAAGAACTAAATTTTAATTGTTTAATTTTAATTAATTTTAATTTTAATGTAAACAGTCACATATGGCTAGTGGCCTCACTATACATGCCAGGCATGATTTCTTCACAATATTCTCAAGGATATGCCTTTCTAACTTTCTCCAAGACACACTCTACTTTTTCTCCATTGATAGGATTCTCTTCTCTTAAACAATAGCCTCCCTTTTTTTCTAGCCATGGAAATTTCATCCAGTCAACAAGGTCCAATTCACTTTCCCTGCTCTGCTCAAAGCCTTGTGCTATAGCTTTAATTCAACAACTTCCAATTCATAGCACTCCTCTCTATCATGCTGCACTGTTATCCCCTACCTTTCTTAGATCCTGCCTTGCTTTATTTACAGGGCATTTTGTCAATTTATCTTCCCTCCAACCCCAATAGGGAGTAAGCTCTTTGAGAGAAAGGGGAAAAAAGTTGAATTTATAGGTCCCCCAAATAACCAATAGAATGCTAAACATACAATCATTGTTCAACAGTTGTTAATTAATAGGAATACAACAATTAGAATTTATTAAAATTTGACATCCTTAATGTGATTTACAATTGAAAAGAAAACCATGATCTTGGCAGACACATATATTTACAAAGTTACCAAAGTAGTTAATCTCATTCAATTTTCAAATAAAAAAATTCTAGGGGTTATTCTGATATTTCCATTTGCTGAAAGGATCCCAAGTTACTCTAAAGATTTTGTACTTTTCTTACTCATAAATTTCTTCAAAGAGAGGTTCTGGTCCTTCTCCTGTAAACCACTCAAGCTTAACTTCTTGACAAAAAGTTAACTTGACTGTATTTTTTTAAGAGTCATACTTTAAATTTTGAAAGAAAGTGCTGCCCTCTTGTGAAATGAGGTAGAAGATTTATCTTTTCACTGACAGTTGAGTAAATATTGCAAAGGTATTAAAAGTTAAATTTTAACATTGAAACAAAACAGAGTTTATCTCAAAGTTGTATCTATTTCCCCCGAGGTCTCTCCCTTCTGGTCTTGGTTAATTTTCCACCCAAATGAGGAATGGATCATCAGCTTGCACTGCTCACAAGGGTACTGTATCTAAAAAATAATGAATGACAGGAATATCTTCACTGTAACAGGAATATCTTCACGGTAACAGGAATGAATGAGAGACTGTAGTTTTTAAATATTCTATTACTGAAGAGACAGTGGAAGAGCCAGTGACAGAGAAGATGAGTCAATGATAATGTGGGAAGTTTTGAGTCAACCCATTAACCTTGGGCAAGAGTCTAATCTGTCTTTAATCCATTTATTTACATATAAAGTATTTTAATAATACCTCATATTAATATTACCATAAACAAGATTACATTCTTAACAGGTATTTAAACAATAAAGTCTCTCAGAGAGTCTAACAATTGCAACATATGCCATTTTTATTTGGGCATCTATTATATGGTTCAAGCACTAGGTGCCATAAAAATATTACTTTGAAGGAGCTCACATTCTGCTATCCATGAAATGCCTGGAAAACCATTCCCTGATTTCATGAAGAACAAGTGTGAGCAGATTCACAGTTCACAGAAATGACTGCCATAAAACCTATGGGCTTTAAGGATCCAATTAAACATGTCAGTTTGCTTGAGTGACAAATAATAGATCATCTCAATTCTAAAGGTATCAAGAACTAGAATAGGAGAAAGAAAAATTAGTGTCAATCCCATAGTGCTTCCTTTTTTCTATGGAATGAGCTTCTTATAATGAATTTTTGCTTCCTCTCCCATCCTTTCCTCTGGGCCTGGAATGGAAAGACAATGAGAGGCTGGCTGGACAAAGAGTATATAGTAAGAGTAGACCTAACCATCTTGATCTTTCTCCAACATTACCAAACATGAGTAATTCACAAGCCAGTTTTCATTTACCCACCACATTGGGACACACATGTAAACAGTTACCATTTACATAGGAATATTAGGAACAGGTGTGCCCATAAAAGAACATGTTTAAAATTTAGAACATTCTTTGATTTGATGCTCAGCACTGTAAGGGAGCTGTATATTTAAAGTAATCTTCAGGAAATTATTTTGTAATGTAGATCTTTTGTCAAATTAAAAGCCATCCCCTGATATATTTGCTTTAGCCGTTTGAATTTTTATGCATGAGAGGTTTTCTTAACTCGGGAAAACATTCCATTTCTTGATTGGTATTATGATAGAGAATAAAGGAGTGTCTGAATAATGAGGTGAAAAAATGCCTTAAGGAAGAGTAAGGGTCTAATATTTACTAATATTATACATTTTTGGTACAGCTTCCTTAAAAAAAATTCCCTTTTTAAAACAACCCATAAAAAATGCAGGAATGACAATCATGTTGTTCTATTATTCTAATTAGTGCCTCTCTGTTCAAATAGCAGACACCCTCAGAGGAACCTTGTAACATTTTGGTGAGCTAATTGAGAAAAAAAAAATCTCCAATTAAATGTTAAGGAAAAAACATTAACATGAATATGATTTATAACATTTTAAATTAAATAAGGCTTTGATTTTACTGGACTTCAGGCAAAAGAAATGTTGATTCATCATATACCTAAGGGATAATGTTTCTAACAAATAAACAAAGGTTAAAAAGGCAGGGAAATATATGCCTCAATAACTTTTCAAACCGAATAGAATTACATGACACTGTAACCACTAATTCCCTTAATCTTGTGGAAGGGGTGGAAGTCTGACAAACTGAACGATTAAGTAAGTCCATTAAAATAGAAGAAGTCAACCTAAGTCTTGTTACCATTTATTTAATCAGGTAAAACAGAACCTGTTCAGTGACCCATAGGAAAGTTCAACAAGAAAAGGTTTTCAAGTTCAAAGAAGAAAAGAAATGTGCCACCACAGCGTGTGCTAAATAATAAGTTTTCAGTAGAGGTGTGTTGATTCAATGCGATGGACCACCGAACACCATTTTGACATAAATTTTTTTAAAGATATGCTTCCTCTTCCTTCCCCTCACTAGCAGTCAGTGCCACCTGGGCACCTCGCACTTTCTGCCAGTCAGAACCACGCCCTGAGCAGCTCTAAACACTACATCACCAACACAGTTCTCTGCATGTCTCCCCAAACCTTTTTCTCCTGCTAATGTTAAGCCGCCACAGCCCTCTGTTCTGCCGATTTCTTGATCACCAACATGAAGACTGCTTTCTCTGGCTCATTTCATTTTTTTTTTTTTTTTTTTGAGATTCTTACGTATTTCCTCTAACCCTGAAGATTCTATCTACCGTTTTTAATCAAAGAGCTAAGCTTGAATTACCTTGTTGACTTGTATCAACTACCTTTCATGCTGCAAGCACCATTCTACTATGTGGATGATATTTCCATCATTTTTTAAATTCTTGGGTTTCCCCTCTTCTTCTCACATTTAACTAGGAGCAAAGCCCAAGAAGGAATACAGAAGTTGTCTCTGGAGCCATTAAATTTAAATACATCTTCAAAACAAAATACTTTACAACTAAACAGGATCTAAGTTCTATGACTGTTTTTAAAAAGTTAGACTATAATTTTATTACATTAAAAAAACAAAATTATGCATAGTAATTAGGACAGAAATAATTCTTCAAACTACAGTATTCTTAAGAAAAAAAAATTACCTGAGAAGAATTCAATTTAATAACTGGCATGGACAAATTTCCAGGCCTTTAGCTAATTCTTTGCCAACAAGATTTAAATTCATTAGCACTATATACTGAAATTTAGATAAAGTTAGTTTCTCTGATAAACTAAGAATTATGAAATGATAGGGTTTTTTTTAACAAAGCACTATGAAAAAAATAAAACTAAAAAAACTGCTATCAAAAGAATATAATTTAAGCCTCTAAAAATAAATGTATTACTAATACATAATTAAACATAGACCTAGCTATCGTAATTTTCTCTTCATTTCTAAAGTTCCTTAGATTATTATTAGGATATTAACAGTCTGTAAAACTAATATCATGTGTTATAAAATACTTTCTTAAATTCTCAGTCACTGAGATGAGAGAGCATTAATTTTGAATACCCTGTTATTTTATACCTAAAGCCTAATTCCATTAGAAAATGATTGTACCTCTATGAAACTCTCTATTTTGGCTCTTTGGATCCAAAGTGACATACAAATATCAGCCATTTCAACTAGGCAAAGTTTTTCAGTACTAATTTTAGAGTTCATTTAAAACGGCATAAAAAGGGGGCGCCTGGGTGACTCAGATGGTTAAGCATCTGCCTTCGGCTCGGGTCATGATCCGAGGGTCCTGGGATCGAGCCCCACGTCCCGGCTCCTGGCTCAGCGGGGAGCCTGCTTCTCCCTCTGCCTCTCCCCCTGCTCGTGCTCTCCCTCTCTCTCTCTTTCTCTCCGTATCTCTGTGTCTCGAATGAATAAATAAGATCTTTAAAGAAATAATAATAAAAAAATAAAATGGCATAAAAGGATGATAAAGGTAATTTGGGACCCACCAAATGGGGAGGCTGCCCTTGTGGTCCAGGCCACGTCACAAATCTAAGCCAAAATCAGCCTGTATTTATAGAAATGCCCCCCTGTCAAGGACACCCAGCATACACCAGCCACCATCCTCCAACTCAGCTTTAGCTAGCTCACCTTCCCCTAGAAAATAAGATCTTCTAGCCTCATAAGGAAATCTCCCCACCCCTCAGCCAAGCATGCCCTATTTCCACCTTGCCTTTTCTAAGGCTCTATAAAACTCACTCTTTCCCCAAATCCCCCAGGAACAGTGCTCCAGCCTTGTGAGGCACTGTACTCCCCCAGCCCATGGGTTGTGTTCCCTTCAATAAAGGACATCAAACACCTTAGTAAATTGTTTTAGTTTTGTCATTTGACAAGGATGAAGATTAGGAATACTTACTCGATAACTACAGAGTTTTGTACATAGTTCCACAGGGTTTTGCATGGATTGATTTCTTTCAGCAACTGTGCAGCCATATTTTTATTTACATATATCCCTCCTTTGCAAATGCAAAGTCATAGGTAACACAGTATTATGAAGAAAATTTCCCCAGGGATCTTGCCCTTTTTAGGAAGATGATGAAAATAATTAACAAAACAATAAATATGGCAAGCCATAGATACCACAGACTCAACTATACATGCAAACCATAATTTAGAAAGCATGAGTGCATGTGTACAGAAGTATACAATAATATTTTTGATCCAGACACAGAACCACTTCAGCAAAATTAACACAAATTTTTAACAAAACCCAACTATTCACAAAATAAACAAAAACCTGCTTATTTCCATAAAAACTATCCAAACCAACCTACTCTCTCACTAAACAAAGTTAAACTCCTTTCCTATTTCACCAACATGCAATATTTTGAACCTTAACCTAGACTTTAGGTATTTGTGGTTCCCTTAAAATACATTATCTTCTAATCCCCTCCGATAAATCAAAATTTAAACTTCCACCTTTAAATCCTTAGCTCTGCTTCTTCCATGAAATCTGCTCTAACTCCAAACTGGTGATCACTCATGTACGTTACGTTCCAGACCCCATCCTTCTCTGATGGAGACAAGGGGCCTTGATGACACCAAACCTTTAACTTTGCCTCATACTTCTGCTCCAGGCATCGATAAATTTTCCCAGGACAATCTGCTACTATTTTCCCTAAAGCTATATGATTATGTTGAATGAAAGGGGGCATAAAACAGAGTGCTGTGGGTTCTGACAGACTCCACTGGGAAAATTAAAAGTTTGTCTATGTAAACCCAGAAGGAGCAAAAAAAAAAAAAAAAAAGTATTAAATCAGGCTCAGGGTCAAAATTTTCCTGGTTATAGAGCATCTATTAAAGAAGCATATCCCATAATACATTACACATAATCTACATAAGTATAATCTCTTGAGGGAAACCCATATAATAAAATCATAATAATCAGGATCAAAACAAGTGCCCTGTTGGAAAAACATCTCTTTCTTCCTGGGCTGGGCAGAATATATCACTGTTTTTTTTTGTTTGTTTTGTTTTTTCCAAAACAAAGAAAGCATTTCCAGTTAGGAAGAGAATAGGAAGTTACAGAGTTCTTTGGGAAGATGGAGGAGGAGGTGGGTAGATCTGTGACATTTTATCTCTAAACTGACCTTCAGTCACTAGTGCATAAAACACTTGGAACTGAGCCATAAGCAGCGCAGCTTGTCTGTACGGGAGGAAAGCAAACAGAAAACTCAGAATTTAAGAAACATCACTCTCCAATCCCTCAAACTAGACAAATTTTGCCTCTTGGGATTAGGGTTAGAGAAACAAAAGATTGCCCCCAAAAGAGAAGTTTATAACAATGAAAAGGATGTCATATTAGCAGGAAGTTACAGAGAAATGACTGGAAAAAGGATCTAAATATGACTAGGGCAAATAAAAAAGAAACTGAAGCTTTTATACAATATGTACAACCTGTACGGACAACACTACATATTAAATCTACACCTGTAAAATTTCCTGGCTCAGACTACAGGGTATTTGTACAAGTAGTACAAATTTAAAGAAAAATTAGCCATAATATGAAAAACTTCAGACCACGCTTTTGCAGCTTTGTAACTGTGTCAAAATTAGCTAACCCACACATAGTAATGAAGAAAATACCGTCTTTTCAAAAAGGGACATACACTCTGTGCTTTGTTTGAGATCTCATTAACTCGGAATAAGTTCCAGTCAAAGACAAACAGGTTTTACATACCATGCTAGATTTTAATTATAGCTAAGTATAGTTGCTAATTTTATATTCATGTAAACACCTGCATTGCCTGTGTCAAGATTCTTGAGCAGTAAGATTTCTGTGAACCTAAAGCATCAAATCAACCAATCACAAATTAATTGCCTTATTCATGGAAATAGTATTCAAATCTTCAGTATTTTTTCTTTAATAAGTGAGTTGTGCTCAATTGAATTGATTAAAAGCATAAGACAAACACTCTAAAATTAGCATTTTGTTATATCACTTAATATTTTAAGCATGGTATTCGGAACCTATAATTATCTTAGGGCCAAGGAAGAATTTCAATAATGGGTTATTATCATTGGTGAGAGTGGGTTAGGGTCACTAAGATGCTAATATTTAAGGGTAGAGCTTTTATTTCTTCCTCAGTTCCAGAAAAAAAAAAAAGTTCTCTTATTTCATTTTATTTACTTATTAGTCTGAAATAGATATTCTTTGTCCAAGAACTTCTAGTCTTTAAATAAAGAGGGAAAAAAACCTGGCAATAGAAACTATTCCGACTGCATTAAATGAAAATAACACCAGTACATTTTGAATTTCAAAACAAAGATCACAGTTGAGAAGCAGCTCTTTTCAAAACATTTTGATCTATGATATAAATATTGGGACCATGTTGGCAGACTTTCATACAAACCCCTAATAACAACAGTTGTTAAAATAAGTATTTATACAGCAATTTTCATAAGACCAGAGCTTCAAACAAACAAATATAAACTGTACTCGTGATTATATATCTCCCTGACTCAAATCTGTATGTTGCAAGATGCCCTTTAAGGGATATAAAAACTAAATGAGGCATTTTTTTTTTCTGGCAATTTCTCAAGAAATTATAAGCTAATAATTTTAGTAGAGAAAAAATTTATAAATTTTACTCATGGTACCTGTTGAGAAAAGAGATGTAAAAGAGTTTAAATTTTGTCTATTCGGTAGTATATTCTTGCAAATATTTTCATGCTTAATAAACCATAAACTTTCTGAGTTTCTTTAGTATTATAGGAAAAGATACTCTCAACATACCATGTTTGGAATAGACTTTAGAGGTCCCTCTAGAGTCCACCTTTGTATAATATTTCAGTTAAGCTAATGATTCAATATCATTATTTTATTGTTCATATGATTATTACAATAATCAATATAATGATTTCATCTATAATATAATCAATAAGTATTTTCCAATTTTTGTGTGAACATTGACACAATGGAGAACTGCTTTTCAATGTATCAGGTTCCAAAATTACTTTCTTATATTAAAGCAGAAAAAAAAAGGGGCTTCCATATATCTTATTTTCCCTCTTCTGCTTATATTATAGGAAAAAATTCACAGTTTTAAAAGACAATATTTCCTCTATTTAAATGTAATTATCATGACTCCCTCAGTTTTCTCTCTGTTTTGTTTTGTTTTTTTACTGTAAAATACTTTCTTCCACCAAGCCATTTTCCCCATGCTAGATTGTATAGTTTTATCTTAATGTTGCCTGCCTGGTCTCTGACACATGCTAGAGCCTTCCCTGAAAATAGCCCCTCTCTCCTCCTGCTGATAATGGCTATGCCCCTCTGACCAGGATAATGGCAACACATTCTTTGAAACTCTCTGCAGATGATCACCTCTGGAAAGTCCGCTTTGGCATCTCAAAACTTGATTACGTATCCCCCCTCCCCTTCCACAGAGAAGCTCCCACAGCAGCATCCTACAAACAACCCTAATACAATGCCTGTTTACATGCTTCATGATTCAAGAAATACTGACAGTAAAAGCAGTAAGATAAGAAAAAATAATTAAGAATCAATAGGACTTACTATCTGATTGACTGGATATGGGGAGTGATGGAAAGTATTTAAGAATGGTACCTACATTTCTGGCTTGGGTAACTGGGCAAGATTAACCAAACAAGGTAATACAGTAAGAGAAATGGATTTGAATTGCAATGGGTCTGTGAAATCACCAACTGGACTTGAGAGTCACGAGCATAAATACTGAAGTCACAGAAGCCAGGGAAGAATGCATCAAGTGAAAACAAAAGAGGTTTGAGGACAGGACTCTGGAAAACTACTTAAGAACTGAACAAAGGAAAGAAAGCCAACAAAGAATAAAGGGAAGGAATAGCCAACTGCAGCAATAAAATTAAGAGTCCATGAGGGGTGCTTGGGTGGCTCAGTTGGTTAAGCGTCTGCCTTCGGCTCAGGTCATGATCTCAGGGTCCTGGGGTCAGACTTACATCAGGCTCCCTGCTCAGCAGGAAGTCTGCTTCTCCGTCTCTCTCTGTGCTCGCTCTCTCTCAAGTAAATAAATATTTTTTTAAAAAAGAGTACATGATACACCAAAAGATGAGAACACATGAAGGAGAGTATTGTCAATGTAAAATGGTACAGAAAGATAACATCAGGGGGTGCCCAGGTGGTGCAGCTGGTTGAACTTCTGACTCTTGGTTTTGGCTCAGGTTGTGATCTTGGGGTCATGAGATTGAGCCCCGCATCAGGCTCCACGCTCAGCACAGAGCCTGCTTGGGATTCTCTCTCCCTCTTCCCCTGCACCTCCTGCTTGTGCTCTCTCTCTCTCTCTCTCTAAAATACATAAATAAATCTTTTTTTTTAAAGGAAAGATAAAATCAGGTGAAACCTGGGAAGAGGTAAAGCAGTAAAGTCATCAATGATCTTGGCAACTGCAACTTGTGGCTAAAGCAAAAGCTAGACTGCATTATATTGAGGGCAAATGGGAAGTGACTGATGTCAAGACAATGTGAGTAGAAACTGTTTCAACAAGTTTGTGAAACAAATGATGACTTAATGAATGGTATAGAAAGCTTATCCTGACCCACTGAGAAAACACTAAAAAATAAAGTTGGCTGAGTTCACCACCAACAACTGCAAGAATGTTAAGAACAGTAATTCTAGTTCTAGCTCTTTTAGTTAAATACTGGAATCTTAGCACTGAAGTTATTTGATAATGACAGATTAGCCAATTCACCTCATTGCTCTCTGAAAGGATCTCAATCAAGAGCCGTAATTTAACTCATGGGCATTCTATCCTCCCAAAAAAGAAAACAAACAACACACACATCTTCCAAAATTAATTTTTAAATTCCACTGGTAATCGAGAGCACTAATTAGTAACTCTGATGAATTGAAAACCAATTTTAATCTAATTTTCCGAACAGATATATCCTAGACCTAATCTCCTTGTAAGCAAATGGATACTGTGCTACTAAATGGTAAACAACGATAGGCCTGTGCTAAGTGACTTCTTTCACTGTTGAACAAAAATTCTAGTGATTTACCATCTGTGAATCCATGTTTAAGGGAAGCACCTAGTGTTCAGAGATAAGCAGTCCCAAGGGTAATAAGATCAATATATACGACATTCAAAACAAAATACTGCAGACTGAGAGACCAAAAACAACAACAAAAACCATGAAATATATTTTCTATTTAAATACAGTGCCAAAGAATAAAAACAGTGTAATTACATCAACAAGGATGATGACAGATGCACAAGAGCTTATCTTAAAGATGAAATGGTCACTGCCTTTAAAAAAAATTACCCTGTACTTCAAAGTTGTTTAAACGTTTCAAACGGAAAATCATTAGTGTTTTTTTTTTTCATAGTGTTCTCCTAAGATAAAAAGCTTTCCCGAGTTTGTGAACTACAGTAATCCTTTGGAGTACTTCAGTACCAACTATTACGTTTAAAAAGCAATTTCTTAAATATCACCTTGATAATTACAGCTTCCAAAGTACTAAAATTATACAGAGTAGCATGTAACAATATCTGGCATATAAGGTCAAATATATCTCTCATATTAATCGTAACTATTCAATTCTCCTATTCACTAAAATGGTTTAAATGGCTAACATAAAGAAGGCCTAATAAAACAAAAGAATTTTTTTAAACAGAGGAAGCAAATTCAACCAGAAAACTGGGGTTATAGTAGGCAAGTTTTTGAGCACCATGCTCCTGGCAATTGTAAATGAGTGCAGAGCTCCCTGGCTACCAAAGCAAGCAGAAAAGCAGAAATTAGTTATGTTACTATCCTATGTCAATTACTAGGTGGGGGGGGGGTAGGGAAGCAGGATGTGGAAACATATGTAATGTACAGAATAACACCATTTCTTTTAAAAAAAATATGTGAATGTAAGTGCTTGCATATATATGAAAATTTTCAGGAAGGCTATATAGGAAACTGGTTATTCTGAGTTGTGATATTTGGAAGGCAGAGAATCATACTGTGGGAGATATTTCACTTTATATATTTATATACTACGATACTCATGTTTTTCTCACAAGAAACACGCAGTATTCTATAATTTTAAAAAATCTATTATAAATAAATGCAAAATAGTAAAGAAGATAGTGGATACCAGTACAACCTAAGGGCCAAATAACTGCTTTAGATTCTGAACATGATAATATAATAAAAATAAAGAAGCATGACTTCCACCATATCGTCACAAAATAGTTACCATCCAAAAACTCAGTCTATTGGAGTTTGGAATCAAATTTAAAACTAGCTCAAAGTAGAAATCCAATTGTGTTCTTTCACAAAACCAGTGAGAGAGAGAATAAAAGGGAATGTGTGTGTGTGAGAGAATGAATAAAGAAAAAGGAAAAAGAAGAGTTATTTGCAGAATGACTCACAAGAAGCAAATGAAAATCCAAATATATAAAATTCTATACTGCAAACCATTATAATCTCCAATTATGGCACTGGAGTAAACTCTAAAGATGACCATAAAAATGTCTGGAAATATGGGGAAAAGGTTATTTCTGCTGAAGTCCATCTCCTTTATTATCTTTATCATGAAAGGAAAACATTCTTGGAGAAACCAGTCAAAAATGATTAATCTCCTTATAAACATAATAAACTTGCAAATCAAATCATGAGAGTTTGCATTTCGATGGAAGAGAAGCCATTTATTTATAACCGGTAACATATTATTTATGTTTTTGGTTTTTTTGTGTGTCAATTCTACAGTTTTATTTACACAACCAGTGAAGGGCATGTTCTTATAATACCAGCTTTAATCCTTTTCAAACATATTAACATAAGAAGCCCAATTGTAATGATACAGCAAATGAGGCCACTGGCATTAATACAGGTAGCAAAGGTCCACATCCAGATGGTACTGACATCAGGGAAATTTCCAAAACCAGTTGCTGCCAAAGAGTGGTTGCCACTGACGAAAGCTTGAAATAACCTGTATTCACAGGGGGGTATTGGCATTGCTGCATGTCATAATTAGGACCTCTCGCAACAACTCAACGAGGAACAAGGCAGCCCACAAATGCAGAAAACGTGATTCATGAAACATAGCTAGCAGGCTGTTCTCCACATCATCGCATTATTTGACCATGCGTAAACTTCACAAATGCATCATATTGTTCTGCAAGTTTTGTGTTCAATATTTCTTCATACTCTTCTCGAACTTTCTCTTCACGTTCTTTCAACAAACGTTCACAGATCATCCCAACCTGCCGTGGGGTGAATAAGGGCTGTTCTTTTTTTAATGGTGAGGATGTTGCAGAGGAAGTCCCTGGTGAAGCTGGTCCACTGAGGAGAAATGCGTGTGGTTGTGCCTCAGAAGATCTGTCTGTTGGAAACTAGTTTCTAAATGTCTTCTCTTCTGCATGCGTTTATACTCGTTTTATGTTGTACAGAATTTGTTCGTCTTCCCAATGGTGAGGCATCTCACGCCCCTAAAGTCTGTCCCTAGCTGTTGTCAGTTCTGTTGTCCTGTCTGAGTCCAAGCCTGATTCAGAGTTGGTGTCGC
This sequence comes from Callorhinus ursinus, assembly GCF_003265705.2. Lineage (NCBI taxonomy): Eukaryota > Metazoa > Chordata > Mammalia > Carnivora > Otariidae > Callorhinus > Callorhinus ursinus. Next base: position 59,629,652 of record NW_027397068.1, on the reverse strand, counting down.
TGTCCACGTCTGACTCCCGTTCCCTCTTGTGCCTGTCATCCTGGGCTTCCATGATGCTGCCCTGAACCTTTCCTGATGAGGCTTTTCAAGAGAATGAGATAATACCTACACTTCCCCAACATGTTGTACGTATTATTTATGTTTATACAGATAAATTATAATCAAACACCTGCATGTGGTGTCAAAAATCATCCTATTCCCATAAAAAAAGTAATGATAACTGTCTAAAAGGTTATAAGCCAAGAAATTGAGAACTAGGGTTAAATACTTTAATAATTTAAAAAGATAAAATGGGCTGGCTAATAATACTGAAAGGTCTCTCAACTCAGAAAACATTATTGCACCAACGTGCACACACACACACATATATACATAAAATATATATAAAACATATAAACATATATTAAACATAAATATATAAATATATTATATAAAATATATATAAAAAGCTTTTTAATGGAAACCACAAATAACTACAGTGTTTACACTACTGATTGTATTCACAAACCATTTTACACAGTTCCCAAATACATACGAAACACTTAAAACACATTAACAGGCCCAGCAATTCTACTCCTAGGTAGAATATTCAAGAGAAATGAAAACACATATGCACACAAAAACTTGTGCACAAGTGTTCGCAGAAGCACTATTCACAATAGCCCCAAAGTGGAAATAACCCAAATGTCCATCAACTGATGAACAGATAACTAAAAGGTGGTACAGCCATACAATGGACTATTATTCAGCAATAAAAAGAAAAGAAATACTAATACAACCTATAGCATAGCCAAATTTTAAAAATATGACACTAAGTGAAAAAAGCTAGTTGCAAAGGACTGCAAATTATATGATTCCATTCATATGAAATACCCAGAATGGCAAATCTACCGAAATAGAAAGGAGACTTGAGGTTGACAGGTCTGGGGAAATGTGAGGGTTAGGATATCCTGCCAAGGGGGTAAGAGGTTTCTTTTGGAGGTAATAAAAATCTTCTAAAAACAGACTCTGGTAATGGTTATACAACTGTATGAATATACTTAATACCACTAAATTGTATAATTTAGAAGGGTAAGTTCCATGGTATGTGAATTACATCTCAATGAAACTCTTCAAAAGTAAAAAACCCAATACTACCCAAAGCAATCTACAGATTCATTACAATCCCTATCAAAATTCTAATGGCACTTTTCACAGAATCTTTAACAAGCAATTCTAAACTTTGCACGGAATTACAGAGGATCCCAAATTGTGAAAGCACTTTTGGGAAAGAACAAAGCTGGAGTCATCATGCTCCCCGATTTCAAACTGCATTACAAAGTTAAGTAATCAAACAGTGTGGTACTGGCATTAAAAAAAGTCACACAGATCAATGGAGCAGAAAAGAGAGCCAGAAATAAACCCATACACACATGGTCAATTAATTTATGACCAAGAAGCTAGGAATATACAATGGCAAAAGAACAGTCTCTTCAACAGTGTGGGGAAAAATTGGACAGGCAGATGCAAAAGAATGAAATAGGACCACTATCTCACACCATACACAAAAATTAACTCAAAACAGATTAAAGACTTGAATGTAAGACCTGAAACCATAAAATGCCTAGAAGAAAACATGCAGTAATCTCCTTGACAGTGCTCTTGGCAGTGATTTTTTTTTTTTGGAGTTGACATCCCAAGCAAAGGCAACAAAAGCACAAATAAACAAATGAAACTACATCAAACAAAAAAGCTCTTGCACAGCACACCATCAACGAAATGAAAGGCAACCTATTGAACAGGAGAAAATATTTGCAAGTCATAAATCTAATAAAAGGTTAATATCCAAAACATATAAAGAACTCATACACCTCAATAGGGGAAAAAATGAACAATCATTTTTATAAATGGGGCAGAGGATCTGAATAGTCTTTCTCTAAAGATATAGAGATGGCCAACATCATGAATCACCAGGGAAATGCAAAGCAAAACCACAGTGAAACATCAACTCACGCCTGTTAGAATGGCTATTATCAAAAAGACAAGAAATAAGTGTTGAAGAGGATACAGAGAAAAGGTAACTCTTACGTACCTTTGTGTTACGTTAGTGGGAATGTAAATTGGCACAGCCACTGTGGAAAACAGTTAAGGAGGTTCCTCAAAAACTTAATAATAGAAATACCATATGATCCAGCAATTCCATGCCTGGCTATTTATCCAGAGAAAATGAAAATACTATATCAAAATGATACATGTGTTTACTGCAGCATTAGTGATGATACCCAAATATAGAAATAGCATTAAAAAAAAAAAAACAGCCCAAGTACCATTGATGGATGAATGAATAAAGAAAACATGGTAGGGGTGCCTGGGTGGTTCAGTCGGTTAAGCGTCCGACTCTTGATTTTGGCTCAGGTCATGATCTCATGGTCATGAAACCAAGCCCTGCATCAGGCTCCACGTTTAGCGCAGAGCCAGCTTGAGATTCTTTCTCCCCTCCCTCTGCCCCTCTCCCACTCACACACGTGTGCTTTCTAAATAAATAAATAAAATCCTTAAAAAAATAGATCTTAGGGGCGCCTGGGTGGCTCAGTCGTTAAGCATCTGCCTTCGGCTCAGGTCATGATTCCAGGGTCCTGGGATCGAGCCCCGCATCGGGCTCCCTGCTCGGCATGAAGCCTGCTTCTCCCTCCCCCACTCCCCTTGCTTATGTTCCCTCTCTCACTATGCCTCTCTCTGTCAAATAAATAAATAAAATCTTTAAAAAAAACAGATCTTAAAATAAAAATTAAAAAAAAAAGAAAACATGGTATAGATGCACAATGTAATATTATGCAGCTGTAAAGAAGAAATGACATCTTGCCATTTACAACATGGATGGACTTTGAGGGTATTAGATTAAATTGAATAAGTCAGAGAGAGAAAGACAGAAACTGTATAATCGTATTTATATGCAGAATCTAAAACAAAAAACCTTCAAAATCCAAAAAATAAACAAAAAAACTGAGCTCACAGATTCAGAGAACAGACTGGTGGTTTCCAGAGGCAGGAGGTTTGGAGTGGGTGAGACAGGTGAAGGGAGTCAAAAGGTACAAACTTCCAGTTATAAAATAAGTAAGTCATGCCAATGTACAGCATGGCAACTAGAGTTAATACTACTGTATTGCATATTTGCAATTTGCTAAGAGAATTAAAAGTTCTCATCACAGGAAAAAAAAATTGTTAACTATGTAGGGTGATGGCTGTTAACTAGATTTACTGTGGCAATCACTTTGCAATATATACAAATATCTCATTGTTATGAGATAATAACTAATGTTATATGTCAATGATACCTCAATAGAAGAACTTTCAAAAAATAATTTTAAAACTGAAAACTAAAAATAAATAAGTAACATATTAATGGGTCAAGACCCTTCTCCAGTATCTCTGTGGATCTCAACTTCACAAACCCTATTTCTGAGCCAACACTTCCAGGGGCAGAGAGAATCTAAACCATCTCAGCCATGCATCTGTGGGGGAATTAGTGTAAAGTCTTCCAATAGTCACCCACATGGCAACCCTAACTAAGGATGACCAACAGACTCCCCCAAAGGCCAGTTCCAAAGTGACAGGCATCTGAAGTGCTCCCAGCTGGTAACAGAGCTTCTATGCCCAAATTCCACAATCCCAAGATATTTCTTGGAATCTTAGCTGTTAGAGGTTTTTCTAAACCCCAGTTCACCACCTTATTTACCCTACTTACGGGCTCCAAGTTCCTGAGTTCTCAGCCATTGGAAAGACTACACATCAACAGATCTCATGCTGGTATTTGCCCTCCTTGTGCTCTACCCACCAGCCTGGAAAACTGTGCAATAGTTTGCCTGGCTGGACAGTGGGAATTCCCTTGGGCAACCTGATCTAGCTGCCAGGTTGAGCAGAGAGAATGCCTATCATAGCTCATCTAACCCCAGAACCTCTACCTTATCAGTAGACATTCCACTGACAACCCTTGAGATTATGAGACAGTCACGTTTTGACGAAATCTTTTCCAAGAAACCACAAAATAAGATTTTGTTATTTCTCTCAATGAATAAAATAAGATCATTTTGAAAGAATGTATCCCACTGAAGGGAAGAGAAAGAAAGAAAACTATCCTAACAGATAGATCACTGAAAATATCCAGTCAATTCCTCAAACAGAACTCAAAACAATATTTATATAGTACGGCATGTTAAATGATACTGCTTTTCCTTTTGATGACCACTCTGGTGACTACCTGAAAGAAATTGCGTGTTCTCTGAGATAATGTTCTCATTACAAAACAATAGACAATTCAATGCCACACTTCTGAGGAAAAAATATTTTTGTGACCAAAATGAAGCAGCAGCAGGTTATGTCTCAAGTTTCTTTACTCCTTAAGAAACACACTGACTGCAATTGCTGGGTCATAGGGTAGCTCTATTTTTAAATTTTTGAGGAACCTCCACACCGTTTTCCAAAGTGGCTGTACCAACTTGCGTCTCACCAACAGTGTAAGAGGGTTGCCCTTTCTCCACAACCTCTCCAGTATTTGTTGTTCCTTTCCCTGTCCATTTTGCCATTCTAACTGGTGTAAGGTGGTATCTCAATGTGGTTTTGATTTGAATTTCCCTAATGGCGAATGATGATGAACATTTTTTCATGTGTCTGTTAGCCATTTGTATGTCTTCTTCAGAGAACTATCTTTTCATATCTTCTGTGATGGGTATTAAGGAGGGCACGTACTGCATGGAGCACTGGGTGTTATACGAAAACAATGGATCGTGGATCACTACATCAAAAACTAATGATGCATTGTGTGGTGACTAATATAACATAATAAAATTTAAAAAATAAAATAAAATGCAAACGTGGACCTAGAAAAAAAAAACAGAAACATAATGACTGAAAGGTAAAGGAACTATAATAAATATACACTTCCAATTTATTCTGTTAAATGCCTCACTGCAAAGTCACAGTGAAGTGCTGGCAAAGTACTAATTTTTACTATGTATTAATTGCTTAACAACCTTAAAAAGGTGAATGTTTAGAATATAAAATGATGCATATTCTTACAGAACCTCACTTGTGAAAATTAATCACAGGTGTCTGTCATCGAAGAGTGAAAATAAATATGCAAGACTAAGTATTTGCAGCCGTAAGAGAAGTGCGTTTCTGTGGTTCATGTAAATGTTGTAAAACAACATTTTACCAAAACTGCATATCTCTGCTGTTAAGAAAGACCGCTTAAAGGTCTGAGGACAAGGGACCATGTTTGTCATTACCTCATTCCTCGTATTTCTGGAATTTCCGAGGGAAAAGGTAGTTAAGATAAAAACTGTAGCTTAATCTGCCTGCAAGTTTCTATTACTTCCTAGCTCTTATATTTGGGGAGATGACCTTCTCTTTCTGAGAATCTGTAACTACAGCCACAAATGTCTCTCAAATCTCAAATTTCTTTTTCAGTTTCAGTGTACTAGAAAAGATTTAACTGTTTGATACAATTGTCACAGAATACAGACTATGAATAACAAACAAATAAATAACAAATTCATTCATTTTCCTCTTCTTTAGAGTAGCTAAGATTTAAGCTGTTTTCAGACAGGACCGAGTTAAGAGGAAATTGTTTTCTCACTACAGCTCTGTCTCTCAAGATACTCTAAAGGCTGGAGGATCCCCAGAGAACTCAGACAGCTTATGGAGATGCATGTTCTAATAAATTTTGTTACATTTTGATGTATCCTGGGGCCTCCTCAGGTCCTTCAGAAGCCTAAGAGTCTGACTCTTTCCTTAACATCTGAATGTCGGTCCTCTAGGATTACTCAGGAAAGTTTAGGATCACTTCACCATGGAAATTTAGCTTCTATTTCTTCTAAATTCTTTTCCTCTTTTTTTCTTTCTTTTCAGAGCAATAGTATGCCACAGTGAAATAGAAGACATTGTTATCTTCCCAATGCCAACTGGAATATCATTTAAAATTTAAAAAAAAAAGATTTTTTATATATACAAGGAAATAAGATAGAGCCCAAAGCCCTCACAAACAAGAAGTGGGAAGGGGAAACTGGAAGAGAACCGATCCACAGTAGAGGAAATGAAAGAAAATACTCTACACTCCTTTGAAATCATGAGAATCACTGCTCTCAATGTCTTTGATTACCTGCTAAATTACCATGGTTTTCCAATACATATGCCAACATATGCCAACCTCTCAGCTCCACCTGCTCTACCTTTCCATCACAGAAGTCTTTTTTTCCTTCATTATTCGTCCCCACAAATTACCCAGTTGTTTTTGGAATTTAAGGAATGACAAACCATGAATATTTTACAAGTTCTGTAAAATGAAATTTCTTTACAAGCTTCCTTTCTTTGCTCCAACATCTGGAAGACAAGTTTATGGTACGATAACCAAGCATCAGCATAGCTGGAGTTTGCCAGGTAAAGTGAGTGAATTCCGGACAGGATGTCACTCAGGAATAGTCCCAGGACATCTTAAACACACACACACACACACACACACACACTTGTTTTTGCTTCTGGTAAAGCAGTCTCAAAAATTTGGGCTCCATCCTCATCCAAGAAGGCAGTGCTAGTTACATGAGTTCAGCAACAGACAAGGACTGAGCAGAGTCTCCCCTGCAGCTGATCTGACAGCCCCTGCCTCATTTCAACCATGGTTGGGGAACATCAGGGGACAACTACAGGGACGAAAATGAAGAGAGAAAAACCAAAACCAAAATAATCAAATGATAATAAATAAATCTTCTTTTCTTCTTTCTGGCCTCACACAGACCAAATGAGACCTGAAGTCTTCTTAGGATACTTATTGTGAGTGAGGGACAAAGAGGGGTGACAACTGGGGCACAGGACATATAGTCAGGTTGATAAACACTGAACTCAAGCCAAATCTTTAAGCCACCCCCCCACCCAGAGCACAGAATATGAGTGGTGTGCAGAATGACTTAAGTATGAATATGACAGAGAGTTCAATTCGGTACCATTCAATAAACATTTAGTAATAACCTGCTATGTATCAAGCACCCTGCAAATCATGAAAATTAACAAGGCTGAGCTCTCCTTTTGAATGTTAATCCTTCCCATAATATATAAATGCAGCTATTTCCAATCAGAACACCATTTTTGAATGCTCTAAAATTTTTTAATTGTCTTCCATTTTCCAAATCACCATTCTGCATTAGCAGGTGTGCAACATGCCCAAAATAACATGAATGTATTAAATTTTAAAGTGTTTTTATAAGTGGAAGTGCCTTTCAAATATCCAAATCATGTCCTGGCTAAGGGAGAAGCAAAGTCTCAGCTCAGAGGAGGAACAGCTCTGTGATCACATGGAAGCATCTGCAGTGTGGTTAAAAAATACAATGAACAATTCATCAGTGCTAAAAAGACTGTGTCTCTATATTTAGATACTGTCTATAACAAGAACGGTTATAATTCAGTGTCTCTGCATCCTTGCTGGATACAGAGAAGGTTATCACAGCAGTCAGAACAGTGGATACTTCTTAAAGAACAGAGGTCCACCAGGGAGACACACACAGACTGCTTCAAAGGACCAGCGATAACTTTTTCCTGAGTGCTTGTTTTTATTATGATTCTTTGTACTTTCCATGTATCCTTTCACACCATTCTGTACATATGCTGTACTTGACAAAAAAAAAAAAAAGCAATACAGCAAGTATCTCCAGAACACACAAAAAACTAGCATCAGTGGCTGTTTCATGGGAGAAAATGTTTCATTGCGCATCCTTTCCACGTTTTTTTAACTAAACACATGTAACACCTTTTGAAAAATAAGTAAGAGAAATAAATAAGTAAATACGGAACAACTTGGCCCACACATCACATTAAAATTAAAGATAAGCAATGAGGACTGGCATCTCATAGTTAAAGGGAAAGAGCTCCCAAAATATGAGGAAGTACTGCTGGTGCCTATGCTCAGCAAAAAGAAAACTTCAAAGAGAGAGCTACAAATGTAACAACCAGTTTTCCATATGCATGGTAATCAATCAAATGTAACAGGTAGAGAGCCTTACAGTCCACAGATTCATGATGTATTACAGGCAGAACGTCCAGCCAGCTTAGCGTCCTGATTAGTTGAACCAGTCCTGCTCCCAGATCCTCCCATTTCCCAGGCAGGCTGTGCTCCTCTACAATGATGGATGGTGTATCCCAAACAGGTGAAGGTTGTGACTCAGCCAATCTATAACATCTCAGAGCACTAAGGGTAGGAACTCAGATTCATTACAGAGTAAGAATCCTCCATCTCAACACACCAAACAAAATAAAACCAACTGGCCATTTCTAGGTCCTCTATTTAGATGACTCAATTTAGATAATGAGTTAGTAAGCCAGAAAATGCAGTTCAAACAGCAATGGATAAATGAAGGAGCTTTACCTAAAGCAAGTCTACCAGAGAAAAACTCAAAGAAAAGCTTAAAATGTTGGAAGTTCTAAAGAAACATGATTGAAACAGCTCAGCACAGCTTTTAAAGATCAGAGCTCTGGTGGAATTCTTATGGGATAGGAACCAATGATTTCAGATGGACGTTTCTAGCACTGGAGTTCTATACACATTTCAAAGACAAGGGCTGCTATCAACCTCCTCCCAGTAGTACAAATAATGACAGAATGCATACAGATTTCACAAGAAATATATATTGGGACAAGAACTTTGGGAGATGAATAACATATCTGATTAAAAAGTCATGTCTATATAAATACCCAAAAGAATTGAAAGCAGGGACTTATTGTACATCCAAGTTCATAGAGCATTAGTCATAACAGCCAAAAGGTAGAAACAAGCCAAGTATCCATCAACAGATAAATAAGCAAAATGTATTACAGACATACAATGGAATTATTATTTACCCTAAAAAGGAAGGAAATTCTGATGCATGGCATAACACGGATGAATCTTTTTTTTAAAAGATTTTATTTATCTATTCATTTGTCAGAGAGAGAGAGAGAGACAGCGCACAAGCAGGGGGAGTGGCAGGCAGAGGGAGAAATAGGCTTCCCCGCTGAACAAGAAGCCCGATGTGGGACTCAATCCCAGGACCTTGGGATCATGACCTGAGCTGAAGGCAGACACTTAACCAACTGAGCCACCCAAGTGCCCCAACATGGATGAATCTTGAGGACACCCTAAGCAAAATAAGCCAGTCACAAAAATACAAATACTGTATGACTCCACTTACATGCAGTACCTAGAGTACTCAAAATTATAGAGACAGAGAATAGAATGGTGATTGCCAGGGTCTGGGGGAAAGGGCGAGTGGAGGGCTCCTATTAAATAGGTACAGTTTCAGTTGTGCAAGATGAAAAGAAGTCTGGAGATAGATGGGGGTGATGCTTGCACAACAATGTAAGTGTATTTAATACCATTAAACTATATATTTAAAAATGGTTAAGATGGTAAACTGTATTTTATGTGTACTATGCACAATTTTAAAAAAAGAGAAAAAATCAGCCAATATGGTACCAAAAGCAATTAATTTATAGCATACCTGTTATTAAAATTATATAAGCAGGGTGCCTGGGTGGGTCAGTCAGTTAAGCATCTGCCTTAGGCTCAGGTCATGATTCCAGGGTCCTGGGATTGAGCCCCACATCAGGCTCCTTGCTCAGTGGGGAGTCTGCTTCCCCCTCTCCCTCTGCCCCTTCGCACCTCTCATGCTCTCTCTCTCAAATAAATAAAATCTTTAAAAAAATAAAATTATATAAGCATATAATTTTACAAATACATATATATATATATATATAAAACCTCTAATGGTTCAAAATAGGCTTATTCCTCTAGTGCTTACATGTAAAATAAATATAAATATATTCCATGTTTGATGTTAAAAAAAGAATTAAATTCTGATACATGATATAACATGGATGAACTCTTGAATATATTATGCTAAGTGAGATAAAGAACAAATATTGCCTAATTCCACTCATATGAGGTGTCTAGAGTAGTCAATTTCATAGAGATAAAAGTGGAATGTTGGTTACCAGGGGCTGAGGTGGGGGTAGAAATGAAGAATTATTGATTAATGGGTAAGAGTTTCAGTTTGAGAGGATACAGAAATTCTGGAAATCGCTAGTGGTGATAGTTGCACAACGTTGTGACTGTATTTCATGCCACTGAACTGCACACTTAAAAATGGTTAAAATGGTACATTTTATATGATATGTATTTTACAACAATAAAAAGGTCATGTTTACAGTCAAACTAACCAAATAGAGCAAATCCAAAGACAGAAAGATAAAAGTTAACAATATTATTCAAAATGTGGCTTTTATTTGAAACCATGTGAAGAAACAGAGGGCAAACTGCAAATTATTGTACCAGCTCTTAGTACAAATCTCTGGTCTCCACAGGGAGAATGACACCACTCAGACATGATGCTCTTGAACAACACACATCCACACCCAACAGCCCTTCTTCTGGCAACAAGCCAACATTGACCCCACCCTAGTCTACCCCACCCTACTTCTTCCCCACCACATGCCACTGGAGCCCGTGAAGTGTTTCATTTGTGTCAGTCAAACCTTGTTCCTTGATGATCTACTCAGACATAAGCAACAGACCAGAGACTGCAGATTGAAACGCAGGTACCATATGCGCAGAGTGATCTGTGTAGAAGAAAAACAACAGCACACACTTGATGGTACACAGGAGACCACCTCGGTGTTGGGAACAACATGACAGGATCTTGGGGAGCAGTAGCCCCAGGGCACATCTGCTCCCTTCCAGGTGGCTGCCGCCATGTACAAGCCCATGGTTGCCAAAACTACCAATTGTCCAAGAGAAATTATTTTGAACTAATGGAAACCAAACTTCTCATAAAATACAGTCCTTAAGTTTGTTCCTGAGGGTGGAGAAGAAATGCAAAAAGTGCAGATGACATGTCTGAGGTGGGGACACTGTGCTGGATACTTCCAGAGCCCGGTCCTTAACTGAGAGGGAGATCCAGGCTTAGAGGATGTTGGAGAGGTCCCTTGTGGACAGGAAATCTGTACATGTTTCTGAAAGCCATGCTAAGAATAATGGACATTTATTACTGATGCTGTAAGCAGGGTGTCTCAGATTTAGTGAAATAATTTTTGTAGTACCATGGAACACAAATTGAAAAGATGAGCGATCATAGGGAGACTAGTTTTTAAAAATGTAAAAATGTAAAATTAGTTTAAAAATGTAAATTAATTCTTTAAATAAACACCCAACCCTTAACTTATATTTTAAAGAGTAACTTTCGAAGTTCCATATTTGGTTTTGGCTTTTTATTTTAAGCCTGAGGCAATGAAAACGAACTATTTCCTGGCCACCGTTAGGCCGTAATATCTGTGATACAGCTACAGAAATACTGTCTGAGAAGAACACTGTTTACTCGGACCAGTGTCAACAGAAAGTTTTCAGCCAGAAATGGATTTTTTTTTTTCCCATTTCACTTTTAGGACTTGGCGTTATAAAATCTCCAATTTTGTTTATGGTTTCAAAATCATGATGCACAATTCAATGCTGCTCAATCATTTTTGTCATATATGCACACCTAGAATGGAGATGGAGTATATTCAGGTGATCCAGAGGGAGCAGAAAGACCCTTAGCTGGGCTGTGCATTTAGGCTTTGTTCATGCTGCATAGGGTTGATTCTAGCAAGTAACAGAAGATTAAAGGTCACTAGGGAACATATTTAGATGAAATCAATTTATAAACATTTTATGATGGCACTTCCTCATAAATTTGGCAGCTATTCACTGAACAAAGCATACAACTTTCTTTACCCAAATCCTCAAGCTTTTCAACCACCTCCCTTGAAAAATCCAAGGGAATTTCATGGTAGTGACATTACATCAGGTATTGTTTACAAACCAGAAATAAATAAATGCTTTCTTAACCAAGTTCAAGCTTTCAATTCTGAAAACTAACAAGGGGGCTAAGTCACAGGTAGACTAAGGAATCAATTATACAAAGAAACACCTCACCAATAAATAATCCTATCAAATTTCTCCATGGAAAGTATAAACCACAAAAACATAACTCAAAATTATATAATTACATAGCTTCACATAGGTCAGGTATCCTGCATGGATACCAGAAATACCTGATGAACGTGGAAGAGTAGTTTTTGTAAGAAATCTACCCAGTTTTAATGAACTCACTGTTGACCCAGAATTATGGAAGTTTACTGTGCCTGCCCTGTATTTAAAACTCAGTTTGTTTATTTGCTCAAGCTCAGTTATATCCTTTGGCTTCTTCCCAGGAGCATCTCATCAATTCTTCCATGTCTACGGTCTAATGGTACAAATCCTAATACTTTCATTAGGCCTTTATCACCAATCCAGTAATTCACTCTTGGTAGCCACCTGAGCGTCTGAATTTCAATTTTAACCAACGCTATGGTGACTGAAACGGAATTTCAGAAGCATTATTTTCGTCTCTCATATCTTTCATCTTGTCCTCTGTCCTGGCTCTTTTCCTTCAGGGTGAGAACACGTTTGGCTATCTTACTTTCTTAAAAAGAAATCCTTCAGCCCCCTCACTCCCTCAACCTACTCATGGTATTTGGTTTACTTTCACTGCCAAAAACACATCTATACTCACTGCCTCATCAAGAACTGACTTTTAATCTAAGTTCCCAGGGCTATTTATTCCAATGCTGTCTTGAAGGTCTGACTTCTTCTACTAGCTTATTCTACATTGCCGGCTGCCTGCTGGACATCCCCGGCTAGACCGCTGACATATACGTTAAAACCTCAATGAATTCAGAACAGGAATCCTCATCCCTTCCCGCTGCTCGCTCTGCCCAGCCCCAACCAAGCTTCGCCTCACTTCCCTCCTTCCGGTAATGGTCCTCCCAGCCGCCCCTGCCCTCTTCCGTCTCTCCGCTTCATACAGCCCTGGTAACCGGGTACCACTGACTATTTTCTACTAATTCTAACCACCCAAATCGACTACTGCCTGTTGATTTTCTTTTTTTTTTTTTTTAAGATTTTATTTATTTATTTGACACAGAGAGACACAGTGAGAGAGGGAACACAAGCAGGGGGAGTGGGTGAGGGAGAAGCAGGCTCCCCGCGGAGCAGGGAGCCCGACGCGGGGCTCCGTGACCTGACTTAATGACTGAGCCCCCCAGGCGCCCCTGCCTGTTGATTTTCATTGACATTTCCACTCTTCAGTTTTTTATTGACTCTTGTTTGAATTATTAATGATGGTGTCCTACGGGTTCTCCCCCTTGTTTCTGCCTATTACCTTTCTGGCTATGTTATACACTGTGGCCAGATTCATCTTTCTAAAGCACAGTGATGTATTCCCTTGCTCAGAAAACTTGAATAACTTCTTTAAATTTAGAAATAACCAAGGTCAAATTCTTTGGCAAGAAATCCAAGAAATCTATGATCTGACTTAATTCTACCTCTCTCTTATTTTCCCACTATGCAGTTTTCCATTCCAATTTTCCCACCATGCTCCTTTTAATAGGTACTCCTCAGCAACACCGGCTTCATCCCATTCCTAAGCCACTACTCAAAACGTCCGCCTCTGACCCCAATGCCCTTTCCCCCTTCCCACCATTCTCATCCTCAAAAACATTCACCAGTATGCCAGTTTTCACAACTAGAAGCAATGTCTTCCGGGTCTGAATTCCTTTAAGACTCTGTACTTCTCTTTCAATAATAACTTCATTCTACTTGTTTTCTTTCATTGCCTCAGCGAGACAGTTTTATCTGTGCTCCAAAATTCCAGAGTTTTTTGCTTCTCGGCCTTTTGGCTAAGATCAAGTGTAAAGGCATCATATATCTTTCATCTTTACATCTTTCTTTCCCCTACCAATGCAGGATAATTTCCCCAAGATGTGTGCCATCTAACCTGTTGTTGAATAAGGGAATAAATTCTATTTTTTTCAAAAACACCTTGAAGTCTGTAAAGCACTCACAAAACAAAGGCAGAGTTGGGAATATTGAAAGCAATTACATTTCCTGTTTGTATAGCTGGCAAGGCCCTGGAACCTTTTACACCAAGAATTTCAAACAGCTGACTTATTAGTAACTACCTCAAAGGGGGCTCTCCCTTTTCTTCACTAAATTCTGTGTGCCATAATGAAATTAAAGGAAACCCTCCCCAGTGTCCTAAAGGGGATCTATCTCCATCTATGAATGAAACAGAGTCACAGGTAATTAGAATCATTTAATGCTATTTGCAAAATAGCCTTCCATTCTAAGCCTTACTATCACCGTCATTTACAAATACAACACTGTTGAGATTTTCAAAGGTGCATTTTATATCTGAGTTCCTTAAATTATTGAAATAATTGTTGAAATAATATTTGACTTTATAGGCTCAAACTTTACAGATGTTACTAATATTTCTATTGATATTTTCCATATTGATAAAATGTAGTGCCAATTATTTAAAACCTTCTCATCCTATAGATGAAGAAATTGAGTTTCAGAGAACATAAATTACTTGACCCAACTCACACAGCTAGGAAAGTTGCAAAAATCAAGACCCATACCCGTGCGCCCAGTTCTCTATTCAACACAGCCACTATTTTGGGTGATAAAATACAGCCAGCAAGAAAATAAGTTTATATGGAAGATTCCTTTATAGTTTTCTGGAAGAAACCTGATTAATTGAAAGCACCACTTTGGTATTTCTTTACAGCATCTCTCATATTTGGCATTCCAAGCCAAGGACAGTTACCAGCACCATCGTTATATTACTATTATCTATGGAGTTGCTAATACTCTCCTTCTCATATTAATTAGTGTTACCTAATTTTTAAACAGAGGTGATTCAGAGTGAAATGGATATAATCTGCAACAATCACTGGTCCAGTATGAGAGCGAGTCACTTTCCAAAGCACATGGGAGTTTCTACAATTCTTTCCTGTTTTCTAGAGCTAAATTTCCTCTTTGAGAGGAAACATATCTAAATGATTCATTTATAAATAAAAGCCTATAAATGTCCATGCATTATTTCCCCTTGGATTAGATGATACAACATTACAATACAGATGACTTCTAATATGCTTGTAAAGATATCAAAACAAAACATATATTATTAAGCCATTTAAGAATAACAAACCAGTACATATTTCTTATCAGCCAATTCCACAGATTTGTATATGGCTATTATTCTTAAATTCAGTGTCATAATGACACTATTTTTTTCTTATAGGACACCATCTGCTATAAGATAAAACACTGACTCAATAACAGATGGGAAAGGAATTATTACAAGTATACATAAGCAGTTTATAACAAAATATTCAACTGGTTATTACTTAAAATTTCATGAAAATGTGATAAAAGGCTTCAGGAATAGAATGAAAATCTATTTATGCTCAGGTTAAGTAAATTTCTAAATGGATGAGCAAAATTAAACAGTAGCTTTAAATAAACTAACTATACCCTAAAAAAGGAGGAGGTAGACAAAGAGCATGGAGAGGAGGAAGAAGGATATAAAATAAACATTTCTCTTCCATAACCATCCAGATCAGCTTGCCAGTTCCTATGAGCATTTGCTAGGACCTGAGGCAGGTGTTTATGACACTCTCAAGATGGGATCTCCTACACAGGGTCAAAGGCATGGTGGTGATCCACGTAGTAAGAGAATCCTACCTGAACACAAGAAGTATCCTGTGCCTTTCCTAATCAAATGTCAACAACATCTACCTGTCTCATATACACAGATGACACAGGTTGATTATTAAAATTATCAGAGTCTACATTTGTCAGCAAGGAAAGACACCCAAGTGTTGAAAAGATGATCTACTTTTAACGACATAAATGTCATTAAAGATATTAACTAAGTGCCATGGGAACCCTAGGTAGGGTGCAAACTAGGAGCTATCAGAAAGAATCCACTGGGAAGATGGCATTTGAGATGGGCCCTTGGAGGATCAGCAAAAGTTTCTAGGAGGAAGACATTCTAGGCAAAGGGAGAGGCACAAAATCAGAAAAGTACAAGGTTTCTTTGGAGATCCACTATGGTCTGTTCACATTAGCAATGAAATAACTGTTTTTCTCTAAAATGATTCACAATTCATGTTTTTTAACTCATCCACATTGCTATTCCCACTCCTAATAGTTATTAACAATGAATACTACAAATAAATAAGCATTTTCAAGATTTTTTTTTAATTTATTTATTTGACAGAGGGAGACCCAGCGAGAGAGGGAACACAAGCAGGGGGAGCGGGAGAGGGAGAAGCAGGCTTCCCCCTGAGCAGGGAGCCCGATGCGGGGCTCGATCCCAGGACCCTGGGATGATGACCTGAGCCAAAGGCAGACGCGTTTTAACGACTGAGACACCCAGGAGCCCCCCCCCCCACTTTTTTTTAAAGATTTTTTTTTTATTTATTTAAAATAAGCATTTTCTAAGCACTTTACCTATAGTTGCTCAGTTAATCCTCACAACAACCCCAAGAAGTAAGCAAGATTGTCAGTCTCCCCATTTTATGGATGAAGAAACCAAGGCCGAGAGAGGTTAACTAATTAGCCCAAGGTAACGCAGTTCAACCTCAGGAGGCCCCTAGAGCCATGCTTTGCCCCGAGCACTGAAGCTTCAACCCTAATTATGCAGTACCAGGGCTGCTCTCGCTATTCACGCATCTCCTCACATCTGCCCAACCTCAGTATATTCTGGACAAAAAGAAGACGATCCCAGACTCAAGTTCACCTGCCTCCAGTTAGATTTTTCCACTCCTCTCCTTTTCGTTCTTCCCTTGTATCCTTTTCAGACCTCCAAAATGGCATTCTTCTCGACACGAATCCCTTATCCCCTCCCCATTCTCATGGTAATGTCACCAACAGGGCAGCAGCACTAAAAGGAAAAAAGGTAGTCAATCTAAAGCAGAAAGGTTAATCTCCAGAGCTGTCTAGTCCCCAGCTCACCAAGCCTCTATCAGAGAAGGCAGACTTCCATGAAATACAGAAACAGACATGCACAAAAGATGGAAAAATGTAGTCTAAAAAAAAAAAAAGGCATTGTTTTGGATGCAATTTCTCATTCACTACATTTCAGGATATGACAGCAGAAATTGAACACCACCCAAATAATATGTTTTAAAGTGTTAATGGTTCTTCTTGCCCTTTAGAAACTATGCTTTTTCAAACTGATTTTTAAAATAAGAAAGGCCTATATGTCTACCCATCAAGCAGAGGGTGCCTTTATTAGAACCAGAACAGAAGCTGAAAGGGCAACAGCACATGCTCCTAGATTAACTTACCAAAGTATGAGTTAAAGGAACCGAAATTGGAGCAAAAACATATTAGCCAATAAAATTCAAATGGAGAGTTCAGAGCACAGGTGGGTACTTAAAAATGATTTAAATGAACTGGCACGTAGTAGTGACATTTTCCATTCTGCAATCATGGCCATCACAATGTGTTATGATCTCATTAAATTCACAAGCTAACCCAAAATAAGCCAGTTCAATATAAGCAGAAGGAAACTAAAGTAAACCAATGATATAAGAGGAATTCAATATACTACACTCCTTTTGCGTTCTTAAAAGAGAAAGAAAGAAAGAAAGAAAGAAAGAAAGAAAGAAAGAAAGAAAGAAAGAAAGAAAGAAAAAGAAAAGAAAAAGAAAGAAAAAGGGAAAGGAAAGGAAAAGAAAAGAAAAGAAAGAAAAGAAAAAAGAGGGAGGGAGGGAGGGAGGGAAGGAAGGAAGGACGGGAGGGAGAGGGAGGGAGGAAGAAAGGCAGATAGATGCGTTCATATAGGCACACAGGATATCTGGCATAGAACTCTGGCTCAAGGGAAGTCCACACTTATACAAGACATGTGGTAAGCTAGCCCAGGTTTAAAGACCTTTGTTTTAGGACACTGAATGGTCTTTCTGGGTGGTGTAGTATTTTAATCAGCCACAAGGTTTTCAAACGCTTCCTTACTTCTAACTCAATTGTAATATAAACATGAATTCAATTCACAAAATCACATTCTCAGGACTGGGAGAGATCTCAAGAAATCATTTACTACATTCTCTTCTTCCCTTTAGAGTCAATCTAACTTTGTCTTCTCCAGATTCTATGCAACAAGTAGTAGAAGTGAGATACTTTGCATTTTGGCTACATTTTGACAATCTCAACCAAATTTCAGGGCAACTTTACAAAAATTAAAAGAACTCTTCCGAAAGAAATCATGTAGAACAAGAAATGTATTCATCATTGCATACTTCTTGAGAAATTTTATGAGGCACATGAACACTTTTTTTCCACACAGACACCAAACAGTTTTAAAGGTAAACTGGACTTCACCCATTTTTTGGTTTAAGAGCTTATAAAGTTGTATTCTGCCTCATTAAGTAGTTATTCTACTTCATCCTATAATGGGTTGCATTTTTAAACTGACCAAATTGAGAGGCAGAGTTCTCAAGTGATAACTGCATCATTTAAAGTAGAAAGCATTGCTTAAACGCCTAATAATCCTAATGGCTTAAAAAGCAGTTGTACTCTACTACTGAATAAAAAATTGTGGTTATACTTCTACTTATTGATTAAAAAAATAATAACCTGAAAGTTGACCAGTCTATGGGCACAAAAATAAAATGCGTATGGTGGACCAATTTGATATGAATTTGTTGTGTTTATTTAATCATACAGATAGCAAGTTTCTAATACGCTACTAAGACCTCGAGAAAGTCATTTATGATTTTAAACTTCTTAAGATCACAAAGCAATTATATCTAATATAATGGACTATTTGCTAAGTGTCAAAATCAAACAGTTCAATTTTTAAAGATGAAATAGTTTAATTTTATCAAGAGTTGTGCATGATCAATTTAATTTTCAACTCAAAAATGATTCTTCTTGAAAGAATATAAATTCTGATGGAATACACGCCTTATTAAATATTGCATCTAAATATATCATATTAAATCTCTGAGTATAAATCAAACATAATTTGGTGCATCCTGACTTTTTGGGGGCTGTTATTATTGTTGTGTTTGGTGATACAGCATCATACTTAGTTCTAACTAATAGAGCACATAAACATAACATATTTTAATATTCAAACATTAAATAATTATAACAGAGGAAAAGAAGTGAGCAAAGATTTTCATAGTACCAGGTACATAATAGGCACAAAAATAAATATTTGTCAAAGGAATGAATAACTGAACAAATAAAGAAAACTGAAATGGCATTTTTGTGTTTTTTTTATTTCACGGTTAACTATTGACTAGTAAAATTATTTGAAGCATAATGGATTTTGATATCAATTCTAAAATTTTTTAGTCTGTAACTAAAGTGTAGTTAGTAATTTCCTGTGTTTTGTATTTACCTAATTAATACACAGAAATATAAATTCAGATTTCAAATTGAAGACTGGCTGTCACAGAGTATTCATATAATTGAAGAAATATTTGGCAAGGGATATCACATGCAAGAAGACATTATGCCAGCAGTATCAACAATAAAAAAATATAATTAAAAAATTGAAAGAAAAATTTTCAGTCAAATAGATCCCCAAATTTTGAACTATTAGCTTTACAGAGAAGGGGGAGAACCTCCAATTGACATCCTAATGCTTTTCTTTTCCAACGTCTAACAATGACATTAAAAATTATTATCCTAATTACGACTTTAAAATAGTGACAGATGGTTTCTCTAAATGGTCGCTATAACCTTTTCATTTAGTTTGCAAAAAAAAATACATCTTCTGAATTACAATGCAAGTGTGTTAACACTCATGTGTATTCTCTTTTTTTAAAACACCCAGGTGCAATTTAAATCAAAGCAAGCTTTTAGAGAACCAACACTTTTCAGTCAAAGACTACCCAAAGGTCCGCTAAATCTGGGGATAGATTTTGGTCATCTGGAAGAATGGTTGGACCACTTAGGTCAAACAATTCTCCCTAAATTCTTAAGCAAGCTCTGAATGGTCCTGAGTGGGTGGCAATAAATTTGAGATTATGCTCCCCTGCAAGTATACTCCCCAGTAGAACAGTAACTCTGAGTAGCTTATGAAATGCAAAGTGGTTATGCTTCAACAACCTGACCATGTAAAGCAGGGCTAATGGACATGTATGAGGAGCTGAATAAAAAGAATGAATTCCTAGAGAAGTCCAACTCAACTCTCCTAAGATGCCCTGAAAAATATGGCAGCTGAGTTCCCTTTCACACAAATCCAAGGGTGATCAAATTCCTACAGTTCATCCACAATGCATGGCCACATGACTTTAGACTAGATGTTCAAAGCAGATATAATCCAACACTCACAGCCTCAGCCTTCATAAACATAACCTCGGTAGGTCCAGCTTTAAGAATACCTTACCAATGCTAGTAAGAGGAATTAGGTCTCAAATGCAAACCTGGGTACCAAATTGAGATGACTTGCTTTTTCAGACTTCCAATTATACTACTTCCAATACAAGGAATATCAAGTGAAATCACAATGATGGTTTTAAAATAATTGATGACAGTACTGAATAGCTGGATCAGTGGGTGATTTTAAATATCCTTAGTTTGTGTTACTAAACATGTCATCTGCATACGAGAGAATGTTTCCCTTTCTATTCGCCAGAGTAGGGATAGAATGGATCTAATTCACCAAAAGTGGAATTAAATCATTAAGAACTTAAAACTTGTGGACAGATGGAAGACAAAACACATTCCTATCTAATCCCAATGAAAATTGCCCTCTGATTTCTCAAGAGACATTCCAATTGATCCTGAATATAACCAACAGTGCAACAGTATTATGGCCCTGGTTCTGCTTGAAAATCAATAATGCAGGGTCTGAATTGAATTCATGGAACTTTATTCAATAGTGGATTTCTGTTCGCAGATTCAAAGGCAAAAGAATAATCGATAAAAGCCACAAAGAGTCTTCTCATATTCCTAATGGATTTCTTCACCAGGTGGTAGAGTGCCGTGGTGGGTTGGCTGCACCGAAGCCCACCTGCGCCTGGAGCAGAACCTGGCATAAGAAATGCAGGCTTGCAATTTACAAGAGCAGACCTGGCGTCAATTTCAGAGAGCTTGTCCAATGAGCCAGTGGGCATATGATTTGGGGAGATGAAAAAATTCTTTTCAAACACTGGATGAGACACTCTGGGTCTTTTTAAGGGATATTAAATAACTGTAGTAATATAGATGAGAATCAAAATTTAACATCCATCAGAGATGCTCAATTTGGTTAATTTATGTAAGGTGAATTTCACCTCAATTTTTAAAATAAAAAAATTAAATTAAATTAAATTAAAAGGCTACCAAAGAAAAACTTGTCAGAGAAAACACAAACTTCCAAAGCAACCACTGAACCATGATTAAATAAGAAACAAACATAAGTGATTCACAGTTGCGATTAGTATTACAATGCTTGCTGCTGCAAATTACTATGGCTTGTGGCTTACGGCTTACTCCAAAAAAAACATTCCAACAGTTATTTCTCTCATCTGTGTGACTCACTTTTATTATTTGAAGATATCCAATAAATTGTCTTCAAATTCTAGCCCTAAACCCTGCTTTATGAAGTAGTTCTTAAATAACAATGTTAATTATAGTTAACTATGAGAATTATTTAAGTGATGAGTCAATAATTTCTCAAGTGGCTCAAAATTTCACCATAATGTGCTGTATGGCCCTCTGCTGATCTAGTTCAAGCTAACTGAATTAAACAGAATAAAATGGCGTACATCCTTAGGGCCCCATGCAACTACTAGTAAGGAATTACTACATGGAGATCACAGTAAAAACTGTTTCAGGATAAGGGGACAGCGGTACAAAGGTTCTGTGGTGGGAATGAGTTTGACCTGTACAAGAAAGAGGAAAGGGGTCAGTGTGGCTCAAATGTGGTGGGCCAGGGGAACAAGAATGATTTTTTTTTTATAAAAAAATAATAAGGTGGGACAGACAAATGGAAGCCGATTATGCAGGACCTGGTAGGACAGCTTAAAGGGTTTGAATTTTACTCTAAGTGTGATCGGAAGCCTTTAGTGAATTCTCAGCAGAGAACAGACATGACTTGATTATGTTTCTAAAAGATCACTGGGGCTGCTGAGTAGACTCTAAGGGACATAATTATTGAAGCAATAAGAACACTCAATTGGTACATTTGTCCAGTTAAAATGGTATGGTGTTGACTGATTAACAATGAAGATCAGGAGAAATGGTCTCATGGAGAATACACTTCGGGGGCAGAGGCCAATGCACCTGCTGACATGGTGTGAATAGGGATGGAGCATAAGGTAGGTGGAAAAAATGAGCAATCAAGAACTATTCAGAGGGTTTTAGTTTGAGTCAGCACAATTCAAGGAAACTAACCAGGATGACAATGACAGGGTGGGAGTGGGCACAGGGTGAGCACAAAGACACTGCGAGGCTACGTGTCGACAGGGGGAAGCAGTTGGGGTGAGCATAAATTCAAATGTTATCTTAGATAATAAAGCTTGGAGAAAAGAAGTAGTAGTATTTGAGTTGGCAACCAAAGGAATGAGACATATGACTCCTAATGAGAACATTCTACCTAGTCAGAAGGAGTAATACTTACCAAGGCTCCTAATTAAAAGATTAGCTCCATACATTTGAAAAACTGAATTAATATATTTTATGGCCAAATAGTAAAGAAAAGGACTTCTGGAAGTGCTCCACTGAGAAGTGTGCAATTTTGTAAGATACGTATTCTGACGCCTCACTGAAACTACAGATCTTCCAGTTTGGGACAATCCTTCAACAACTTATTTCTTAGCAATTACAAGTTTTTTCACATACTAAAACACTTACAATTGATTTGTAATAATATTTTATAACAACTTAGTATTTTTTTTCTGTATTTTCTCTATCAAATATTTTACACCCTTCTACATAAACACCAGGAAAGAAGGGTCTGTTATTTAAACCACCCAAGGCAAAGCCTCTGATAAAAGGAAATAAAGAGCTCTAATTTGGAATGTGTTTAGAATGTTCAGGTTTCTTAAAGATTCATATTTTGAAAGCCAGAAGTTATATTTGTGTAATGGACGAATTGCTTCTAAACTCCTATAATTATCATGGAAATAACTTCCCCGGGAGGGGAACAAATTTAGGAAAAGTTTCTTTTTCCAACCTTGTGCAGATTCCATAGCCCAAAGTATTTATTTATCCTTTTTCACGTTTCACACTGCTGTACAGAAGCACTTTCAACTGTTTCATTTACAAGTTAATTGGTAGGATTCATCCTGACTGATCTGCTAGTGATGGGAGCACCACAGACCAAAGGAAGCTGACAACTAGGCTCCTTTTATTCATTTGCTCATTGCTTCATTCATTCATTCATTTATTTGGCATGAGGAATATGTAACCGGCATGTAATCCATATTACATATCTGAGAAAATAATGTAATTATTTAGAATTTCTACTTATTTTGGAAGACTAGCTGAGACTAAAATGACATATCTGACTTAATGATTAGGTTCAAAACTTACTGAAAACCGTCTCAGCAGCCCATCTTCAGGGAGCATCCTGAGAAACTTTTGTACATTTTCACTCATTTTTCTCCTTTGTTTGCTCTTCCTAGAATCTGCTGGATCTTTTCTCCAAGCTTTACTATTCTGTTTTAAGATAACATTTGAATTTACGCTCTTGTTTACCACCAAGAATCTCAATTCAACACGTTTGAAAACAGCATGTGTTGGAAGCAGGAGAAAGCATTACATACTGGCATTATATCATATACTACAGTAGTCCCCCCTTGTCTGTGGAGAATACGTTCCAAGACAAGGATGCTTGAAATCGCTGTAAATACCAAACTCTACACATACACGCTGTTTTTTTTTTTTAATACATACATACCCATGATGAAGTTTAATTTAAAAATTAGGCACAATAAGAGATTAACAGCAATAACTAGTAAATAAAATAGAACAATTGTAATAATATACTATAATCAAAGTTATGTGAGTGTGGCCTCTGTCTCTCAAAATCTCTTGCTGTACCGTACTCACTCTTTTTGTGATGATGAGAGATGACAAAACACTACGGATAACATGAAGTGAGGTGAATGACACGGGCTTTGTGACGTAGCATTAGGGCTACTACTGATCTTCTGATGCTGTCTCAGAAAGATCATCTGTCTCAGGTGACTGCAAGTGAGTGAACCCCCAGAAAGCAAAACCATGGATAAGGGGGGATTACTTTATATAATAATAAAAACATATACAATATATGTCATTTAAAAATCAATAATGGGGGCACCTGGGTGGCTCAGTCATTGAGCGTCTGCCTTCGGCTCAGGTCATGGTCCCAGGGTCCTGGGATCGAGCCCCGCATCGGGCTCCCTGCTCGGCGGGAAGCCTGCTTCTCCCTCTCCCACTCCCCCTGCTTGTGTTCCCTCTCTCGCTGTGTCTCTCTCTGTCAAATAAATAAATAAAATCTTTAAAAAAATAAAAATAAAATAAATAAAATAAAAATCAAAAATGGGCAGGATGCCTGGCTGGCTTAGTCCATAGAGCACGTGACTCTTGATTTGGGGTTGTGAGTTTGAGACCCATGTTGGGTGTGGAGATTACTTAAAAATAAAATTTTAAAAAACAATAATAGTGGGCAAAGCACACTACTAAGAGTACTTCTAGTGCTAAGACATTATTGAAAATTCAGAAAAATAGAAAAAGATGCTGGTTCCTAACAAGAGAATCCATTCCTCCTACTGTATTCAGGTTGTGGGAGAGAGGGAGAAATTAGTGACAATCTGATGAGTACTTTTAGTAGCAATAGTCAGAATAAAGAAAATAGTGTTTTAAAAAATACATATGTGAATTGTGTAAGATTGATGGATCACAGACCTGTACCTCTGAAACAAGTAATATATTGTATGTTAAAAAAAAAAAAAAAAGATAGTAGGAAGGGAAAAAATGAAGGGGGAGAAATTGGAGGGGGAGACGAACCATGAGAGACTATGGACTCTGAGAAACAGGGTTCTAGAGGGGAGGGGCGTGGGGGGATGGGTTAGCCCGGTGATGGGTATTAAAGAGGGCACGTTCTGCGTGGAGCACTGGGTGTTATGCACAAACAATGAATCATGGACCACTACATCAAAAACTAATGATGTAATGTATGGTGATTAATATAATAAAAAAGTTAAAAAAATACATTTGTATGCATATTTACATGTATATTTTAATGGTATGTATGTATATATTTTATTTTACAAAGTATGATTAAATCTTACCACACTTTTTTGTTAAGTTTCTTTCTCAGGTTTCTGCCTCTAATACTCCTTCTAGAACCCCAAGCTCATAAGTAATCCACAAGCTCAAGCACACCATCAAATCACGAGTTTACAAAATCTGGATGAAAAAACAGCTTATGGACTTAACTGTGGAAAATACATGTTGTTTTCCTCATTTGATCATTAAACCTTTTTAAATGCCATTAACAGAGTTACTCTGTCATTTTTTTTAGCTTAAATTTAGTGCTTTCCATAGAGAACTTTCAATCCATTTATTGTCCACCAGGGAAAAGGAGAGTATACAAAGCAGATGGAAGTCACTCTTGGTACCATTTAGACAATGAAAGGGCCATTTCTGGAGAGTTATTTTATGATTGCACTTATAGCTTAAATGAGCTCTCATAAGATTTCTTTTTTTAAAGTTCCAATGATACTTTGGTGAAAATTCTCTGCAAACCCATATCCTTTATAAAACAGTTGGCCAATATTAATATTCACAATACATGGGAAACCGATGTGGCTCTAGCTTCTATGAAGGGCAAAGATATCTCCCACAGCAGCTGTTGTTATTCTTCCAAACACAACTGAGGGTAACCAGAACTGACTGCTCATGAACTTGCAAGTATGAAGAGTCTGTCCAACGACTCAAGAACGGGGCTCTCTCCCCATCACAGCCCTTGCCCCAACTCCCCAGCTGGAGTGTGAAGACCAAGAAGGCAGGTCTTTTGGTTGGATTTGCCCATTGCTGTATCCTCAGCTCTAGAACAGTGCCTGTCCCACAGCAGGTACTCCAGGTACTATGGATGAATCTGGAAATGGATGAATAAATAAATGAACGAAAAGGATGCATCTGCCTTCCTGGTGGGGATCAATGCTGAGACACTCTCACAGATTAGGGCTGTTGACTAATATTCACTTTTCAAAACCGTGTTTATCTCATTCCTTGCAAATAATCCAGCCTAACTGCCCTGCTGTGTTGTTATAAAACACAAAGTCCCTCCCAAGAGTCATTACTAAAGCTGCTCCAATAGCAAAATCATTATCAAACTCTTCTTTCTCCCTTGAAAATGTTCACACGTGTGTGTGCCTACCTGTCCATCTGTCTGTCTGCCTGCCCGTCTATCTTCCCCAGAGGAGAAGAAAATCCAAAATTTGACTTTTGAAAATACAATGATGTTTGTCTCCTGGGGTGGGTGAGAGAAAAGGGTAAAGACGGGGCTCCAGTGAGATGGGCAGCACTGGGTTCATGTTCTCCCAATAAGGCTCACACAGAAAAAGTTAAGTGTTTTCTCAAAACTTCTCTGTTGCACTGTGTTCTGTGGACCCCCTTCAATTGAAATCAACAAAAAATGAATGAGTTTCCTCTATCCTGTAATTCCACACTTTATTTTCATAAAAGAGTTTAGGAATTTACTTAAATCTTTGCTCAATTCAGTCTCACTGGGACTGAGCAGGATTTAGAATCCTAACCAGACCCTGCTAACTTTGAGTGCTGGCTTTGGCATGCAATGTGATGGCCTTTTTAAGCTTCATGTCCTTCAGAACGGTAATGTGTTGGATATCTGGGCTTACTACTTACAAAAAAGAGAAGTCTTTAGTAAGAAATAAAAATAATGAGTTTTAACTACAAGATCGCTTGGATTCTGACAAAGAAAAAATGTTTGAGAGCAAAAATAAAACATCAGAGGGGCTACCAAACAGAGCCACAGAATCATTCTCCCTGAACATTGTTTAAGAAAGCAAGACAGACTTTTAATATTTACTGTCCTCTTTTTTTGTAAGACTTTGACCTTGTGAGATATATCCCAGAGCTAGAGTCTATAATGTTATTGGGTGTCATGACTGGTAACAATTAAGTATCACAAATCCTTCTCTGTAGGTAAAATTTGCTTAGCTGCACTGTTGTGGACTTTCAGTATTAAAAAA
Organism: Callorhinus ursinus; assembly: GCF_003265705.2. Lineage (NCBI taxonomy): Eukaryota > Metazoa > Chordata > Mammalia > Carnivora > Otariidae > Callorhinus > Callorhinus ursinus. Next base: position 59,602,586 of record NW_027397068.1, on the reverse strand, counting down.
CTGGTTCATAGTAGTGACAAAAGAGATACCTCCCAGGAAAACTGCCCTCAAAAGTAAAATTAATTACATTTGAATCATAATAAGAAGAAAGTGAATTCCTGTCCCTTGGGTCCAGTGGAAGTGAGAATAGTTTAATCAAGTTTACTAATGTGTCTAAAAAAACAAAGGTCTGAGAAAAAAATGGTGGCCAACACAGAAAAACACGGAGCAGAATAAAATCTCGTAACCAGTCCTTGACATCTGTATTGGTTCTCCAGAAAAACAAAACCAACAAAATGTGTGTGTGTGTGTGTGTGTGTGTGTGTGTGTGTGTGTGTGTGTGTGTAGAGAGAGAGAGAGAGAGAGGAGAAAGAGAGACAGAGGGGTAGGGAAAGGAGGAGAGAGAGATTTATTTTAAGTAACTAGCTCATATGACTGCAGAGACTTGGCAAGTCCAAAATCTATAGGGTAGGCTCTCAGGCTGGAGACGCAGGGAAGAGTTGCAGTTCAAGTCTGAGGGTAATCTGCTGGCAGAATTCTGTCTAGGAAGGTCAGTCTTTCTCTTGTTAAGGCCTTCAACTGATTGGATGAGGCCTACCGACCTTATGGAGAATAATCTGCTTTACTAAAAGTCTACTGATTATCATGTCATCTGCAAATAGTGAAAGTCTGACTTCTTCCTTGCTGATTTGGATGCTTTTTATTTCTTTTTGGTATGATGGAGGGCACTTGTTATAACGAACACTGGGTGTTATGTGTAAGATGAAGCTCTAAACTCCACTCCTGAAACCAGTATTACACTCTATGTTAACTGGAATTTAAATAAAAATTTGGAAGAAAAAAAAAAGTCTACTAATTTAAATGTTCATCTCACCTAAAAAAAAAAAAAAATACCTTCACAGAAACATCTAGAATAATGTTTGACCAAATATCTGGGTACTATGGCCTGGCCACGTTGACACATAACATTAACCATCACAAATTGTGAGGGGAGAGAAAAACGAAATGTAGGCAACACAAGAAGCCACTGCAGGCGTGCTTTGGGCAGTGAAGTTACCAACCATCTGGTTTGTCTGGAACTGTTGGGTATCTCAGGATGAGGGGACTTCAGAGTTAAAACTAGGAAAGTCCCAACCGTGAATAAGGTCAACTTACAGTGACTTTGTCATCTGTCCTTAGCCGGCCTAAATCTTGCCAATAATTCTCCCAACTTGTCTCTGACCTTCTAAGTTATATTTATTTAAGTTTGTGGGCATCCCAGTCTTTGGGGAAGACATCCTCCAAAACAAATGAATAAATTCATTGTGCTTTATACAGTAGTTTTTTGTCAATTCTGATATCATCTGTGTCCATCTCTAAGGGTACTCATAAAGCCTCGGAGTCAATTCTGCCATGAAGATGTTGTCAGAATCACAAAGAGCCAAAAAGCCTGTTACAAGTCAGACAACTAGCCTTCACCTAGAGGCTCTTTCTGCAACTTTTGACAAACATAAATAGCAAGTTAAACTTTGGGATGACTGGATCAGCATTTCTTAAACTGGTTTCCATAACAAAAACTGGCTCAGGAAAAAAAATGTTTGAAAACCATTGGGATGAGCAAGTTCAGTATGTTTCTTTACTGCAGGGGTTTTTATAGCCTTGAATATATAATGTGCATCATGAGGCACCAAAGGAGGACATGATTTGCAGAATTTTCCAAATTGGACCACAGAAACAACTTTCACAGTACCCATTTTAATATCCCCCAGACAAGGTTTGACAGATACCCAGTTTGGACTAACAAAAGTGGGAAATATTTCAGCTCATCAAAGTATTTCCAGAAACATAATTTCTGACTCTGTGTTTATTTTCATGAACAATTCTGTAGACTCTAAATTTGTTTCGTATCTTAGTATATGACTCAAATGTTGATTCACTAGCGAGTTTTATCTTTGAAGAGAAAACAGACTATTCTTCCTTTTTCACTTTGACATACTACCAAACTAGCAAACAGGTGGAAAACAAAGACTATACAAAAAGATCAAGGTCACCACATGGTGGAGCAGAAGCCCCTCATTTTCCTCCTCCTCAGAGGGGTTCATCCATGGCTTGAGGGCAACACACCCTGTACAAGCGAGGAATCACAGGCCGGCAGTCAATAGGTTACCTGTCAAACTCATCCAACTGACTAAAGCTTCACTAAATTTTAAAAGTTCATGTTGACACTTAAACCTCAAATAAGAATTCCAGAATGAAACCTCAAGAACTGTTAGAGATTAAGAATTGAGGAAAATGTGTGTTGCAGGTTGGAGGGGAATTTCTAACTCAGAGAGAGGACCTAAATCAAGTAGGATCAAACTCAGAAATCTATTCCAAGGAGTTGGATAATAAATGTCTGTAACAATTTGGAACAATGCTACTTCGACCCACTGAAAATACAGGCTTTAGCCCCCAATCAATTTGGAGGGATCTGAAGAATATTTTTAATATAATACAAGGCATTCAAACAAACTCAAAAACACAAATTTATTGGAATGAGAAAATACAAAACTAGTAAAAATATTGAAAATTTCAGTACATTGTGTGGCACTTAAACTGAGCATTAGCTAATTTTAATGACTGCTTTCTCCTACAATACTCCCAGCAACAGATGTTGTTACTAAAAATGCTAATTATTATACGCCCTAGACACCATCTAGCTCACTCTTGCTCTGTCTCTCCCTCTTTTTTGGTTTGTATTAGCGGTTACATCTGTGCATGCATAAACGGCATGTGATTTGAAGTGTGTTTTGTGTAGGATGATGTCATCACACCAAAATAGCAAAGAGATCAGTTATTTTATTTCCCAGTGTTGAACACTGTTTTATAAATAATATTGAATGAAACTAAGTTCATCTATGGTCTCTGATCATTGCCACATTTCAGGTTGAGAAGGTACAATCAGAATTTATTTCTATTAGACTCAAACAATCAAATACGTTCAATTATAATGTTAAGACATGAAGAAAAAAAATCTCAAAATGTATTCCCTGTTAGCTTTCCAAGAAAGAAACATTGCAGGGTGAACTTAAATACTACTAAAACAGGAATATAACTTGAAAATTATTCTTTTTAGCAACTCACAAAGGTAAACATTTACAAAGAAGAAAAAAAGGAGGCCCAAAATGAGAATAAAAGTTGTCTAAAACCTTCAAACTAATTTCTTCTGCTTAATGTCTAAATATCCTCAATATTAGGAAACTTACCTTAACCTGCATCTGTATTAATGAAATCTGAAATTGAAGATTTCTTACTTCATTCTTAGTACGAAGTTTAGGAATTAGATATAAAAGATGGAAGGCAAAACCTGGTGTCCACACTACAGTGAAAGAATGGGGGAGTTTGGTACAAGAAATATGGGACTGTAGCCTTTCAAAGTAGAGGTGCTCTGATAAATAGAATATTGATTCATTTCTAAGTAATTTTCTACAAGTAATTGACAGGTTACCTCTTGCCAAACTGATGATAAGGCAAAAGTTATTCAGTGGTAATAAAAGAAGAGTGGGAACCAATCTGAACAGATCAGAGTTTAACAATGAAACTGCAAGGGACTGTATATTGTCTGTGTTCCTTTCTGTTCTATGCTGCTTTTAGGCTCTCTCTTTGCACATGTATCATATGACCTCACTGATATGAGGAATTCTTAATCTCAAGAAACAAACTGAGGGTTGCTGGAGTGGTGGGTGGGGTGGGAGGGATGGGGTGGCTGGGTGATAGACATTGGGGAGGGTATGTGCTATGGTGAGCACTGTGAATTGTGCAAAACTGTTGAATCACAGATCTGTACCTCTGAAACAAATAATGCAATATATATTAAGAAAAAAAAAAGAAGATAGCAGAAGGGGAAGAATGAAGGGGGGTAAATCGGAGGGGGAGATGAACCATGAGAGATGATGGACCCTGAAAAACAAACTGAGGGTTCTAGAGGGGAGGGGGGTGGGGGGGTGGGTCAGCCTGGTGATGGGTATTAAGGAGGGCACGTTCTGCGTGGAGCACTGGGTGTTATGCACAAACAATGAATCATGGAACACTACATCAAAAACTAATGACGTAATGTATGGTGATTAACATAACAATAAAATTAAAAAAAAAAAAAGAAACTGCAAGGGAAGTTCTATTATCAATGCCCTGCCTGGCAAACGGATATTCTAGCCTAATTTATTTCATCAAATATTTCTGATTATGTATTACATGCCACTATTGGATACCAAGGTTGTGATTTTCCACATACAGCAAACCTTTGACAGATGTGCTATAGAATTTTGATGTATGGAAAATCCATTTTTGTTACAAAGTTTGTACTTTGCTGATTTGAATATAACTGTCAGAAATAAATGATGACTTGAGTAAGTCCTATGAGTTGGAATAAAGGCAATACAGTCAGGTCTGAGAACCAAAAGGTAATGTCAAGCCAGTGTCAAAGAGAAATCCTGTGTTCACGGGGAACTTGGAAAGACTTTTTCATGGCAGTAGAATTTTGCTCAACAGCAACAGAGCTGAGGGGAGGCAAGGTTGACTGTGATGAGTGGGTCCTTCCATAAAAATTACAAGAGGCTAGGCTCAGATAAAATACTTGCAGACTTGAGTGATTTTGTTTTTTTGCAGAAGTAGATGTAATTCATATTCTGGAATCATTTAATTCAAATATATTTTATTTACTTAAATTTGAATGAGAATATGAATATTGAGATACTACTGCTGTGTCACAAGTGGACTAGACCTTTTCAGAATTAATTGAAAATGTAAAAGTGAATTCTCCAGAAATTTTAATTATTCAAATAATGCTGAGACTATCCTTGTAGCTTCTATTTTCATTCTGGGAACTAACAAACCTGTGAATTGACATTTTTTATAAATCATTGTAATGTCTGATTTTTTTCTCAAAAGATATCAAAAATTTTTTACTGTAGGGACTCAGACTTGCAATTTTGCTCTCAAATACTTTGGAAACTGCTTCATAACTTCAATGATAGAATTGCTTCCCAAGTAATTTGAATTCCCTAACATCAAATAGATGTTGATCAGGTGCTGAAACATCAAACAGATGTATACTAGTTCAAAGGAAATTAAAATTTTGTCATAGACAAAGGGCCAGTAAGAAAAAAAATTCTTATAAGTAGTCAGTGACTCAGTATAAAGCTATCAAATTGACAAATATTTTAAAATTATAAAATTCAAGACTAGCAAGAGTATGGCAGGGCCAATATTCTCATACACTATTAAAGTACTTTGGAACAGCCGTTCTGGAAAGCCACCTGGCAGTATATAACATTTGATCCAGCAGAGCCACTTACAGGAACTCATCCTAACAAAAAAATAACAATCAATTACAGTCAAAGATTTAGACAAAAAGAATCCATCGCAGCATTCTAAGGTCAAAATTAGAAAAAAAAGTTATTTGTCCAGTTCACAAAATACAATGGGATACCTAACACTGCCATTAAAAAAAATCATGATTTTTATTTTTTTTTTATTTTTTATTTTTTTTTTTAAAGATTTTTTATTTATTTATTTGAGAGAGAGAGAATGAGAGATAGAGAGCACGAGAGGGAAGAGTGTCAGAGGGAGAAGCAGACTCCCCGCCAAGCAGGGAGCCCGATGTGGGACTCGATCCCGGGACTCCGGGAGCATGACCTGAGCCGAAGGCAGTCGCTTAACCAACTGAGCCACCCAGGCGCCCAAAAATCATGATTTTTAAATAAAGAAATATAAAAATGTGTACAGAATACTGTTATGAGGAGTAAAACACCAATATCCTTAAAGGCAAAAAGTATCATATAAAACATGATTCCAAATTTATATGAATATGCTTCATACAAATATCTATACACAAAGAAAGGAAGAGTGACACAAAATAGGAAAAGGCGTTAATAATATTCCCTTCTGAGTTGCAGAAGTTTTATTTTCTTCTTCCTCTTCTGAATTTTACAAAAGGAACACTTCCTTTTTAATATATCCAGGAATAAAACTGTAAATGCTAATTTTAAAACTAATGAAATCTGCTTTAATTTGCCAAACAAAATTAAAAGTGATTTACTACATATGCATATTTAAGAGCTGTCACTAGATTTCCTTCACAGTATTAATTCACAGATTTTTCTAAAAAACATTTTCTTATACTAACTTTAAGATGAAGCCGCAAAGCTTGGCAAAGGTCAGTGACGTACCCATTTCATTTAATACGGTAAAAAGCATGTCCAGAAAGTGAATCTCTCAGTCCTTCTGCAGGGCACTTCCGCTGCCCCACACTGCTTTACAAGTACTTTAATTCTTTGTTTATCCTCCCAAAAGATTTTCTTCAATGTAAAATGATATCATGGAGAACTATTTAAATGAGTACCCTTCCTCACTTTCTTCCAGCCTAATCAACCACCCCATTTCCTGATAATGCACTTGTCCTAAACAGGGATATATCAAGAAATGGGGAGATGGGTTCCTAGTCTTCACATTCTGGCTTTTATTAAAGGAAACATTCTACTGCTCTCCATGGTGCTTTAGGCCTTAAATGAGGTTTCTCCGAGACTGCAATAAATATTTGCTAATTTTGATTTAATTTAAAGAGCAGGGAGGTTAATCAAGAGCAATTAATCAGGAGCACAAATTACATCATAAATAAATAAATACGTTTTGAAATCTCCCAACCACTCCTTCAGTTATTTATGGTCTCATTCCAATTCAATCCAAATATGTCATTCCAATTCATTCTTGGAAAACAGCATCAAATGCATTCCATACAATTTTTAGTAAATAAGGAACAACTCCAGGTTTCAAATAGTATGGTTTCTATCATTCTTTCACCAGATGAGAAATTTTGGTTTATTTGGCCATATGAAAGTGTTCTGTATATATACATATATATATAGAAAGGTATAAGAGACAGAAAGCTTAAAAATAACAGCATGAGTCCTGAAAGAGCCGTACCATATGTGATTAAGTGAAATTATTACAAAGCAGCAGCTTTAAAGTAGTGACTCAGAAGAGATGAGAAAAGCAAAACAAAAAGATGCCAATATGAATGGCTTTTGTAGTAAGTATTATGAGTAGATTGCTCCTTTGGCAAAGCTGACGCGTCCCTCCTAAATAGAAGTAAGGATAGTCCCAGGGTTAAGGGGTTTAAGAATTGTGTCTTGATAAATTTCTACTAACTTCGATAAACATGAAAGATGAAGATGTTATGTCAAGCACCCACAAGCCTACCTGGACAAAAGTTATCAGTTCCAAACAGGACTTGGAAAGTCTTGTTAAGAAGGGGTACAAACCAAACTTTCCGATTAGATTAAATTTCAAACACTGAATGCTTTCACAAAGACAATTTTCTTTCTAATCTCCACAAGAATGAGTAAACAATACGCAACAAGGGTATCAATACTACATATTTCATGCTTTGGGAAGTCACGAACTTGTAATAGGCATGTGCAGCTTTTGTAAAGGAAAAATGAGAATTTTAAAATGACTTGTTCAAATTTAAATAAGCTAAAAGAATGAAAAGCTACAGACTCTGTAAATAGTTACTATGGGCAAGTCAAGACACTTTTAAACTATTTTGCATTTGTCCTAGCCATAGTTTTGAAAATGTGAGGAACATACGTAGAGAGCAACTGAATTTTTTTCATGAGTCTCCATAGTTAAGTTTACGGAGCTTCAAGTAATCTCTCCAACCTTTATCATTGTAGAGTTGCTGCTACTTTTGAAACACTTTATCATGAAAATATTCAAGGATACAGAATAGTTGAAAGACAGCAATGTAAGCACTGCTATACTGACAACCAACTTTAACGACCGTAAGAGGTTACCATATGTGTTGATTTAAACAGGTATGTTTTATTCATTTATTTTCAGGACCCATCTCCAAGTAAATCATTTATACCAACTATTTGATTCATTTGGTGTCAATAATCTATCTCAGAAATCTATAAAATACATTTTTAATCATATAGTCCCATGAAATCCAAAAAGAGAATATATCCTTGTCAAAGCAATTCTACCATTGCCACTCACCATTAATATGTCCTATGACAGATCAATTAACCCCTCTAAGCCTCTGTCTTCTCATCTTTAAAAAATGAAGAAAATGAGCTTGAAAATATCCAAAGTCATCACTGGTTATTAATTCTATGATTTCAGTACCCGCAAGAACACTAGGCTCACCGCCTTGTTCAATCAGCATACTAAATTCAGAGAAACTGTAAGACACCTAAAAGGTACAAGACACCTAGCCAGAAGCAGCCCTCTACCTCAGCTCTCTGTGGTATGCGTACCTTTCAAGAAATCACTCCAGCTTTTCAAGTAAGGATGGACATTTGGCACAAGTAAATTACTGAATTATTTAATTATCATAAATCACTGATTCTCAACCACATGAGACTTCCTAAGATTTTGGTTTACATTATCATTTCTTGAATCTTTCACTAGCTTCCTCTCAAGCTTCACTGCTCAGCTTTTAGAAATAAGCATAATAGGTCATTAGACTTCCATTAGACACAACTACTTCAAAAAGAGCAAACGTTTCCCTTTCTTTACCACCACACTATGTAAGGATCTTCCATAATGACAAGCTATGTAATGAAACAATCTAGGATTTGCTTCAAGAATTAATGCAAAACAGCACTCAGTCATCAGTCATTAATTCAGGTTATTCAGTACCTATCAAAACCTCACTCTCAAAATACAGGTTATGCAAATCATCTGAGAATTACCAGAATATTTAATTATTATTGAAATTCAAAAAAGACCTTCCTTAAGCCTTCCCAAGTTTTATATGTGCCCACCAGCATCTGAGACAAATAATGTATAGGTTATAAAAATTATGACTGCCCTAATTTTGGATTACATAAAAATTTCAGAATCTTTCTTTTGACTAGACACTGCTGCCTTGGGGCCTATTAGTCCTTCTCTGAAGACATGGTCCCTTTCATGTAGCCTCAGTGTGAATCTAAGTTGTTTGGAAAGAGTATGATTTTGCTGGCAGAGAATGTACTTTAATATGGAAGCTGGTTTGGTGCCGTAGGAAAGAAGAAAAATGAAAAATATATGAGGTGGCTGGTATTCAACATTCTGCCGCCTGAGTTGAGACAAGTAGAAGCTTTAAGAAGTAGACAAGTATGTTCTTTCAGTATTTCAAAAATTATTCCAGCAGGGGACCAAGGTAAAAGCCCTGTGAGTAAATATTGTCATTGTTTTTGTTGCTTGGTTGGTTTACAGAAAAAGAAATTACAGAAAATTTAGTATTTTATTTTTAGTAATACTCTAGCCCTTGTAGCAAATTCATAAATATTAACTTAGCAGTCCTATAATATCTTTCTAAAATAACCAGAATGCATATTATTCCCACTGTCTATATGAGGAAACTGAGGATTGATATATTACTTGAATATTACAAAAGATCAAACAGCAAGCAGGGTCATCAAACCTAGGGCTTCGGATTCCAAATTCAACATTTTCCCCAATATACTTCACTTTTATGGTACTCTAAAAAAATAGTATGAAAAATAAATACCATATTTTATGGTGCTATAAGGTTTACAAATCATTTAAGCAAAAGCTATCCTTTTATTGATAATTAAAACTCAAAAACTATCAAATTCTGGGGGTGCCTGGGTGGCTCAGTTGGTTAAGTGACTGCCTTCGGCTCAGGTCATGATCCTGGAGTCCCGGGATCGAGTCCCGCATCGGGCTCCCTCCTCGGTGGGGAGTCTGCTTCTCCCTCTGACCCTCTTCCCTCTCGTGTTCTCTATCTCTCATTCTCTCTCTCTCAAATAAATAAATAAAATCTTTAAAAAAAACTATCAAATTCTGTAAGATAAAGTAGTAAATGTATCACGGTAAATTACAATTATTTTTCCAGCCCTTTCACCTAACACTTGAGGTTTCAAACTCTTATTCCCAATCTCATGTTAAAAACAAGAAAAAAACCCAGAAAATAGATCAGTGGTTGCCTAGGGCTAAGACAGTGGAGTGGGAGAAAATGGGGAGAGACTGCTCATGGATTCTTTGGGGAGGGGGTATGTTCTAAAATTTAATTGTGGTAACATTTGCACAACCTAAAAACATGCTTTAAAAAAATGAAACACTGAACTGTACACTTTAAAAGAGTGAATTGTATTGTATTTGAATTATATTTCAATAAAACTCTTTAAAAAGAAAAATATGAAGTCCAAATACAGCATTTCTACTATATTAAAAAACATTGTAAATCTCAGGAAAAAAAAGAAACTTGGGTTATTTATTCAACATTTGCAAATACTTCTAAAATAAGATATGGCCCCAAATTCAAGAAACTGACAATTCAGAAGGAGAAACACAGAAATAAACATCAAATTATAAATACTAGGCAAAGTTAAATGCACATTCTATTAAAATAAGCACACATAAAATGTAATGGACACTAGAGTAATCTCCTGGAAACTTAAATATGTAGCCAAGAATCACTTGGCTGTGTGATCTTGGGAAATGTAAAATAATATAGCAAAGCACATTAAGAGCAAAGCTCCACATAAATGTTAAGGCTTTGTTTCCTCATATATAATAATGAGGAAACTGGTCAAATAGTTTCAATCTTCATAACTTTAAAGTTCTATAAATCTATAATTTAACAGTGGATAGACTGACTTCCACTCTGAATTATCTTTCATTTTTGCTTGATATATTGTGTCATTCTCTCATCAACTGAGTTAGAATTAAAAGTATAACTGTTTTTGTCACTCTCATACCAAAATGACTCATGTCCAAAGGAAGGTTGTTCCATTTAAAGGAGACACTTGGAAGAACTATGTTCTTATTTCAAAGACATGTTATTGTGCAATTTTTCATTTTATAATTCCCTTTTGGAAATGCCCTTCATGTCTGAATATCGCCAATATTCACAAATATTTTTCCTTTAAAACTGGACTCAATTTTGGAAACAATCAAAAGTCAATCTGGCATACAGAGCTGGCCACCAAAAGGATAATTTTTTTATGGAGATAAAAATGTTAATGAGTGAATTTCATAGCCATTTCTGATAAACAAGTACCCCATGTCTTCTAACTATAATGAACACACTTTTGTGCCCTGTGTGTTTGCTCATTCACTTGTCTATTCTCAGAATTCTCTACTCTGTTAAACTTGACCCATTCCTCAAGAGCCCTATGAGGTACTACCTTTTCTCTAAACACTTCCCGGACATTTTCAAATCAGAGTTTACTTTTTTTCTTCTGTGTTCAAAAAATAGTTAGCTTTATTATATGGTATTTGTCACATCCCATTTTAGACATTACAGTATTTGGGCTCCTAGCCCATATCTGGAATTGAGACAGTCCTGGAATAGATTAGTCGTTCCCACCCTTAGGTAAATCAGTTAACCTCGCTAGATTTTGGTTTCCATTCTACAACATGGCTACGTTTTTCATCTAACAATTTCATAAAATACTTTTTCATTAATATCACCTGTTTTCTGGGAGGGTGCAGGAAATCAGGCATTCAAGCTGCCAATGGACATATAACACCTCGCATGAGGGAAATCTGGCAATATATAAACTGAAACCATCAAATGTTAATTTGGTCCAGTTATTCTATTCTAAAAGCACATCCTGGAAATAATCAGGATGTACTCAGTGATGTATAAGGATGTCCATCACAGAATTATTTATCGTGAGAACACTGGTAATAACCTAGTTATCTAACCATAGTTGATCGCTTAAGTAAATTATCCTATAGCCATTCAATAGAATTATATTTAACACTACTAAAAAAAATCACAACATAAGAAATGTTTAATGACATGGAAAAACATTCATGATATATAAAGTTAAAAAGAAAGTTTATTCAAAAGAAAAAAAAAAGCCCTAATCACAAACACTTCCCTTGCGTCCATATTGCAACCACCCCAGCTTGAGGAAAGATGGTCCCCTGGCAGCTCACACTGGGTAGGTGCACACACACCTTGGCCTTTTAAAATGCTGAACCTGGAGCACATATGGTGTCAGATAACGTTTTCAAGCAAAAAAAGTTTTCTCTTCCTTTATGTCTTTAAACTCTTGCAAAGTATGCCCTGAAAAAAAAGTAAAACTAAACTCATTTTATATCATTTTTGAGCCCAGTATCAAGGGTTTTCCATAAAAGACTATAGTTAATAGTATACCTGTACCAAGAACAGTAATTCAAATGTTTTGAGAGTGAACTTAGATTCAAAACTGATGGCATAAAAACCCGTAATTCTTAAAAATGATGAGAATACATTAAGAGGCTCGGCAGTTTCTTTCCATTCTCTTCTAAGCAAACATGCTTGTTTTTCCTCCAGTGTCAGTCAGAGTAAAGATAACTTCTTTGCTCTGTTCAGTTTCTGGCAATGGAATAGGACTGCTTCCAAATGTGATGTTTGATGTAAATTAAGATTACATCAATTTCACTGTGGTTTATCTAGATTTTCAAGTGCCATCTGGGAGCCTAATCGATAATCTAGAGGAGCCCCATAAATTGAGGAATACTCATCCTACAAGAGTTTCTGTCACAAGCTCAGTGGTCGATGGAAACTTGTTCTTGCACTACTTCAAGCTAGCTGAGTCTTCAGAACAAGTTACCTGAACTTCTTTATTTTACATGGAAAATGTAATGCTGTACTTTATGCATATATGCTGCTTACCATGTACCTTGGCATATGACAGCCATTCAATACATGATCTTTGAGTTGAACTGAAAAAAACAAAACAAACAAAAAAACAACAAAAAACAATGACAAAAAAACTCCACAAATTTCTTATTAGAAAAGACCCAGTCTAGAAAATTAGTTGACTATTTTCAATTTATTCTTTAAGAAGTTATTATGCACTTTTAAATATAATGATAAAAAACTACATTTGAGCGTAGAAAATTAGTTGCAGTGAATACATAATTCAATACTTGTGTAATGAGACTCAAACCAAACTAAATTATGAATCAAAACCCAGAACCAACTATACTAATTTGCAATAAAATGAACCAATCCATCATTTTTTATAAAACTGCAAAATAAGCCCATTAAAAGATATCCAAAGTCTAGAACAAAATCTTTGTTCTCTTAAAATTATACAGCCAGAATTCAAATATCAAAGTAGTTTTGAAAAGAACGTTATTTCGCGGCACCTGGGTGGCTCAGTCGTTAAGCATCTGCCTTCGGCTCAGGTCACCATCCTAGGGTCCTGGGATGGAGCCTTACATCGGGCTCCTGCTCAGTGGGAAGCCTGCTTTTCCCCTGCTTCTTCCTCTCCCACTCCCCCTGCTTGTGTTCCTGCTCTAGCTATCTCTCTCTCTCTGTCAAATAAATCTTTTAAAAAAAAAAAGATTTTATTTATTTATTTGACAGAGAGAGATAGTGAGAGCAGGAACACAAGCAGGGGGAGTGGGAGAGGGAGAAGCAGGTTTCCTGCTGAGCAGGGAGCCCGATGTGGGGCTCGATCCCAGGACCCCGGGATCATGACCTGAGCTGACGGCAGACACTTAACGACTGAGCCACCCAGGCACCCCAAAGAAAATCTTTAAAAAAAAAAAACATATTTCATTAGGCTTAAACTTCTAGGAGAAAACAAGTACATCTCCATCCTACAAAACTAGCAGTGATAAATATCCCTTATAGATGATCTGTCTCCTCATCTGTAAAATGAAATAGTTGAATCAGAGAATTTCCAACATCTCCTCATGTCTTAAAGGAAACTGTAGGCTAAATTTCTTTAGAAAATGAAATGCATAGGAAAATAATGTAGAATAAAACAGTATCTACCACTTAATGTGATTTCTCTTTCTATACCTTCTAGAGTGCATGGTTCATTTTAGCCCAGTATAATCCCTAAAACTATCTGAAATTAAGTGTAAGGAGACACTAGATTGAGAAAACCTATATTTAGTTCAGATTGTGCCACACACTAATTATTTTTTTTAAAGATTTTATTTATTTGAGAGAGAGAGAGAGAGAGAGCACAAGCAGGGGGAGGGGCAGAGGGAGAGGGAGAAACAGACTCTCCACTGAGCGTGGAGCCCAACAATACAGGACTGGATCCCAGGACCCTGAGATCATGACCTGAGCCCAAGTCAGATACTTAACCAACTGAGCCACCCCGGTGCCCCTAGCGAAGCAATTACTGACATGCTCCCTAACTTGTCAGTGTACCAATCCCGTTTCTCCATTTGTTTTTGGGAAAAATGATGATTTCTTTCCTACCTATCTCTTAAGGATAAGTAATAATATAATTATTAATTAACACCATATATATTAATGATGAAATATGAGAAAACACTCTGTAAATTCTAGAACACTCTAAAAATGAAAGGAAATTATATCAGTAGTAACAAGACTTTTTTTAGTCATGAAAGCCTGCAGTTATTTTATAGCTGTATTTGACCATTTTTCTTTCAATTTTCTTAAAGCAAAATAGTCTGTTGTAAAAACAGTACAATGCCATCTTCCATTTGATGTTTTTCCAAAATTCTTGCTTAAGCTTTATCAAGCCATATTCTCATATCAGCCTGTTATTTATTAAGCATTACAAGGCTCTGTCTGCTTTTATAAGTGAGCTTTGTTATAAATTAATCTTCTATAATTCCACAGAACTGAACAAACTCAAAGAAGAAAAATGAAAAGAAACCATCTGATGCACTTCATATGCTTTCCAATTTCAATTATTTGGACTCATTTACCTTGCCCAGAAATGAATAAACTTTGTGAAACTGAGAAAGCTACCATAGCATGAAATTTTCTATATTCTTTTATCTCTATGGTAAGAGTTCTACTAATTGCTTATTTTAGAGAGCTAAAAATAAACCATCAAATATCCCAAGAGAAGCTGGCAGTGCTCACAGTCCCTAGTAAGAAGGAGTGGGTCATGTCTGTACATTTAAAATCCAGCAGTACATTCACCTTGGAAATTTCCCCCTTGAAATTTAATAAACTTTACCCCTAGGTAAACACAGATATCAACATTTTAGTCACAATTATCAAATGCTACTCTAAAAACAAAGGAGAACTTTTATCCATATCCATAATGCTACTCCAACTCTGTCAGATTGACTTTGTCCCTGATTTGTAGATCACAGATCTAGACTTATGCAAATAATGGTATCTTGGCTATTAAGGAACTATTTAAAATGCAATCCTGTAGAATGGTTTTAATTACTTTTTAGTTAATTGACAAAGCATTCCATCATATCTAATTATACTACGCCTAGCTAAAAGTCATTAATGGCATGAGTTTTCTGATTAATAAAATGTTAATTAGATAACTGGTTTTTTAAAATGATTTTGATATACACCTTGACTTGGGGAGCTATGGCAACATGGAGATCAGAGAATCATCTAAAATCATGCTGCTGCTTTCAGAAGCCACGGGAAAATATCTGATGACACACAGAGATCTAATTCCTGTCTCCATTGACCCACCTTGCTTCATCTATCATCTCAGCCCCCTGACACGGCACAGGGACAGAGAGTAAGGGAAGCAGTCTGCCCAGGGTCCATATAGCTGTGAGGCAACATGCCTAATGCATCAATGATGACTGGTTAAATGCACGCAAATCCTTCCATGTATGGCATTTTTCTCCATTAAACCTCAGCCTTCAAAAATTTTCTGAAGGAACCAAACCGAGAATTTCTCATAAAACCAAGAAGAGCCAATGCTCATACAATCAACCAGAGTTCTACATCTCAGCTAGAGACCATGACTCCGACCTTCTACGGTTCAGACGATCCTGTGTATGATTTGATTATGGAGACTGAGAGCTGACCTTACAATACCTACATTTCAACATTCAGATCACGACAAAGTAAAGCATCATCACCCTAAAACATGTGAAGATTTGATTACTCATGGATAGTAGTTTTCCACCTGAAGAAAAAAAAAAAGGTGGGGAAATGTTTGGGAATAAAAAACATAAAGTTTAACTATGTGGGGTGTAAGTCATTTGAAAATTCACCATTCCATTCCACACCTTCTTAAAAACACATACTCAACCTCAACTATCTCTACATAAAGGGGACCCACACGTGTAGGTGAAAAATGGTGTGTGGATTTACTTTGTCAATGAATCTGAAACTCTGTTCAGATACTCTGTACCTTTGTGGTCATACATCCTTGGCCCATGACAGCATACCCTTCCATATAGCTCTATGTTGTCTACATGCGCGCGCGCACACACACACACACACACACACACACAGCAAGGCTTCTATAGTCATCACTGGCCAGTCCAGATTTGCGAGGCAAGATCTCAAGATCTTCTGGTCTCTATTTTTCAGAGTACTCATCGACAACCACTCTGACAGCACAGAAGACGTGGTTTTTCAGGGATGACTTCAAGATCAGCACCATCGTGAAAGCCTGAGTGCCCCATAAGCCAAGGCCGGGAACAGCCACAGTTTCACTAAATCAGTGGTCACCAAAATGGCGTGAGTTTGACACAGAGAGTAAAGGACAACTAACTGAGGTGTAAGAAGAGAAAAGTGGAAAGTAAGAACAAAATTATGCTCTTCTAATATTTAATATGTGACTTGCCCATAGCATATGTGTATAATTTTAAAATGACTATATGTTTGTGTGTATATATAAGTTTAAAATATTTTTGCTGATAGGACTACGGGATCAAAAAAGTTTGCAGATGATTAAAGCCACAAAAGTTAAAGTGATTTATATACATATGCAGGCAAACAGAAGTTACATTACTTAAATCAAAATTTTTTAAATGCTTATTAAGTCTTGAGGATTCCAATTTATAACACTAATTATATATTTTTTTCTTATTTTGCTATAAGGTTCATATCTCAATCTGCTTTACAAAAAAAGCTGCTTTTACCATGTCCTCAATTAATAAATACTTTATGAAAATGGACACTAAGGAAAAAAACAGGACTTATAAAACTCCTTTCTGACTCAACATAAATTCAGCTTTATACAAAGATTTAATGATAAAATATCCTCAAATAATCACATAACAATGAAAACAAATTAATTTTATATTTTAAATCACTTACATTCAGTTGTTTTTGCTGTGCTCTGTTAGAAGAAAAGTTGTTTTTTATAATCATTAATATTTTAAAGGAACTAAGCAATCAAAACCAAAAATTAGCAACCAGCATGAGGTGATTTTAGGTCATCAGGGCAATTTCGTTGCTGCTAATTATATCTCGAAGTAAGCATTACTTCTGTTTCAGTTTCCTACCCAAATTTTATGGCATGTATAAGGAAGAAATATTTTTAAAGGCAAAAATACAAGTGAATGTGTGAATAGGTGGAGAGGAGGAAAAGCATATTTTAACTCTGAGAGCCACGAATTCCAAGTTCTATCTACCCCCCCTTCAAAACATAGAGGAAACACACAAAATGAGAATTTTCAACATAGATTGACAAATGTGTAACACATGATCTATTTTCTGACACTCAAGAGAAGTATGAAAAGAAGCAAAGACAAGGTATCACAGAGGAAAGTCTGATAAAAGACTAAATTTCCACATAATTATGTAAAAAGAGAGATCCTGAAGAAGAAGAAAAGAGGGTAAGAATATTAACAGACACTGGATTTCAAAATGCCAATATGAATTTAAAATAGTCACATCTCCCTTAGTTTATGCAACATTTTTTTCTCATTCACTTTGATCTGTAAATGTATTTACAAGAGACTTCTATATTTTTATGAAGAAACACTGAAACTTAACAGCACTTCCTTTCTAAGAAACCAAATTTAGAGAATGTAGGAGGTATAGGGAGAGACAGTCATTATAACATTCACAATTTAAGAGGAAAAGAATTTATGGTATCTTAAGGCAAATATACACCAAACTTGTTTAAACGTTTAAATAGTACACAAAGACTACTGATAATTATAATACAATTATGTATTTTCACTTTCTATAGATAGATACCTACCTATGCCAGTATTTGGGATAGCAACCGTTAATATTTAGTTCTGCAACTAAAACTTTTATTTATACCATATAAGTTAACACAGCTCAGTAACTAAGATCAATTTTCAAAATATAACCAAGCAAATAAATAATATCTCTTACTAGCTGATTTATTTCATAGTAATTTTGCCACTTCCTATTCTAGACTTCCAATCCCTCAGCCAAAATCTCATATATAACTGCCTTATATTGACACCTGCTGGCAAGTAGTGGAATTGCATATTTCTCATTTGATTATCTGGGCAGTTGTTAATTTTCCATCTAAGGAAAGAAATGAAGAAGGCGACATTTCAACTGGGCAAATAATACAACTTTTAATTTTTTAAAACCAAAAGTACATTTATTCTAAACATTTAAATTTTAAGTTTATTTAGGAAATTTTAAGTCTCAAGAAATCTATCCAAAGAGTACTTCTGATGGCAATTAATTTACCCAATGACTTTAGTAGTTGAACGTGTGCTTATTTGGGGTATAATTATGAAACTAAATAACTTTCTCTAGTATTTGAACTTCTACTGTTTCCTACCTCAGACTAACTTAATACTTTGGTCACATGACTTGAGAAAAAGACCTGATTTTGTGAAAGTATGCATATAAATGGATCAGAAAAATAACCCAGCTAATAAAAAAATGCTTTATATATTCACACTTGTAGTTAAAGAGGTAAAATAACACGCATTAGTGAGCTTTTACTCTGTTATCAAAGCTGCCTGTTCCTGAAATACATAAAATGTTTATACCAGAATAAACATATTCTCTGAAGCGAACCAAAACACAACACACTGAAATAATTAATTTATGGATTTTTAGTTGTATTGTTTTAATTAAATTCTCATGCAAATGAAACCCTTATAAGTATTTCTGCAAAGAACGCCCCGCTACCAATCTGTCTCCTAAAACTTTTCAAAAAAAGTTTCTAGACAGAAATACAGTTAATTGACCAAGCTGTAAAAAATAAAAATATATGATAAAGTTCATAGAATACTGCTTTCCCTTTCTAATGCACTGCCACATAACATGCGGTTTAGATGCTTGGACATGTCATATTTTCCATCATCGGAAAAGCCATATTGTCCTAGAGACAGTCGTTCCAATTACAAATGAGTTTGGGCAGCTAACAGGGCAACAAGATGCATTCTTGAGAATGGTACTAAGTGCATGATGAAGGCAGAATGTGGTACTGCGGTGCTGTATAAATTGCTTTCACATTCCTATTACAATTCCTTCCTTCCTTTTCTATCAAATTGCTCCAATTTTTGACAAAGTAACGAGACAGTATGAACATGGCATATCAGACAAAACTATGATCAAAAATACAATAGGCAACTTTTCTTTAAGACACAAGAGCCCATTCAATGGTTTATGTTTAGGATGACATAGTATTTGAAATTTGCAAGTGTCAAACAAGTTGCCTCCTGAAAGTGTACTTAATCCACCTGTTCAAATAAAATTAAGTTCTTCAAGTTTAGCTATCATACATGAGGATTCAAGAATATAGGGGATAGTTTATGATGAGATTCAGTCCAGTAGTTTCGAAAATGTGCTTTAATTTTTTAATGGGAAAACAATTAACTAGAAAGGGATAGACAGTTATTAAGTAATCTACTGAATTATTTTAAACTCTTCTTTTAAATTTACTGAAATTTACACGATTAATATACCTGGTAATTCAATATTAAGACATTACAAAGTACCACCGAGGTAACAGGTCTTAATGAATGTAGTTTTGCCGTATTTTCTCCAGTTTATCAGCCCTTCTCAGAAGATAAGATTTTGTCAAATGCAAAATAAAAGATGCACTACAACAACACTTGTTTCAGATGCTCAAACAAAATTTAACGAAGCAATTCACTTTCACAGCTTTTATAATCGGTCACTAAGAAAAGGAATCTTTCCTTGGTAAGAACCCTGAAAGGTTAGTTTTTAGAGCCTGAGAAACAGGAGAATTGTCAGACACCCGAGATCCTCATTTCAATCACTCAGTTACCTTACAGAGCTTCTGATACCGAGGAGAAGAAACTGCCATCCTTTGTAAACGATGTAACAAAACCACAACTTTCTGCAGAGACGTTCTCACCACAGCCATCATTTTAAGTTTACCACACTTCTGGAGACACCTCAGAATTTGCATTATAAATGAAGAGCAATGATCATTTCCTCCCGGTCACTGGACAATGATTTGCCAGTTCTCTGAGCATGCTCGTTTCCAGGAATGCATTTGAAAGATACAGGGGTTTAGGGGCTAGGCAAAAGGAGGCTGGTATTCCTTCAACTTCTTCTCAATTTAAAAAAAAAACACAGAAAAATGCCACAAAGAAAGCCCCCCCAGCAGAGGCTCACAGCCGGTACTTGCTCAGCGCGGCACCGGCAGACAATGAGCAAGTTGTTGAGCCAAAGGCAGCCTGGGGTTGAGAGGAGTACGCTCCGTAGCCAAAAAGGATATTAAGTGAAACATTAAAGCTGCAGATACATAGCAGACATCCCCTGAGAACCGAGATTCAACACATCACCACAGTGCCTGCCTCGAGGCTAGTTTATATTAAGAGATGGAGTGGTATTCATTCACTCGCTCTAAAGAGAGATGCGTTCCCTTCCCCACTAAATGTAGCTCTCTTGCTGTGCTCTGTGGGATGAGTGAACATTGTTATAAATCTTGAGAAGAGCAGAAGGGTACCTGACTTTAATGAGATCAGCCCCTACATTAAGTGCTAATAAATCACCTCCAGACAGGTCTCGGAACAAGATCATCTAAAACAAAACGGAACAAGAAATACCTGCAGGGGGTATGTGGCTTTACCTAGGATACCCTAAAAGCAGGGTCGTCCGTGGGCTCTCAGACGCCTGCCTAGGAGAAAAGCCATGAGAAATCACATATCTAATGTTAGGTTAGGACTTCTCTAACTAAACAGTGAGATTAATAAAATACAAAAAAAAAAAAAAAAGTCTGTAACTGACTACTAACATTCCAAATTACCACATTTCCCCTGAAGACAGCATCTTCGTGATCTCATCTTATTTGCCATAATGCTGTTTTAATTTTATAAGAAACATAAAACATGATTATACGATATAAAAACCCAGGACAGAATTTGGGTTTTTTTTAGGTATGTGCATATGTGAGGTGTGTCTTCTACTGTGGCTTGGATACTATTACAAGTATCATTTGGGGTAAAGTACTCTTAGGAAATGAGCAAAATAACCCAGAATGATTAAATGACTGGGTCAAAGGGCACAGCCAGAAATATAAGCCAGACGTTTCTCATTATCAGTGTCCTGCTCAAACTAATGACCCAGGTAAGGCTGCTATTCTCTACTGTTGTCATGATTCTTTAAAAGAAATGCAGTCCTGAAAGTATTTGTTTCTCTTCTTTTACTTTGTCTGCCTTCCCAGTCCCTCATGTTAGTGTGATTGAAAGTCCTACACTGGGTTTCATACAGTTGTGTTTATCAAGCAGTGTTTGTGTATATTTTGCTGCTTCTCCTTGTATATTTTTTTCCCCTGCAGGTCTATACTGAGAACCTATACTGCCTCCCTCTGGATAGGCTAACAATGTCAAAACATCTACACGAAGCCAAAACCTGAAGAGGCAGTCAGTGATGTAATCAAAAATACTAAGTTCACAGGCAAAAATATAGAAACAAACAGCTTTGTGATTATTTAGGTGTAGGGGTTTGGGGAGCTGGTAAAGGGGGACTGATAGCAAAGCAATATGTGGGTTCTTTGCGGGGGAGGATGAAAATGTTCTCTTTGTGGTGATTGTTGCACAACTCTGTGAATACACACACACTAAAAACAACTAAATTGTATACCTTAAAGTGGATGGCTTGTGTGGAATGTGAATTATATGTCAATAAAGCTGTTATCAAAAAACTATATGAAGTTGTAATTCCTGTCCCTGAACCAGCAGGTGAAGCGTACACAACAGAGGTATTACCCACCAAACACCATGCTGGCTCTGGACGTGGGTATCAGGCAAGATCAGCAACAATCTAAACAATCAAAACCTGCACCTATGGAATGAGAGGAGGAAAATTAGGCTGAAACAGAACACAGGAGATAAAAATATAACAATCCCCAAACACATCTTGTGCAAGAGCAAAAATAGCCACCTATCGTAAAACCACCCCCAAAAGGCAGGAGGGCAGCAGGCTTTTGTCCAGGAAAGAATCAGATCATCTCAGTTAATTGGTTCCTGCTAAACTGTAAAGCTTATACTTTGAAATACAATTAAAATGATAATAATATCCTAGAATGTAGACAAGAAAATTCAGAATCAATGCATTTGAACCAATAAACTTAGAGGGAAGCCAATACTAGGCTTTCCTTCAAAGAAAAAAAAAATTTCTGCAGTTGAGTCAAATTCCCTTACATAAATACAGATCCACAGTGACAAAGGCATAGTGAGGCATCTCCTCCTGGATGTTACCCAAATGCCTTATTTCAACATAGTCAAAATGAAATTGATCATTCCTTCACACTCCACACTAACTGGCACCATCTCCCTGAGTTTTTCTTTCCCTGTATTCCCAATCGTGGCCTCTAATCCCGCCTGGCAATCTTCTTAGTCTCTCCTCTTCCCTTGTCTACCCATACTATCAAGTCAGTAGGTCTATTCCCCCCTGGGACGGCCTCATTTCTGGTCATTATCCCCTCTGCAGATGGCTGCAAGACTATCTTAGCAGACTGCACGCCCTACTGGCAGTTTTGCCCAGTTCAAATCCACTCCTCACAATGCTATCGGCTAGATTCCTAATAAAATACAAATCCCACTGCATCCTCTCTTGCTCACTATTCTTTAATGACTTCTCCCTATTGCCACCAGCTTAAAATATAAAATACTTAGCAAGTCAAGTAAGACCCTCGATGATCTGGACCACTCAGAAATTCAGGAGCTTCTCTCTCCAAAGGATTGGGTTTTCTCTTGCCAACTCTGCTGAGGAGGAAAGCCTAACTGCCTTGCAGCCAAGCAGTAAAACATAAATACATAAATCCAAATGATCATCCATCCTTAACAGAAATGGCATGTATCATAGCATACTCCCAGAAATTAATCTTCATCTTCCATGGTGCTTCCAAACTATCCTTTATCAAAAACTTACTCAAATTCACCTTAAACTGAAAACAGAACAGACTTGTTCATCTTCATGAAATATTCCTATGGCTCTGCATCCAGTTGTCCTAAGACATGAAGCAAGTACCGCCAGTGAATGTGCACCAAGTGCACACAGACTGAGGTCCTTATTCCATCTTTTTCAGTGCACCCATAAACTGCCCACCCCCACCCCCACCCCCCTACCATCACATCACCAGAAAATTTATTTTATAATTTCAGACACTCTTGTTTGTACATTCATTTTCTTCAACAAACATGTTTCCATTCCCAAACATTCCATTTATTTTAACTACCTGTTCATTCACACAAATGGAGGCGTCATTAATACAAAAAGTCATGGGATAATTTAAATTCTCTTGTCTCGGAAATACTCAGCAAAAGGTACTAAGGGTCTTAAATGCATCTACCTATAAGGTGCCAAAAATAAAGACATAGGATTTTTTTTAAATAAAATGGAGAGAATGTTTTAAAATTAAGATCATTTTTAAAAGGAGCAAGGCAGTGAAAAATCATGCAAATTATCATAACAGGGAATATCCTAAACAAAAGCAAATACATGTGTTTATCTTTAGACAAACAGACTGAAATAGGCTCTTAATAAATGCCCTCTTTTATACTTCTTATGAGCCACAACATTAAATTTCGGCAACTATTTTTGAGAGGCATTTACTATACATGTCATAATGTGCTTTATTATTTTAGTCAGTAACCTTTCTTTCTTGGTGCTGGTTGCCATAAGACAAGCAATCTTGTGCTTAGTTATTTTTATTTAGAAGGAATTTAAACATCTTCATTTACATTTATTTCTACAGTTTGGGTATTCACTAACTATCGAGAAGAATTCTGGCTACGGTAAGAATATATCCCAAGATAAAATGTGCCAGAAGACATTATTAAATGCAGACAGGTCTGCACTTTGCTGATGCTCATCATCAAGGTTCATTTCAAGCCTCCTTTACTCATTGTCTAAAAACTGTTGTCTCCTCAAATGCACAGCCTGGGTATCTTCTTTTTACACCATTAGGTAAAGTAAGCATCTGTGAGCATTTATAGATCAGGCTTCCAGTTGTCCAAATCATAAAAAACAATACATTCTAGCATTGGCCCACACTTAGAGCCCTCTCTAACCTCCCGAAAATGAGACGATAGCTAAATATTTCTTCAAATAACATGGACAGTGGCCTCCTGAGATTCTAGATGGTGAGACAAAAGAACATATTTAACCTCAATACCTGCTGGGTCACCTTCATTACCAAGTCACAAATGTATTATGCAATGAACAAGAAATAAGAAGTAATGTAAGAAAACACAGATTTTCGTTAATCTCAACGGCTCCACCATAAAACACCCTAATAGTCCATATGCATGGGAACAAGTTACAAATAAGTCTATTCCCAAAAGGTCCTTTAAAAAAAATGTTGATACTTTTTAGTGAAAACAATTTCAAACTTAGAGATAATTCCTAATAGGAATAGTTCTAAGAAAGCTACTGTACCCTCTATCCAGATCCACAAATTTGTGAACATTCTGAGTTTCAAGGGAAGAGAATTCTAAGAAAGGATTCAAAAAGGTCATCACACTGAATTTCATAATGGTGAAGTCAGGGTCCACGGTTAGCAGTCAGTGTTTACCTAGAATGTGCACACGGCACCGCATCGGCAACAGTATGGAGTAACGTATTCTCTGCCCTTGAAGAGTCATGTGATCAGCTGGGACAGGAGAAGACATGCCTCAGATGACATTGGGTCATGAGTTCACAGGCATATCAGAAATAATAACAGTCAAAATGATGTGCGAATGACATGGCAGAGAGAAGTAAGCAGATGTGAAACTGTGGCAGACAAGGGAACTGCACCATTAAAATCGGTTTAAAGGAGAAGGTCTGCGATTGGCAAGACTAGGTCATTCTACACAAAGATGGTAACTTCAAGGGCACTGAAGCAGTTGTACTTGGGGGCAGAGAAAGGGTACAGTCATGCTACGTGAGATTCCTCATACATTTTTGTAAAGGAAAGATCTTGTGTTAGCACATTTCGTGGAGAAGAATTTGAACCTCAGATTGCATCTGCAGTCATAGCTATCAAGCTAGAGACATAAAAGTAATATATCCAAGCCTAATGCTCTTAGTTGTAAATTAAGCCACAGAGCCTTTGCAGCTTTTATATTAAGTATGTTAAAATAAATGGAGAAAGAAGCAACTTCATATTAAAAGGAAATGCCCTTATAATTTAGGATTCAATAAGGCGAAGTGTGTAGGGCTTAAAATGACAAAAACAGAACAGCTATGAGCCTGTAAGTCTAAATAAACAAGTATTACTTCCATAAAAAAAAGGTGTTTTTTCTCTCTTACTAAGTAAAGTATTTTAGAGATCGTCTTTCCCGAAACCAATGATTCACAGGGGAGAGCATGGATCTCATAACCGAATGAGGTAACAATCTCACCCTTTAACGGTAATAAATTTGCATGTCGCTGGATCAAAAGAGCACAGCGGAAATAAAATTGCTGGGTGCAGGTCCCTGCACACTTGCCTGCAGCTGCCGTGTGAGCTCCCTGGCCAGCACCGTGTCCTGAAGCACATTCTCCCGCTGAGAGGCGTCCGCAAGCACATTAACTGTGGTTTCCGCTTCTTGTATCCACTTTAGGAAGTTCTCCAGATCCCGGCGAGAGGCCTGCACGGTCCTCAACTCCACTTCCAAGGCACTCTGTCTGTCAGCAATGCTGCAAGGAACAACATGATAGGCACGTCTCTATGACTTACGGTGGGACAGCCCACATCACGCATGCCCTAACAAACAAATTAACAGACAGCCTCCGAGGAACCTTTATTTATTTAAGGACCTAAGGTAAGTGGGACATTTATTTATATGTGTGTCTTGAATAATCCTTCATGGGAGGAGTAATGTGAATAGCGAGAAGAGGGAGAGGGGGAGAGACATCTAAATAGTAACAAAATCACATTCATATGATAAAATAATTATGACTCCATTTTGCAACTCCTAATTGTATATTAAGTTATCCCCCAATGTTTTATTTCAATACCTTAGTATAATGCCTGACACTCAGAGGAAATATCAATAAATATTCATGCAATGAGTGACTAAATGAATTCCAGGAAGCAGTAAAATCAGAAGAAATACTTAAGATAAAATGAAAATAATTTAAAGGGCTTACTTTACCTATTTTAAAACAACTGAGATCAATACAAATTGGTTCTTTAAGCTGATTTAATAATATTATATTTGAAAAACACTGGAAAATCAAGCTTTTAGAAACCCTTCATTAAATCTACATCAAAATTAATACACAGAAATATGGAGTTGCATGATTTAAGAGAAACACATATCTGTAAATTCAATCTTTAAAACTTTATATACCTCAAAGCTTCATAAGAAGAAAACAAATCATTTTAGATGCACCTGGGTGGCTCAGTCGGTTAAGCGTCTGACTCAGTTTCAGCTCAGGTCACGATCTCAGTGTCGTGAGATCGAGCCTTGCATAGGGCTCCGTGCTGGGCATGGAGCCAGTTAAGATTCTCTCTCTCTACCTCTGCCCCTCCCTGTGCCACTCTCTCTCTCTCTTTCTCTCTCAAAAAAAAAAAAAAAATTAAAAATGGATACTAACAATTACACCCTAGGTGTTTAAACCCAAGGGAACTGAAAACATGTATCTACACAAAAACTTGTGTACAAGTTTTCAGAGAGCATCATCATTTATTATAGCGAAACACTACAATCAACCCAAATGTCCATCGATAAAGTAATGGATAGATAAAATGTAGTATACCCGTACTTGAATTATTCAACCATAAAAAGTAACAAAGTACTACTACTTGTTGTAACGTGTATGAACCTTGAAAACATGCTGAGTGAGAGAAGCCAGACACAAAAGGCCGCATATTGTGTGATTCTATTCATATTTATATGAAATGTCCAAAAAAGGCAAATCAACACAGAGAGAAAAGAGATTAGTTGTTGCCTAGGACTGGAGTGGAAGGCAATGGGGACTGCTAATTGGGTATTCGGTCTCTTTTCCGGATGATACAATGTTCTGAAATTAAGAGTATTGTGATGGTTGCACAACATGATGAATATACTAAACTCTGAGTTGTACACTTTAATAGGGTTAATTTCATGGTGTATGAACTATATCACAATAAAAAGTCAGCATGTGTAATATCTCATTTATATATATTTTCTATTTCATCCACTCATCTACCCATACATCATGCATCCATCTACCTGTCCTATATACAGGACTGTGTATATACAGATAAAAGGATAAATGTCAGGAATGTTAATATTAAAAGTTATTTCTAGGTGCTGGGATTTAAGGTGATTTACTTTCCTGTTTGTACTTTTTCTGTATTCTTTGATTTTATAATGAACACGTTATCTTCTTCACACAACAATAAACAAATTCTTTAAATAAATAGGTAAAAGATTTAAACAGAGATCATCATAGAAGATATATGGGTGGCAAATAAGCACATGAAAAGATACTCAGCATCATTAATCATCAGAGAAATGTAAATTCAAACCACAATGAGATATCACTACAGATTGGAATCACTTTAAGAAAATGACTACACCAAGTGCAGGTGAGAATGCAGAGCAACTACAACTCTCCTACATTGCAAGTGCGAGTGTAGAATGGTACCGCCATTAAAAAACACTTTGGCAGACTTTTTTAATAAAGTTTACCGTGTACTCAGAACAATCCAGCAATCCTACTCCTAAGTGCTCAAAAGAAATGAAAACATACACTTACACAAAACCCATAGGCAAAACTTTCTTCACAATGGCCCCAAACAGGTAATAACCCAAATGTCATCAAGTGGAAAACAGATAAACTCTAGTATATGCATACAATGGAACACTACTCAACAATAAACAACTGATAGATGCAACAACAGGGATGGAATCTCAAATGCATTCTGCTAAGTGAAAAAAGTCAGACATAAAAGCTGTTTCTATTCTTAAGCCATTCTAGAAAGTCATCAACCTCATCTGAGCATTTATCTACTAAAAAAACTCCAAGAGTGTTTAGCTAGCTACAGAATAAACCCAAATTGCTTTTCCTGAAACTCAATGTCCTCTGTAATCTATCACTAATTCGCTTTTCTAGCTTATCCCCCAGTTCTCTCCAATACTCTGTTCAGGTTAACATGGTTATGTTCCTTTTTCTCTAGGATATTCTTAAGGCTGTGCCCAACCCAAAACTTCATATACACATAAAAATATCCTCCTGACCACCTCCACTTACCAAAATCCTCCTGATCCTTAGGGTTAAGGTCTACCTTTTTTAGAACATCCCAGAGCAATTAGATTTCCTTGCTCTGAGTTCTTAAAAGGTCATTACTCCTCTCTATACAGAAATTAATCACATGTATCCTGGAAAAGCCCTTGGATTGTGATCTTATTTCACGCTTAAATTTTACTTTGACGGTATTACACGGGTTTGTTTTCTGTTCTTCTGTTCTGTAGACTCACTATGGGCAGAAGCAGTCTTATATATCTCCATATTTCTCAGAGTCCTTATTACAGTTTTATAATAAGTATTTATAGAATAATGACAATCTATTTATAATGTATTTAAACTTACCTGCCAAACACCAGTTTTCAAGAAGCCACTGAGAGATGGCCTCCACAAAAACCAGTTTGTAAATCAAGGAAAAAAAAAAAAGATAGGAGAAGCACAAAAACAAGAGATCCAAGAGAGGGAGAAGCAAACAGGCCCTCGTGCTAATGGTGAAAGAGATCTCAGAAGAGACAGTGATGAATTGGGCCAGGTGAGGGCTGTCATCACCATTCCAACTGCTATGTTTTCTTATTTTAACTTGACAAAACTAATGAAGGACACACTCTGACAAAATAAGGAAATAACCCAAAAGAGAGAAGAAAAACACACAAAAAAACAAACAAAAAACACATAAAATCCAGGAAACAGGGATTCAAAACTCGGAGGAAAGTACAGAATATCCCTAGGATTATGGCTGTGCACCAGGCCTAGAAAGTATGTCTACAGAAGAAATGTCTCTCAGAAAAAAATATTAGAAGTGATAGACCACTTATTGTGATTGCTTTGTGGGAAATTACACTGTCAGACCTTTGGAAAATGTGGGAAGAATTAGTAACAGGTGCAAAGAAACTGAAACACATAAACGCAAGGCAATTATGAATTTCAGGTGAAAAAAACAGAGAGGAAGCAAAATTATAACAAACTTCAGTGCTTGGCTGTTAATGATGCTTAAACATACATTAACAATGTCAACACTGAATATCTGTTTATCTAAAAATTCAGCAATGAGATGGTATAGCCACTGTGGAAAACAGTCTAGTGATTCCTCAAAAAATTAAAAATAGAATTAACATACGATCTAGCAATTCCACTTTTGGGCATACACCCAAAAAATTGAAAATGGGGTCTTGAAAAGATATTTGTGCACCCATGTTCACAGCAGCATTATTCACAATAGGTAAAATGTGGAAGCAACCAAGTGTTCATCAACAAATGTATGGATAAGCAAAATGTAATATACACCTACAATGTAATATTATTCAGCCTTAAAAAGGAAAGAAATCCTGACATCTGCTACAAAATGGATGAACCTGGAGCACATTATACTAAGTGAAATAAGCTAGTCACAAAGACAAATACTGTATGATTCCACTTATATGAGGTACTTAGAGTAGTCAAATTCATAAAGACAGAGAGTAGAATCGTGGTCGCCAGGGGTAAGGGAAAGAAAGAATAGGGCGTTATTGTCTAATGAGTACAGAGTTTTCATTTGCCAGGTGAAAAGAGCTATGGGGATGGATGGTGGTGATGGGTGCACAACAGCATGAATATTTACTACCATTGAATTGTATACTTAAAAATCGTTAAGACTGTAAATTTTGTTACGTGTATTTTACCATAACAAAAAAAAAGTGAAAAAAAATTCAATGATGAGGAAGGTTAAGAAAATGGTAGCATGAGAAAGCTATACCCTATATGTTTACCAGAACAGTATATCAATAGACAGGGTCTAATACGGATGTTTTGGAAGATAATAGTACACTCATTTTATGTAGAATATGGGAATGTATAAATGACATAAGGAGAAGCCAAAAGGAGAAAAAGGCGTTGCCCCTAGGGAGTGAGTAGTGAGAGAACTGCTATATTTTGTAATAAACCTTTAAGTACTTCTAATTTTTTAAATCATATGTATATATTTCTTTTATTTTCTAAAATTTAGAAGTTACCCACTAGAATTTGGGCTGTTAGTGTGGTGACTGGTGTTTTATCTTCTACCTAATCCCACCCATGTTTTCAATTTTTAAAATATCAACAGAAAAAAAGTATTAAGAAAAACCCCCCCAAAAAAAAGTATGCCAAAAAGGTACCTAAATGCAAAAAACTTAAATGAGTACACACATGCAATTAATCAACCATGAATAGGCAGCTCTTCACACTCACATAAAATTAATGACTATATAATTGGGTAAAGTCAAACACTTGAATTCTACGGAATCAGTATCATTTATTTTTCAGAGTAGTCATATGTATAAAATAGGCTGTGTGGCAAACAGCTAATGTAAAAGTAGATCATTATAGATTAGCTCTATTAAACCTTAAGAATGCCCAGACTAGAAGCAAAAGGATGCAATGTCTGAGTCCTATGAGGTTATTTACCTATAAAAATGAATCAATTATTAACCCTCAGTTCAGAGTTTTATTTTTTAATTTAAATTCAATTAATTAACATATAATGAATTATCAGTTTCAGAGGTAGAGGTCAGTGACTCATCAGTCTTATATAACACCCAGTGCTCATTACATCACACGCCCTCCTTAATGTCCATCACCCAGTTACCCCCTAGCCCCCACCTCCCTTCCCTCCAGCAACCCTCAGTTTGTTTCCTATAATTAAGAATCTTTTATGGTTTGTCTCCCTCTCTGATTTCATCTTGTTTTATTTTTTCCTACTTTTTACTTCTTTTACCTTAAATATCCTTCCTCCTCCCTGCCCATTCCCACTAACCTTCCCCGTCCGACCTAATGAATTTCTACCTTCCCTCCAGAACTTGGTGCAGACACCTTCTATGGCACCTCACTCCACCCATGGCATGATGTCCTTTACCCCATTAGTGTGCCATGCTGCTGTCACAAATCACCACAAACTCAGTGGCTTAGAGCAACCTAAATTTATCATCTCACAGTTCTGTCAGTTTCCGAAACAGGGCTCACTGGACTGAAATCAAGTTGTCAGCAGGGCTGTGTTCCTTTGTGGAGGCCCTAGAGAGAGTTCTTTCTCCTTGTCATTTCCAGCTTCTGGCTGAAGGTCACCCGTATTCCTTGGCTCCTGACTCCTTTCGTCTTCACTTTGAAAGGTGCATGGAATAACCGGGCCCACTCAGATGATCCACGATAGTCCCACCTTTGGAAGATATTCTGCCACCGCATCACATCTCCAATAGTAAGTGAAAGTGACTATTTTGTTGTCTGTTTGAAGTTTCTGAATCATCAGTGCACTTGGTACCCCCAGGGCCTACACACAGTAGCAACTCAAGTATGTACTGAATAAACTAATACAAAAATAGGAAGAACATCTTCCTTCCTGCAATATTTTAAGGACAAAATGAGGTATATACCCATAAATGTATCAAGATATAATAAACACTCAATAAATAATATTTTTCCTAATCTTGTACATGAGTGGAGTGAAATATTGGGAAATTAATTTTGCCTACAGCATGCAAATGTGCAGTTTAATAATGAAGGTCCTGGAGAATTTTTTCAAGTTCACATATATCTGCGTGTCAGAATTTTTTATCACCAATGTAATCAATTATTAAAAATAATGAACATACTAGAAGCTAAACTCTATTTACAGCAGTCCAAATTGTCTTCATATTATTATAATAAATATACATTTTGTTTTTCTATTTTTTTTAAGATTTTATTTATTTATTTGACAGAGAGTGAGAGAGAGAGCAAGAGAGGGAACACAAGCAGGGGGAGTGGGAGAGAGAGAAGCAGGCTTCCCGCGGAGCAGGGAGCCCGATGCGGGGCTCGATCCCAGGACCCTTGGTTCATGACCCGAGCCGAAGGCAGACGCTTAACAACTGAGCCACCCAGACGCACCAATAAATATACATTTTAAAACCTTATAATCATAGTGTATATTAATTTATAGTCTGATTTTTTTACTATAATTTCATATCCAATTTCAAATAGAATATAGCTCAAAGGTAACATACCACCCATGTTAGTCTTTTTAAAACTAGATCCAATGCGGGGCACCTGGGTGGCTCAGATGGTTAAGCGTCTGCCTTCGGCTCAGGTCATGATCCCAGGGTCCTGGGATCAAGCACCACATGGTGCTTCTGGCTCAGTGGGGAGCCCTCTTTTCCCTCTCCCTCTGCCTCTCCCCCTGCTCATACTCTCTCTCTGTTTCTCTGTGTCTCAAATGAATAAATAAAATCTTAAAAAAAAAAAAAACAACTAGATCCAATGCTAGAGTATGGTATACTGGACACTACAAGAATTTTTATCCATTTTCAAGGGATTCACATGATTTATCATACTACCATGAGGTCAAAAATAATTGCTAAAATGAGAGGTTCAGGAATGTGTATGCACACTTTATCGCACATGCTAATAAATTAACTTTAATACCATTTGCACATTTTTCTGCTCTCAGAAGAAAACGACCTAATTCTACCACCTCTGCCATTGACTGGTTATATGGCTTGGGATAAACCACTTCAAATTTCCAAATTTTTTTCCATCCTTAAAATAAGTTGCTTGGACTAGATGAGTAAAGGACCCATTTCAGAGTCTCCAGGGATCCTTTTAAAACCACAAAATCCATCACTGACATTATAAAACCTGCTCGAAGAGATCCTCCATTCTCACCCCCATCCCTAGTTTCAAATCCAGCTCATCAAGAATCACTGCATGTAAACGAAATGTTACTGATGGGGAGAGATGAGTGCAGTGCAGGCAGCAAGAAGGTTAGAAGTATTCGTGTGCAAGTTCCTGAGATAACAGCCAGCCCCGAACTCACATTTGTCTACAATTCTCAGGGAAGAGTTTATATATCCGGCAGTTCAGGTTGCTACATCTCAAGATCAGAAGAGCCAGAGGAGGTTCTGAGAAATGTAAGGGGAGGAGGTTCTGAGAATACAGGGGAAGGATTTCAAGTTTAGGGAATTGTGGCTACTAGACAAAGGCAGAGAAGATTTTTTTTTAAAAATCTTTTTTAACCTATAAATCATAAAGAATAAGGATACATGGAAAGCCTAGAAGATAATATTTGAAGTTCAGATGGGTAACTTTAGCAGAAACAACAATTTTTACTTCAAACAGAAATAACAGACTATAGAGTTCTTTGGGACAAGAAATGGTGCACACTGAAAATATAAATAGCTTCTCATAAAAGATTCGAGGAATCCATGGGGGACAGATTTATAATAGTTTATCTTAAAGGGAACTGGGATTTTTTAAATGTAAACTCTCAGCTTTTAAAGAGATTTCTGCTATAAAATCAACGATATTCTACAAAATAGCTTAGTTATTTTGTAGCATAACAAAACATGGCCACCCACATAACTGATTTTAATGGTATTTTAAAGATGTTATATAATACTTGATATTTTAAGCTACAAGATATACTATATTGATCCAGTGTGCATGTGCTTACTATAATCGGTTAAAAGAGTGAACGCAACTAGATATGTCCTTTTTCTTAGGATTTTATTTATTTGAGAGAGAGACAGAGAGAGCGCAAGAGATGGAGAGGGAGAAGCAGGCTCCCCGCTGAGCAGGGAGCTGGAAGCGGACTGGATCCCAAGACCCTGGGATCATGACCTGAGCTGAAGGCAGCCGTTGAACTGACTGAGCCACCCAGATGCCCCTATTTTTTTCTATTTTAATGCAAAAGAATACCTTCAGAAACCCACGGATATGTGTTGCTAAATTTTGGTATACTTAAAAGGTGACCTTTACAGTCACATGAGATCTAAATACATTTATCTCTTTTGGGAGGAAAAGAGTGGCATCAGAAGTTTGAGTGGCATGTAGAAAACTTATAATGAAACAGTTCTTTAAGCTTTTCAATGGATATTTTCACAAGGTAGTTTTGTTCTTTTGTAAATAAAATAACAATGAGCTAAAAAAAATGTATTAAAGCACCCTTTGGGGAAATGCAGTTGATTTGATAAGAATTAGTACCTGTAAATATACCCTACAATCTATGGTCTTTTGGTGACCCAGAGATTGGGTCATCTCATCAAGCACTTAAATATTCACTCCATGGAATTTAAGGAAACTGTTATAAGCTGCTAATGCTACACCAATTGGGAAGCTCAAGAAAGGAGCCCCCACTGGCCCCACACCCACTCCATGATGCCTACCCTCCACCTTGTATAACCCAAAGGAGTAGCTCTCCCTAGGACTGCCACCTCCACCAGCAAATATTTAAGAGCTATATCCATGACAGAATCTACATCACCATATCCTATTTCTCTTTTAGCTAAATCACTACGAAATATCTGGTCTTCATCGGCCAACCAATATTGGACTGTAACGCCAATACTACTCTGCACCTTCCCCAATCTGCCCCAATTCATCCCCAAACCCTTCTTCTGTTATGTCCAGAAATCTATTCTATGATCAGCAGACCACAGATCAACTCCTTCATCTTATCTTAAGTGAAAATGGTTTCCTTAGGACCATCAATTCCCCTGGAAAATTTTGAATGAAGTTTTTTTTCTGTTTCCTCACAGATCCTATAAGCCCCAGGGTGAGTCGTTGGAGTAAGTGCCCTCTTCCTTGCTTTTCACTGGTACTTTCAGGCCACTATTCTCCCACCTTCCAGGCAAAACCCTACTCTTTCAAAGCACGAGACATTTGTCCATTACATTCATATACTGACCTCCAGGCCCATGGTCACTGCATAACAGTTATAATGGTTGCTCACTACTTCAAAAGTAAGTAGTGTCTTAAAGTCAACTCAAGATCTGCCTGCCAAGCCACCAGGAGGGACTGCAGAGCCCAGCAGAAGGGAGATCTCAGACACGATTATGGACTGGGAGCCATCTCTGGTTCCTTTACAAACACCTTCCTCTTCCCTGCTCCTGATCTTCCATCTGCATTCTTTCTACTTGCCTCTGAGTAGATAAGCATTGCTAAACATTTATTATTATAAACCACAAACAGGCCATCATCACTGCCCAGCAAAACTAAGGTTCCTCCAGGAAGCTCTCTGCCCCACTCACCAGGATTCTGATGTTACCTGTAATCCTATTCAAATCTGTGTCAGCCCCACCACCAGCCTCATTGACAGCATACCCATGGATCAGAAAGAGAGCAGACTCATTGCAGAGAACCTTTCATCTTCCCACCACATAGTGATTAATAACGTATAAGATATTCCTTATAGCACAAAACTATACTGTCTCATTTGCTTTACAATACTTCAACAGTTAACTAGGTGTGTATATGTGCATGCATGTATGCGAGTATACGTGTACATATACACATGCACACGCACACATACACATACATATATACACATGCACATGCACATACACACACATACACACATACACATACATATGCACATGCACATGCACATACACATGCACATACACATACATATACACATGTGCACATACATATACACAAGCACATACACCTACATATACACACACGCATACGCACATATATACACATACACATGCACATACATATACACATATACATACATGTACATACACACATACACATATATATACATACACATATGCATGCACGTGCATATACATACACACATACACATATATATACACACATGCACATACATATACACATACACATGCACATACATATACACATACACATGCATATACACATACACATACACATGCACATGCACATACACATACATATACATATACACATACATATACATAGGCACTCTGGGGCTAAACAACATTTCAGATCCAAATCAGGCATTCACACCTCAAATGTTACTATGAGCACTTTTCAACTTCCAATACATCTCAATTTACACTAAAACATTTGTTAATTGGCATTAAGAGACACAGGGGGAAAACATTTCACAGATGAAAAGAGCAGTGGTCAATGTATATCAGTTAGTTAAAAATGTTAGAGATGGGGGGCACCTGGGTGGCTCAGCCAGTTAGGCATCTGCCTTTGGCTCAGGTCATGATCCCAGGGTCCTGGGATCGAGCCCCACATCGGGTTCCTCGCTCAGCGGGGAGTGTGCTTCTCCTTCTGCCCCTCCCCCCGACTCATGCTCACTCTCTCTCTCTCTCAAATAAATAAATAAAATCTTTAAAAAAAAATATTAGAGACAGGCCTTCTGTTTACAGAATCCAACATACTGGGAGCTAGTTGTGTTTCAGAATTAAGAATTTTCTGTACAATAAAAAATTATTATTACGAATGTATCTGTATGACATATTACACACAAGTAGGGTCTGAGGCAGCAAACACATTAATATTTCTACAGCTAGGAACAAGGCTATTTATACTAACCAGAATAAATAAAGACTATAATAAACAGCCTCACATCAATTCAAAGCTTTCTGTTATCAGAGTGTATTGGATTTTGGCATCGGAGATAAGGGAATGAGGCCCTGTAACTGTGAATGGCCAACTTACTTAGGCCAATTGCAATTCATACAAAACATTTCCTTTGAAAGCTGATATTAAACTTCACACATTATGCCGCAATGACAGTGTTCCATAAGCAAGTATAATAATCCTTCACCGCACCCCCGCCCCCGCGAATTTGGCTGACAATGACACATATACAGAATACGGCTGGAAGATAAGAGAGCCCTCATATAAGGCCTCTCTGTGACCGCTACAGAGGGCACAATGGACACATACTGAAGAGTGTTACATTATTCATAGGAGAGGCCCCCATATCTTTAATCAGATCGGGTTTCTAAACCCGACACAGATAAAACAGTAAGTGGAATCACAGACAGATCTGAGAGGCGGGTCCACAGAGCAGTCACCAGCAATCGCTGACATTCTGATAACAAAGGAGGAAAACAAAATATTTTTTAAAGAATGTAAGAGCCTGACTGCACAGTCGAAAAAGTGTGGATATCAGTCTCAGCTCTGCGCTTAGAGCTGTGTGATCTCGGGTCCTCCTTAACTTTCCTCTGCTTCAGTTTATTCACTGAGGCAGTGTTGATGAAAACGCTGCCTGTCTATTATGATTTGAGGATTAAATAAAATAATGCATGTGAAGGCATTAGCACAGAACCTGACAGTGGCAAGACACCCAATAAAATTCATACACTAAAAATAAAGCAGAAAATCTCACAAAGCATAGCAGCCTAAATAAATTTACTACCAATTCTTCAGAACTCAGAGCAGGAAGAACATTATCATAACTTAGGATAGAAAAATATCATTTCAGCTATGCTATGTGACTTTGAACATGTCATTCACCTTCTCTGAGCCTGAGAGCATTACATTAGACCACGCATTCTCAAGGGAGGTGAGAAGTGGTTCTTTGGTGAGGCAGGGTTGGGGCGGGGAGTGGAAAAATCTACACTTTTTATCTATAAAGTACAACTATAAAGTATGGAATCAGATACACAATATACCCATGGTATGAAAATTTCAGGGGAGTGGGGCTCTAACAAGGCTCTTTGGGGGTTGATGATGTAAAAATGTTGAGAAACACTGGCTTAAATGCACCGTAAGATTGTATATAGCTCTTAAAGTTCCTTAATTCTATCTTCATAACAATAATGCCAAGAATTTTTTTTAAAAAATGGTTCTTATAAGTTCATATGTTCTGTTTAAGGCAAGGAAAGATTTGTATATTCTAGAAATGTCTTCAATTAAAACAGTTAAAAATTGTAAATATCACTGTGTTTAAAAGAGAAAATCCTCGCAATACATAGAAACCCCAGCTGTCACTCATGAAAAGGATCCTGTGAGCTACAGTTTTGTTGTATTTTCCCTGCTTTATAGATAGCAATATGTCTAAATTTTAATGTTGATGTATTCCCCCAAAAAATGCAGAAAGAAAATAGAATAAGCACAATGACTTGTAACTACCATAAAATTGGAACAGTGTGCTTGTCTTAGCTCCGATAAATGAAAGATCACCTTGGAATATAATTCATTTTTAATTGCCTCTACCATCTAACCTAACTACTGCTGTAGGCTGTCTTAAAATATTTACAAAGTAAAAGAAAAAAAAAGAATTGGAGGTGCTAAATAAAGCAGGCTTCACATTCCTAAGTGATCAATTTTTCTGGTATTGTTTACAACAAAAACAAAGTTATAATTCTTACATATGGATTTTTGGAAACACGCAGATCAAGTATACTTAAGGACTATCTTAGTATTAAAGCTGTATGTCTTAATTGAGATATAATTAACACATAATATTGTACTAGTTTTAGGTGTAGAACATAATGACTGGATGTAAGTATATATGCAGAATGAATAACACAGTAACATCTATCACCACACATGGCTACACATTTTTTTCTCTTGTGATGAGAACTTTTAAGATCTACTTGGTAACGTTCAAATACACAATACAATCTTGTTAACTATGGTCACCATGCTGTGCGTTACATCCCTAGGATTCATTATCCTATAACAGGAAGTTTATACTTTAAAGTCTTTTTTTTTTTTTAATATTTTATTTATTTATTTAATTGCCAGAGAGAGACAGCGAGAGAGGGAACACAAGCAGGGGGCATGGGAGAGGGAGAAGCAGGCTTCCCGCCGAGCAGGGAGCCCGATGCGGGGCTCGATCCCAGGACTCCGGGATCATGACCTGAGCCGAAGGCAGTCGCCCAACCAACTGAGCCACCCAGGCACCCCTAAATAAAGCCTTTTTTAATCCATCCTCTTCCCAGCCTCGGTTGGGGATCCTTACTATATCCAAGTAAGCTTCTACAACAGAAGAAAACAGTTGCACTAAATGCTAGAAAGAGCAGTATTACAGCTATCTTCCGCTTTAACTACTTTGAAGTGTTGTATTTGCTACCCCAGCCTTATTTCCTCCAGAATCCTAGGTATATTTAGCAACATATATATATATTCACACTCATATACTGCCTCATAATTCTTGTCTTTGAGTTTCCCAAAAATCTAAAATCAACTTTACAGGCCCTAACTAAAAATGACATTCTAAAAAGGTATAAAACACCTCCATGTCAAACTGTTATTAAATGCTTGGCCAAACTTTATTACCAGTAACATGCATCATCAAGTGTTCTAGTATTATCCATTTTATTCACCACAAACTAAATGTGTTTGGATACAAATTAGCTTTCAGGTGGCTATATCTGAATATATAAAGATGTGTGTGAAACCATAATTTCATTAGACACAGGCATTCCCAGGACTGTGCAAGAAGAAACACTTTTTCCCAATGATGAATATAAATACGCTATCTTGAAGAGATGCTAACCACTGTTTATAGTTCCTCAGACCCTAGGTGTTCAAGTGACAGAAAAATCTCTCTTATAAACCCATATGCTATTTTAGACTGTTCCAAATATACTGACTAGACAGAGTAATGGAAAGAAAACAAATTAGTTGAAGCCCTAAATATACATAGTATATTTCAGAAGTCTGGCATTGGATCCATGTGTTCTCAGCTTCAACTAAGGATGACCTGGCCAAATAGCACACTATTTTAATTATGTTTTTTATTTTTTTAAAGATTTTAAATATTTACTTGACAGAGAGAGAGCACAAGCAGGGGGAGTGGAAGGCAGAGGGAGAAGCAGGATCCCCACTGAGCAGAGGACCCTGAGATCATGACCTAAGCCGAAGGTAGACGCTTAACCGACTGAGCCACCCAGGCGTCCCACACTATTTTAATTATAATTAGGGATAATATTACCTTAATGCATCTGTAAATACCGAACCAGTCCTTACCCCCAGAGTACTACAGGATGTATACTACGTAATGCTGGGAGGCACAGAAAATCAGAACACATAAAATGATCTTTGGCAAGGTTTAGACTCATTCAAGGAAAAACTCCATTGCAGAAATTCAAGTAGATAATGTATAAATATACCTTCTGTATTAAGTGTGATAATACTCACCCAGCACCGTACAAAAATAAAAAGTAATAATAATAAGATGTACTTCTAGTAGTCACAT
This sequence comes from Callorhinus ursinus, assembly GCF_003265705.2. Taxonomy (NCBI): domain Eukaryota; kingdom Metazoa; phylum Chordata; class Mammalia; order Carnivora; family Otariidae; genus Callorhinus; species Callorhinus ursinus. The sequence continues at coordinate 59,562,402 of NW_027397068.1, read as the reverse complement.
ATTTGGCATGTTTCCATGAGAAAGCCAAAGCAATCAAATTCTCTCCTTTACATGCATTTACCTGCCAGGCCCTTCATGTTACCTTTGTTTGAGGTTGATCCATGATGTTTTTAAGTACTCGGTGGTTTCTTTCACATTCCTGGTATCATCACTACCATAGTCCTCCAGCAGTTTCTGCAGAACGTTATCGAACGCCATTACAATACCATCACCAGGACCCAGTTCTTGAAGCAATATCTAAGGTGTAATTGCAGGTGTCATTATTAGATTCGGTCACTCAGTAACTAGTACTACCTAAACACTGGGTCTCCCCATAGGTTTTAACATGTTTTAGACACAAATATCAAAAGAAAAAAGCAAATTATGGGACAAACACTTGAACATAAGCTTAAATAAAAGTAATTCTGGAAGTAAAAAGGCAAATGTCTAAGGAATGAACAGGTACAGAGCAGATGATATTAAAAGATGATATTCTCTTTCCTTTAGGAGATATTTTACTTCCTCAAACTATTTATGTTTTTTATTTGTTCTGCTATATATCTGATCCTTCTAGCAACACGCATCAAACTATTTATGTTTTTTATTTGTTCTGCTATATATCTGATCCTTCTAGCAACACGCATCATACAGGAATGAACTTACTATAGAATTCCTCTCTACATGCTGGCAAAAATGAAAATGGCCAACAATATGGAAGTCTTCTGTGCCCCTGGATCACTGTGTCTGTCGACAAAATTAACTGCTTGGGTGGATCAAGCAGCCAAGCAAGATTTACCAAGAGTTGCTTAAATAACTAAACGGATGCTGAGTGTGTCCACAGGCAGTGGTTTTCCACCTCTCAGAGCCCCTGGATCAAGATACTCCCCATGAAATCTAAATGACAAATGAATGTTCCTATAATGCTTTCTATAGGAACTGGCAAAAAAAAAAAAAATACATCCTAGAGTCTGAGCAGAAAAGAGCCACACTCTTGTTTAGAAAGCTATATTCTGAATACCCAATGACTGAAGCATTGATCTCACTTTTAATTTTATTCCTCTAGTTAAGTTTCCTAGGGTTTTGCTGATTATTATATTTGAGTCATTTGGTGAAAATAATCAGCAGATGTCATAAACACAGAAAATGATCCACAAAATCAGGACACCTGGCCACTTGATTTTTAAATTGTAACCATGGAACATCTACGTGGTACATGGTATGAATTATAAAAACATGCTCTCGTGTTTTAGATTGTTTCCCATATATTCTTCACAAATGTACACTTTCATCTTAGGCTCTTTGAAGAGTAAATAAATGTTATGCCAAAATATAACCTAAAAACTATAACCTCCAATTCAAAAATATTTTCTGTAATTATAGAGAGAATTTAAAATAGCACTTAAAAAATACCATTAACGTTCAATATCATCAACTTATATTCAAATCGATCAAAAAAAGTTACTTAGTCTAACAATATAGATAAAACAGTTTGGTTATAAAACTATTAAAAGAAACTAAACTTATTACCTGATTTGTTCAGTACACTAGCCTCAAATGAAAATCTCAGAAAATTTTATAAATAAAAATAACCTTCAGCGTAGACATGGAAGAGAGCAAAAGGAGGGTTCCCAAGATCCTGAAAATATTCTCTTTCTAGATGCTGGTTCATGGTTGTGTTCCATTTGCAAAGAGTCAGTAAGCGATACATCTGGTATACCGGTATATTTCTACTTGTTACACCTCCCAAATTTTTTCAAAATCCTTCCTGGTCAAATTCTTTATGTAAATTTCAACGTATATTCAAAGCACTTGTGAAAACATCATGACAAGGGTCCTAAAGATTACAGTTAACAACAGAACAAAAAAGTACATCCAACAAACTGATAATGCCAAAAAAACACAAATCTAAAGTCTTACTTGATTATCAGAAATCTGCTTGATAAGTGGATCCCTTCGGGCTTGTTGGAGAATATAGAGTCGAGCCTCATATTTTCTCATAAGTTCCTCGGTTTCCTCCCTGTGGTCATCCCACTGAAGACTGTCGATAATCATATCCTCCAGCTGCTGCTGTCTTAACTCGACACCATGCTGAGTGCTGTCCCACTGGTTCTTGACCTTTTCCACTGGAGGAGGCATACAAAAATAATCCCAGAAACGAACTTTCAGGAAAGGGGAAAAATACCTGATACCAAATTTCTCATAAGTAAGGTTATAAATAGGAAAGAAAAAGAAGGCAAGTCGGTATATACATTTTAAGGGAATTTAATACATGTCTGCTACACTATACAACTGATACGTTTCCGAAACTATTCTTGAAGAAGAATCTTGAATTAAATTCTATTTTAAATGCCCTGAAATATCTCACAATAAAAATATCTACCATGGATAAACCAAAAATTCTAAAGAAAATAAATTCCTATCTAACGTATATTCACAGACCCTGGTTTGATGAAGGCAGAGTGTAACAATACTTTACGACAGAACTTTAAGACACAGATGCAGTCTATTGTCATCCTCAAAGGAGATACTCTAAGGTTGTCAAGATTTTACAAGGAAATAATCTAAGAATACTTTTCATATTTGTTTTACTGCAGCATGAAACCTGTCTAAAAGAAAGTATTTTTATACGTTCAAGAGAAACACTAAAAGCAAATTCGATTCAAGTTCTATGTACCCAGTAGCTCTTTACCATAAAAAAATCCACATTAGTTCTTTTCCTCTTTCCTTTTTATTGTTTCTTTCTATTTTTCTTTCTCCCTCTTCTGTCTGCTCTCCTCCCTCTTTCTTCCCTACCTTCTGTCCTCTTCTCATTCTTAACATGGAGCTAAAGAAAGAGAGATCTAAAGAAACTTAAACTTTTGACTAATTACTTCATGAATAGTTCAAGATCTTGAGCTGAAGCACTAGTCAACAATAGCTTTGAATGACTTCAACAACCCACTGATAATAAGTAGGTAGGAAATTAAAAATAAACTTCTAGAAGATGCTTTGGATGTCACACAGACTGTAGAGCAATAGTTAAATACCAGGCCAACAAGAACTGAACTATAAAACAACATTGCAGCTGAGTCCTATTGGGACCTATTGGTAAAATTCTTGGGATAACAAAGGGTTACAGCAAGACATAAGAGTGATCAATTTAAGACTGTTCAGAACACTGAAAATTATACTTATATGTAATAATTTTTAGAAATTGTTCATTGAAATTATCTGTTTTAAGCTGCCTTGTTCAACAGTTTAAATAGATTGCCTAAGTTTTTCACTTAAAGAATGAATTTGTCATAATGTTCTATTTGCCAGTTAAAAAGTTAAAGTACTTATGACCAATGCTATTACTAATAGAATCCTTTAATATTGAACAAATAAAATGAAAGACATCAAGTGAGAGCACATATCACAGGCTTATCATTAAAAATAAGCAAGGTGTCTATTCTTTGTGAATAAGTGCTAAAAGCAGGTTATTATAGGCAGTACACTCCTGCTGAGAATATTTTTTTCATATGATGAATAATGACAAAGATTATGCAGCCTCTATGCAAATAAAAAAAGGAGAGAAAACAAAGAGAGGGAGTTAAATTGGAAAGGGAAGATGTTCAGAAGAAGAAAGAAAAGTCTTATCAAAAACCTTAAAAGAAAGTTGGACAAATAGGAGGTGGTAAAAAAAAAAAAAAAAAAAGACGGTAGAAAAAGCAAAATGGAGAGGACTTTGTAAATAGTTTAGTGTCGCTAAAGAAGAGAACTCTTCTGCCATGTAACAGGAAATGGAATCACTCCAGAGTTGGGTAACAGGCACAAGGAATCCATCAATTAAAAAAAAAAAAAAAAAAAAAAAAAGAGAGGGATGGGGCACCTGGGTGGCTCAGTCAGTTAAGCGTTTGCCTTCAGCCGGGTCCTGAGGATCAAGTTCCACATTGGGCTCTCTGCTCAGTGGGGCGCCCGCTTCTCCTTGTCCCTCTGCTTGCCGCTCTGCCTACTTGTGCTTTCTCTCTCCATCAAATAAATAAATTAAATAAATAAAGGAATGGGGCACCTGGGTGGTGCAGTTGGTTGAGCAACCGACTCTTGGTTTATTTCCACTCAGGTCATGATCTTGGGGTCATGGGATCGGGGCCCCATGTCAGACTCCATGCTCAGTGCTTAGCAGGGAGTCTGCTGGAGATTTTCTCTCCCTCTCCCTCTCCCCGCTCATGCTCTCTCTCTTCTCTCTCTCAAATAAATAAATCTTTTTTTAAAAAAAAGAGGGAGAAAGAAGGAAAATGGCTTATGTAGTAAAAAGTAAACCAACATTGTAAGACACTAAAAGTTCTCTTTTAACTCATCTCTCCCAATAACATTGCTGTTGTCACACTGATATTAAAATCAAAACATAGTTTTGACTTTCTTCCCTTCAGAACTATTAGACAAGATAATAAAATACCTTCCAGTTTATAGTCTGCCGCAAATATTTATTAAGTAGTTAATTTGTATTGGACACTGTGGGAGGCCCCAGGGCCAGAAAGGTGAATATTCACCATCTATGGGAGAGAAAATCAAAATAATTGTGAGATCTACACTGATACTATGGGGGGAAAGGCCACAGCAGGAACTAAAGATAGAAGATACAGTTCACCAGGGACCAGCAGAGGGTGGGAAAGACTTCACAAAGGGGGTGACATTTTAGCTGCTGAGTAGAATTTTACCGGGGAGAAAAGGCCAGGAGGGAAAAATAATGCAGATAACTAGGAACTGCCAGGACATTTTAAAGAATATCTAAAATATAGACTAGCTACAGACGGGTGGAGGCTGAATGGGAGAGGGGATGATGAAAGCAGGCTGTGACTATCCCTATATGACATTTTTGAGAATTCAGACTTTGTTTTATATGCCATACAGATTTAACAGATGATTTTAAGTCAGAAAGCAAAATGAAACAGGGATCTTTGCTGTGGTTGTTGTGTACATTTATTTTTTGTTTTGTTTTATTTTGCTTTTAACTTAATTATTCCCAAATTAGTACCGGGCCCAGAGGTACAAGTGTGTTGCTCAATAAATTCTTTTTGGAATGAATTTAGAGAAGAGAAGTTAAAAGACATAGCAAGATCTGGTTTTATTAATTAATTATAATGGAAGCATGGGTTTGCATTCCAATGTTTTCTCTAACTTTCGTTTTTTGATTCCTTTAAGAGAAATCCTAACTGGGAGCGCCTGTGTGGCTCAATCAGTTAAGTGTCCCACTCTTGGTTTTGGCTCAGGTCGTGATCTCAGGGTCACAGGATCAAGTCCCACGTTGGTGTCCAAGCTCAGGTCGGAGTCTGCTTGGGAGTCTCTCCCTCCCTCTCCCTCTGCCCCTCCCCTTACTCACATGCATGCACCCTCTCTGTCTCCCATACATACATACATACATACATAAATCTTTTTTAAAAAACTAAAAATAAAAAGAAATCTTCACTTAAAAGAAAAAAATCTAATGTACCAGTAATTACTTAAAAGTAATAATGTTAACACTTTAAGGAATTCATATAGGAATAGTAACATGGTCCACAAAAAATAAAAATCGAAGGAAAACTGTAGTTTAAGAGTATCAAATATCGGATAATATTAATTTCTGGTTGAATAATCTGTGAAAATGTGTGTGTGTTACCATTTTCAGAGAAAGAGGATGATATATAAGTTTTTTTAAACGTACATTTTTCTGTGATTGCTGTCCTCACATCTGAACTGGAAGCTTTATTTTTCAAGTTCTGTGCCAATGTAAAAACGTAATCAAGTTGAGGATGGCGTTGTTCCAAGTCAGCCTTTGTGATCTGTTAAGAAAAAAATGATTATTAATATAAGTTAATAAGCCTTCCCCGAAGGGTACTACTAACAGAGCAAAACTGGTGTGCTGACATCAGAATTGTTTTCCTCTTATACAGGACAGTGAGGCATCAGCAATACAGGAGAAAAGAGCAAGGTTTGAAGTCAAAGGCCCTGGGTTCAAATCTCAGCTCTGCCACTTTTCATCTGGGTTACCTGGCAAGGCACTTGACTTTCTGTGTTTTTGTTTTCATGAAAAGAAATAATAGAAAACTTACAGCTTGGCTATATCAAGTCTGAGGAGATTCAGTGAAGAAAATCCCTACGAGAATATGGTCTGAAAACCTTAGCAATGAGTTCTGGTGATACCTTGCGTGTCTGCCCTACAGGAGATATAAATACAAACTAATGTCATCTACAGGGATGGGGGTGAAACATTCAAAAGATGATATTGGAATAAAACTAAATAATCTCAAACATGAAAAATGCTGCTCTAGAGACTCTGTCAAAGTGCTAATAAATAGGGGCAAAAAGTTTTAAAAATGAGGAATATAGTGTGTTTTAAGCATAGAACTAATAAACAGCCGTAACGATTAGAAAACACAATTTCCAGTAAGTACAAACAGGATGGCAAAGATTCTCTCCCAGCTTTTCCTCTTCATAAATTCACTAATTTTGCAGATTTCAATTCGCCCTAAAGTGTCAAATATTATTTCTAGATGGATTATTTACAACTTCTAATCCTGAATCCCAGAGAGACATTTCAATGAAGGCTGATCATTTCCTTCTAAATGGCCCAAGAACCTCTCAACACAACACATCTGAAATTAAATCACTCAAACCTCATCCACAGCCCGTTTCTTCTATTCTTTATTTCCACTAATTGCAATAGCATCATGTTAGCTGCTCAGAAAGGGCTCTTTTGCTTGCTTTAAGCATCTCTTGCCTCCAATTTATCCTAAGCACTAAAAAGCGTCCCAGTCTTCTCATCAGTGCAGAGCATTGTTATCATCAGTCTGCAGCCATTAAAAAAGGAAAAGAAAAGGGGGAAAAGATGCTTGTCACCTGCTTACAGAGTAAAAGCCCAATGGGCCTAGGCTTAAAACACGGTCAACGAGCTCCTTCCCAAAGTGAACTTGAACCTGTGTTTGCTATCTTACTTCCCACAACACTTCTTTATTGCACAAAGTTGACCCAACATCCTTCACGCTCCCCTGCCCCATGTCTTTATTCACCCTGTTCCCTGTGTCAGGAATGTCATTTGCTTCATCTCCAGAGGTCAAAATCCTACATAGTCTGCCTTCCACCACTGTGAACTAAGCTCCTTCCTCCCCCTGGCTCCCCTAACAGGTGGCTTGGACCTATCCCACGGCTTCTCTTAGATTCTGCCTTGCTGCAGCAACTTGTCTACCTATGTGCATTAGGTGCTTTGGCCTCACTGTGGGCATATTTGCAATCTGGGGATAAAACCAATACCACCTCAAAAGACTGTTAAAAAAGTGAATGAGATGATACATTTAAAATACTTAGAAAACTACCCAGCACACATTAAGCACCTAATAAAAGTTAGTAATAACTACTGTTATTATTTTATGGTGTATTCCCAATTTCTATCTCATATGTTTTTTTCAGTATCCCTATGCAACACATAGCCTAGAACCTAGTACACAATGAATACTGAACATCTATATTAGATGGTACATGGGGACACCTGGGTGGCTCAGTGGGTTAAGTGTCTGCCTTTGGCTCGAGTCATGATCCCAGGATCCTGGGATTGAGTCTCGCATCGAGCTCCTTGCTCAGCGGGGAGCCTGCTTCTCCCTCTGCCTGCCACTCCCCCTGCTTGTGCGCTCTCTCTGACAAATAAATAAATAAAATCTTTTTAAAAAAAAATAGATGGTATATGTATAGTGACAAAATTCTAATCAGGAGATTCCCACTTCTAAAGCCAGCAATTAAATAAGCCTTGTTATGAAATAGTTGAAAAGGTGCTTCAGGAAAATATCCTACATCACAGGAGGCATTAAATCTCACACGAATTTACTTCTGTATTGATGTGCCTCACTTCGTGGGTATCAGATTTAGATTTTAAAATACACTGAGTCTCTAACTTCACATTGGTAAACCTCATCTCACTAACACTAGAAAGGCAAGACAAGCTTCACTCTTTGGAGCCAGCCAAACATAGCATGGAGGTTTGACAGATAAAGAGTTTTTTAAAGCTCATTCTCCCAGAGTTTAGGACAAACAAAGGAGATCCAAACAGATCTTGTCTGTTTCTGTGTTGTGGTATTTCCCTGACAAGGCTTTACATGATGTACTTACTTTCATTCGGGAAACTGTCTTATTGATCTCTTCTATATCCCCGACAGTGACAATGTTGGACTTCAACATCTGGTCGATCAGGACCAGCCAGTCAGCTAGCTCTGTGATCGTTTTATCCAGATCAGCAGGAACTGAAATTTCCGAAGTACGAGGAGACTGAGCAGGAATGTCTGACGCAGATGATACTAGCACCACCTTTTGGACACCAGGATGAGCTGAAATTTAAAACCGTGGCAAAGTATGAATACAGCATCTGATTCTGATGGTGGTGGCCTAGTGGTGATGTGTGTATGTGTGTGTATTTACATAAAATTTCATTTAAGTAAAAAAAAATTGTAGGAAGCTTTGATTTTTTTCATACTAAAATGACAATGGCATTTCCTGTTGTATCTGTATGTCTGTGGTAGTCATAAAGCCAATTAAATCGTCCCACAACATTCTGGGGCCACAAAAATTCAGGAGTCACTGACACTAAGAGAAAAGAAAATTAAAAAATGGGAGAAAATAAAAAATAAATCAACCATAGGAAAATTAGGACCACGATTTTATTTTGTCAAGATGTTTGCCTTAATTATAAAGTCAATTTAGTCTAATTTTCTATTCTTTTCCAATTATCTTGATAATACGAGTGTAAGTCATTCTTAATAAAATTGAAAGAGCCCCTTCCACTACCTCCATTTTGACCTCAAACTTTCTAACTGACTAAGTTCTTCTTTCAAGTGTATCTCTAAACTTAGGCAAAAGACCCAGAGGGCAAAGCATCCCCTGATGGGAAGCTAAACTACCCCCTCAAGCAATAAGGACTGCCCTGAATCAGCAAGTCCCTGCTTGCTTGACTCCAGGGAGATGTTTGACTTGACCTTCACTGCCCACCCGCAGGTACACACCGACCTTTGTCCCGCATTTTCCTTATATCAATCTGGAAGGATTTTTCAGCACTTTGGGGACAGTCTTTGAGACACTAGTCCTCTGTCTTCCTGATGTTGGTTTCACTGAAATAAATCCCTTTCTTCTTTCACCACCACTGGTTTCTCTGCCTTTGGATTTTGTCAGCAGCCAGTGGCCAAACTCAGCCTGTTTGGGACCCCGGGAGCCAGGGGTTCCTGCACCTCTGGGTCCCAGCTACAAAATCATTGTGAATACTTATGTTATAGTCTATGTATATATTCACTAACTTTCAGTTAACCCTTATCCTACAGCTGGACACTTAAATGGTTACTTCGAAAAGGAATGTGCGAGGATTATCTTCTTATGTAGCATATTTTGCAATTTTTTGATTACCACCTTAGTGTAAATTTCCCAAAGGAGAATTCCTGGATCAGAAAATGAAAAAGGTTAATGTAGCTAATACTTATTGACAAACTGTTTTCCTTAAAAGTTGGAAATCTGGACTTCCAACAGCAGGTATGGAACTGATGAACTTCCTACATCCACACCAACACTATTCTATTTCAGTGGATAAACACATCCTCACCACTGTCTTCATTTCTTGTTTTTTTTAATTGTCAATGAACACAAGTATTTTCTCTGTTTATTAACCAAATATGGTATAATTTATAACTGTGTTCTTTATCTGCTTCCTTATCAGTTGGGATGAACTCTTTTTACAAGACAGATGAACTTTTGCCATATTGTTGAAAACAATGTTTCTACTTTAGGATTTAATTTTTGTTTCTTTTTAATATATAGATGCTAACAAACCTGCGGTGATCAAACCCATTCATTGGTCTTGGGGGATTGTTTTCCTAGAAAGTTGGACTCTTGTCTTTTCCAAAGATTTGATAAATATCTTTTTCTATTTTTTATTTGTCTTTGTCTTGCTTTGTTTTTAAGAAAGGGAGGTTGGCTTTTTTTTTTCTTTAGCTTTGATATAAGAGAGAATTGAATTAATTATTAGATACATCTGGAATCCAATTTAGCATACGGTACATTAAAAAATTTTCTAAAAAGTGTAGTCAACCTGTAAATTAAGCCCAATTCTAACAAAAATCCCAGCAATTCTGGGTGTAACTTGACAAAATCATATATTCAAAATCTGACTTTCAAATCAATATAGAAAAGGACCACAAACAGTCAAAGCAGGTGGAGGGTTAAGCCCTACTTGATATTTAGTTGTATCACTTAGCTAATAATGAATGGTTAACTCAGTGTTTTATGGACCCAGACATTCAAAGAGACCACTGGAAGAGAAGAGCCATGAAACCTGACCTTGGCAGACTGCATTAAAGATCAATGAGGAGGAATTTACTGGCCAATAAATGATACTGGTAAGAGTGGACACCCGTGGCTGGAGCAAGGAGAAGGGACAGAATTTGACCTCACATGTGCCCTGGGAAAATTAATTATTGGTGGATTAAGGACCTGAATATGAAAACCAAAACTGTTAAACTGTTAGTTGAAAACATAAAAACGGAATCTTTATGACTTCAGAGTACTAAAAATGCCTAAAAACACACAAAAAGGGGAAGCTATTAATAGACCATTAATATTTAAGAATTCTGAAAACAGTACCATTAATCAAGATGTTAGAAGCCATGGACTGAGAGGTATTTGCAATGCACACTCTAAACAAGGAATCTGTAACCAAAATAATTTTTTAAACTCCAAAAATACTAACAGACAATCCACGAAAGAGGAAGCAAGCAAGAAAGAAACATGAGAAAAGGCTCAGTCACACAGGCGTCTGGGGAAAGCAAATTGAAATGAAATGCCTTATCTCTCTCTATAGGTCACAGGTACCCAGAAACCCTTCCAAGGGCTGTGGATGACCAAATTATGATTATCATAATAAGTGATTTGCCTTTTCACATTCATTCTTTCCCAAGTGTAGAGTGTTTTTTAATCTTTTTTTAATTTAAATCCAATTAATTAACATATAGTGTTTTATTAGTTTCAGAGGTAGAGTTTGGTGATTCATCAGTCTTATAGAATACCCAGTGCTCATTACATCACATGCCCACCTTAATGTCCATCACCTGGTTACCCCTATCCCCTTCCCCCTTCCCCTCCGGCAACACTCAGTTTGTTTCCTGTGATTGAGTCTCTTATGGTTTGTCTTCCTGATTTCATCTTGTTTTATTTTTCCCTCCCTCCCCCTACAATCCTCTATTTTGTTTCTTAAATTCCACATATGAGTGAGATCATATGATAATTTTCTTTCTGATTGACTTATTTCTTTTTTTTAAAAAAGATTTTATTTATTTATTTGACAGAGAGAGAGAGCGAGAGCAGGAACCCAAGCAGGGGGAGTGGGAGAGGGAGAAGCAGGCTTCCCGCGGAGCAGGGAGCCCGATGCGGGGCTCGATCCCAGGACCCCGGGATCATGACCCAAGCCAAAGGCAGACACCTAACGATTGAGCCATCCAGGCACCCCATCCGATTGACTTATTTAGCTTAGTATAATACCCTCTAGTTCCATCCGCATCATTGTAAATGGCAAGATTTCATTTTTCTTTTTTTGATGGCTGAGTAGTAGTATTCCACTGTATATATATATATACACCAAATCTTCTTTACCCATTCATCTATCGGTGGACATCTGGGCTCTTTCCATAGTTTGGCTATTGTGGACATTGCTGCTATAAACACTGGGATGCAGGTGCCCCTCCGGATCACTATACTTGTATCTTTGGGGTAGATACCTAGTAATTCAATTGCTGGGTCATAGGGTGGCTCTATTTTCAAGTTTTTGAGGAACCCCCATACTGTTTTCCAGAGTGGCTGCACCAGCTTGTGTTCCCACCAACAGTGTAAGAGGGTTCCCCTTTCTCCGCATCCCCGCCAACATCTGTTGTTTAATTTTAGCCATTCTGACTAGTGTGAGGTGGTATCTCATTGTGGTTTTGAGTGTTTTTTTTACTCAAGGCTATAATGGCATGTGATATAGTAACAGACCAAAATGCAGAAGTGGATATGAGAATCCAGGTGTCTTCTAATTTGCCAGAAACTAAAAGATTTTCAGAAATGTAAAGCAATGCCACTTTTCTAATTTAATTTGTTTTTGTCTTAGAAAAACTAGTTTCTAACTATATTTATAAAAATATATTATTTTTATTAACATATAATAAATGGATTCGTTATTGCTACTTTAAACAAATTAATAAATAATTCTTCAAATTTCTGTTTTATTTTTTGATTAGGTAAATATTTATAAACATAACTCACACAGTGAAAGCTCTTTGAGGGTCCACAATAATTTTTTAAGTGTAAAGGGTCCTGAGAACACAAAGTTGAAGCGCTGATAACACGTTGAACAATGAGAACCCTCACACGGCTGGTGGAAGGGTGAACTGCAACAGGCTGTCTAGACAGGATCTAGTCAAGCAGAAGTTCTCCATATTCTCTGACCCAGCAATTCTACCACTATATACCCTAGAGAATACCTCACATACCACTCTGCCCCATCTTCACTGTCACTTTATAGTTTCAAAACACTCAAAACAACCTCAATATTCATTCATTGTTTCAAACCATCAAATACCTAGTAGGGGCGTACCGTGTGCACGGCACTGTTCTAGATGCTGCAGGATGGGAGTGGGCATGACAAAGAGCCTGCCATCATGGAGCCTGCATTCCGGTGGGGTAGGTGGACAGAGGATATGAGGTAAAACCAATATAAGAAGATGGAGAGAGACAGGATGTATTGGAGATATGGTGGGCAGGGTCAGGAAAGGCCTAGCTGAGGTGACATTTGAGGAGAGAACTGAATGAAGGGAGTGTGTAAAACATGCAGATACCTGAAAAAAAGACATCTGAAGAAGAAAGAAAGAAGAAACAGCAAGCACAGAGGCCATAAATGGAAACATTCTCAGCATGTTAGAAATAGCAAGTAGACCAGTGTGTCTGAAGCAGAATAAACAAAGGGAAACATGGTAAGAAATGAGATTAGAGGGATGGACAGCAGGCAGATCATACAGAGTCTTCTGGACCACAGTAAGACTTCAGCACTCAGTATGGATGATGAAAGAGAACACAAGATTGTGGTGAGCCAGGAGGGACACAATAAAACGTATGTTTATAAAGCGTGACTTAGCTGCTACCAGAATAGATTATGGAAGAGTGGAAAGACGAGAACAGAATCAGGACAGTGAGAATACAGGAGACTATTCCAGTAACACAGATGAAAGATGAGGGCGTTCAAAACCATGGAAGTAGCTGGGATGAGACACAGGACTGACAACTTGCCGACGGGTTAGATGTGAAATCCGGAGAAGAGTCAAGGTGACTTCAAGTGTACTGGCCTGAGAACTGGCTGAACCCTCTAAAATTAAAAAGTGGCTAAAGCCATGGGACTGGTGAGCACATCAGAAGAGACAGTCCTGAGGACTGCGGTGGATCTGTGTGGTGGAGCACGACACACCAGTGAAAATGCACAGACCAGAGCTGCCGGCATCAAAATGTATGCTAGTGAGAAGGATCCAGTAGAGAGGAGAGAGAGAGGAAGTAAAAAGCCAAGAGAAGATGTGAGCCAAAGTCCAAGTGGAGGAGATGATCTTGGAAAGAAAGAGAGATAAATCTTCCATGGGATAGGAAGGAAGTATGCACAGTGTGTGAGGACAGATGTAGTAGGTAAACCTACTTATAGGGATTCTCTAATGGGAAAAAGAAGACCCTGTTGGACAAAAGGTATTTTGTCTTTTAAAAATGAGAAGAGGTCATTAGTTGAGAGATGGGTAGCAAGGGGCACTCAGAGAAAAGTACAGTAGGATTGCCTCTCAGTGCTGAGCACGCATTTGAGGAGGGTCAGCAAGAAGCTGACCTGGATAAACCTCAAAAACAATATGCCAAGTGAAAGAAACACTGTTCGAGAAATACCCAAAATAGGTGACCCATGGAGACAGAGCACAGACTGGTGGTCGGCACAGCGTGGGGGTAGAGCGGAATGGAGAGACACTGCTGAATGAGTAAGAGGTTTTACTTTGGAGTGATGGAAATTCTGTGGACCTCGACAGAGGTGGTAATTGCACAATAAAGCGAATGTACTAAATGCCACTGGACTGTTCATTTTAAAATGGTTATTTTTTTTAATATAAAAAAGAAGAAATTGAATTAGAACACTGTGTAGGAGGAGAGGGACACACTGAAATAAGTTTTAGGTCTCATACCTGTCCCAGGGACGAGTATTTTACTAAGAATGAACTACCCACCCACTGAAGGCGTAGTGTCGCTATACTTCTAAATGTGTATTAAAATGTTCTCTGTTCCTTTGTCATAATGATGCTTCAAAAGGTAAGATAACCTATTGCTCTTTCATAAAACGTATCAAGTCTGTTCCCTGTAGGTATAGAGTTGAGCTTGTGTTTGCAAAGCCGCAGTACACAAATGTGAATTCAAGTGTTTTGAATAGAATCAACAGACCTATCGGGCCCCAGGTATTTGGGGGGCAAGGTACGGGGAAATATAAGTAAGACAAATTACAAACTTGGCTCTCACCAAGCTTGCAATCTCAGAAAAGTTTTTAAAAAACCCTGTCACTCATCACTTTTTCATAATCCTCAGAAGAAACAGGAGGCAGGGGAGGGACAAGGAAAAGGGGGAGGGGGAGGGAGGGGGAGGGAAGGATGACCGGTGGAGGGGAAGGAGAGGCAGAAGGAAGGGGGGAATCAGCAGCAGCCCCAGAGCTGGCACAGGGGAAGTGGAAAGTTAGGGTTCATCACACTTGGGGGTTTGCCTGGTGACTCAACAGAGGGGGAGCAGGGCAAGGAGGTTTCCAGAGCCTGCAAGGCGCTGATGAGCAGTGACCACAGTGGCTCCTGGGCAGTAGCCTGCCCTCTACTCCAGACAAGGAGAGAAGGAAATGAAAAGAGTGAGAAAACGCTTCTTTCTTCACATCTTAGTGATCAGCATTTGTCGGTAAAGACCTTCCCTGGGGTGGAGAGCTCTAAATCCCCACCTCTCACCTGGTTCCCAGGATATCCACCCAAACTTTTTGTTTTCAGTCATGATCAGTGTCTAATTAACACAACTCCAGAACACGTTAACATAGCAGGTTACAGCTGATGTCCTGAAAAACTGCATGTCCCCAGAAGACTATCCCTCCATTCACCCACCTTGCGTTCCCCTTGCCTTCAGGGGCCTCCGCGGAGGAGGCCCAGATCCCACTCTAGGCCCAGGAAAGGTGAGAAGTCTTAACTACCAAAGAAGGAATGCCTTGCACACACTAGGCAGTGAAATACGTTTTGTGTTTTAAAAAAAAAAAAAAAAAAAATTCTTTTCAAAATATTGAAAAGTAGAATAATAAATCACAATTGCATTGTGTTTTTAAATAAGCTTTTCTGACGTTATACTTATCATCATAACATTTTGTTCTGCTTATAAACATTTTTTGTGAAGAAGTAAACTGTATCTTACCAGCAATTCTTGTCTGAGGCATAGAACAAGGTTCCTGGATGCGTTCCTTCAATGTGCTAGGCACTTCTCTGCATATCTACAGCATCAGGCCAAACAAAGAGAAGAATACTATATAAATAAAGACGATTATATTTTTGAAAGAGGAAGTGTTATTCTAAGTGATAGTTCTGCTGCTTTTCTTCCCCCTCAACGCCTGAGCTTCTGTCCCCACCTTCATATCCACTGCAGTCTTCCCAGAGCCCCCCCTCCACTGACACTATGGTGAAGAGTGCAGCCAGTCCTTAGCTGTCCTAGCCCTTTGAAACACTGAATGCTGTCCCTCCCTCTCCCCGGGACACTGTGAATATTCTGCAATCCTGACTTAATGCCTCCCTCTCTGATTGATCTTCTAAGCATCCTTCACCAGCTCATCCTCCTCTGCCAATCCATCAAATACTGACATTCTACACGGGAGGTTTTTTTTGGTCTTCTTACCCTTGGCCCTGGCTTCTCTCCCTGGGTCCTCATTCCTAATGGTTTCATTTATCATATGGAGCCTTAAGAGGCTGAAGACTCCAAAAAATATATCTTTAGTCCAGCTCATTCTGTCAACTGGATATTCAGACATGTCCAAATCTGAATTCATCATCTGTTTCCCTGACACTCCCTTCACAAGGTTGTCTAATGACTCTCCTTGATCTTCTCAGATCCGTTTTCCTGTCCTGGGTAGTAGCCTTGGCTCAGAGGAGTTCCTTGATATCTTGACGTCCTAAGGCTCTCCATCTTTAGGTTCGCTCCATCCATCTCTACTGTGCAGCTATAGTGATCTTTCAAAATGTAACTTTCTTCTGCTTAAAACCCATCAGTAGCTGCCCGCTACTCTCAAGGTGGCGAACTGTTCTCAAGATGGAGCGCAAATTACTTATGATGCATGGGGAGGCCGCTAGGATCTGGTCTCTGCAAGCATCTCTCGTCCTTCCACTTCACATTGAGCTATTTCCAGAACCCAAATGCACCGTGCTCATTCTCTGTCTCCTCTAGACCCTTTCACTTGTTGCTGCTTCTCCCTGCAATGCCCTTTCCCCCATTCTTCATCTGATCCATACTTATTCATTCTTTATAAATTCACATGGATACGATGTCCTCCACAAAATCTTCCATGATTACCTCCCAAAGCCAGGTAAGTGCTCTACCTTTGTGTCCCTGTGGATACCTCTACCTTACAATTGCTTGGTTACTTGTCTCGCCCACAATAAACTCTTTGGGTTAGAAGCAGTGTCATACTCTTTGCTGGATTCTTAGTTCTCAAAATGAAAGCAAGAGTCCAGTCCAAAACTACTGATGAATAAATGCATGCATGAATGAAATACCCCAGGTTAGTATTTCCCAAAGTGCATTTATCAAAATTCCCTGCACAATAAGCACTGTTTGATATTGGACACTTATAATTCACCTAGGTGGAGTTAAATCTACATGAAATGCTATGATAAAGGAAGTCTCGGCTTTGTCTAACACAGCGCTCCCAAATTAACCAGGGTGCCCTATTCTACACAATGTCTACTGACATCCTTTAGGTTAAGAAAAGATGTGTGGTCTGATTGGATATACACAAACTGAGTCTGGCACGTCTGACACAGGGCCAACATGTCCAGACCAGGAGTGTAAGGGAGAGAGAAGAGAAGATGAAGTTGGGGAGAAAACAGGAAGCCAGAACATCAGGGGCCTAGTAAGTCACATTAAGGAATTCAGCCTTTCCTCCGAGTGAGATGGAAAACCATTAGCGGGCTTTGCTCAGAGGAGTCACTTGATCTGAATTATGTTTTAACAAATACTTTGGCTGCTTTCACAAAGGGCAAAGGAGGAAGCAGGGACATCAGTGAGGAGGCCATGGCAGAAATCAAGACAACAGATGATGATGGCTTAAAAACAAGTTAGCGGCAATGGGGTTCATGAAAAGCAGTCAAACCTGGGAAATTCTACAAACCTAAAAACAAGCTGAAAAAAATGTACAGAGAATACCCAATGTGCCACCCAACATCGACAATTGTTAGAATTTTGCTATATTCACTTTATCATGTATCTAACCATCTAGCCATCCATCAAACCATCCATCAAACAGATGTATTTTGAAGGAGAAGCTGGTGATGACTCCAAGCTTTGGAGTTTTTTTAAATTGAGATATAATTCACCTAAGATTGACTCCAAAGGTTCTGACCGAACAATAATGACCAATTACCAGCAACTGAGGTGGGAGAAGTACAGTGAAGCACAGGGAGGAAGTGGAGACCAGGAGCTCGATTTTGTGTTTGAGACACCTATTACATAGCCAAGTGGACATGCCGAACAGGCCATTGTACAGGTAAGTCTATTGTATGGAGAGAGGTCAAGGCCTGAGATATACATGTGTGAGTCATCAGTAACAGTGACTCATCAAGGCAGTAATTCTCAGTTAGAGAGTCTAGATCAATAAAGCATCTGCCTCATTAGATATAGGACGATGGCTATCATTTCAAGGGGATCAAGAAGGGAAAAAATGACTGATAAGGGATCTATCCAGGGACAGAGACATATACATTGTCTCAGACAGACCTCACATTCTGATATGGTATGTTCCAGGGCAAAAGAAATAGAAATCTATGATTTTATCTGCTTTTAATTGTTTTAACTGCAAAAAAAAAAAAAAAAAAGTAATGGCACGAGGGAAAGGACCTCATCTTAGTCATATTTGTAGCATATGCTATTACATTCCACCTGGAACGTAGTAAACATATGAAGAAATGAATAAATCATTAAAAATAAATAAAAATAAATGAATAAAATCATTAAAATAAACCTACATATGTGAGAAGTCATGTGCAACATCAGAGCATTATTTTAGTGCTCTTAATTTACAATTTTATGATTTTATATGGTATTGTATTGGCCAATTCTAATATATATTCATTATTTAATGTAGTATATAACATATAGATCCCCAGACAAAATATCCCATGTAAAATAAAAAGTATTCTGAGGATATAGGTTTCTGTCCATGACAGATGAAAAAAATAATAATTACAAACATTAGTAAGCATTAATAAAATGTGCCCAAATTTGGGTATACTTGAAAACAAAAGTTATACGATCTCACTCCTTTGACAACAAAATCAATAACCATGAGAAAGTCATCACAGTAATTAATAATGCACACCTTATTCCATGTCGAATTTACAGTTCTTAAGCTTTCTGAAATTTTTTCTCTTTCATGTAAACTCAGACTTTTATCTGAAAGCATTTCCAATTCATTTCTATTCAACCATTTGAGTTTTTCAGCTTGTACGTCCATCTCCTGGGTTAAGTCCTAAAAGAGTCAGAATAGAGTTGCAGTTAGAAAGTTGTCATACTGGGAAAAGTTCAAGAACTGTATCAGAAATCTTTCTGGGAAATATTCTTATGAATGTGGACTTCTAATATTTTTAACTTTTCTTGGAAAATAAACTTATAAGAAGCCTGAACTTATGTTAACAAACTGTAACTGATATGGGAATGAACACACACTTGCAGTGCGTATTTGTATGAACTTGTGCTCCGGTCCCTCCCCTGACCCCCATCTCTTAACAGGGTCATATTATATCATATTTACATTGATACTTAAACATATTGTTCTTAGATAATGAAAATAATGTCTATTCTAATCAAAGGCAAAAGAAAGAAACAACAGGAACACTTTAGGCATCCATCTCTACCTCATCTCTACCTACCTATCCTAATGTACCATCCCACTCTTTGTGACTGCCCCCAAATTGTTTACAAAGTGGGATGTTCCAAGAAAACTACTGAAATTTTTAGATAAAACAGGAAGAAGTTTGTTAAGTATTTGTCACCTTTGAAAAGAAAACTTAGTAATTGTTTGCCACATTTTTTTCATCATTATTAAACATTTCTTTCCCAAAATGCCTTAATCGTACTCTTTAAAATCTTTTATCAAATTAGCGGGTATCCTTTTAGGCATACTCTGATGCATGCACATGTGTGTATCGACACTCACACACAATTCCTTTTTTTTAGTAAAAATATGAGTACATTAATCTTATTGTTCTGCAACAAGTGTTTTAATTCTTGATACAAAAATATAAAATTTATAGATATAAAAAATGTATGGATATTTGGATATATTTACATATACTCATCGTTATGTATTTTTACATATTGTATACATATACAACTATAGACAATTCTTGTTGGTTGTGGATCAACAAAGGAAATTTGATTAGTAAAAGCATGATGCTAAGCCTGAAGTAAGCTGAGGTGAGTGACTCTCAAGTCAGAGTTTTCTTGTAAAACTCAATTTTATACCTAGTAATCAGTAATTATCTTCTAAATCTAAAAGCAAAGAACTATATGTCAACAGTACTACTATATTCTAAAATGATGAAGTCTGTTTAAAATAGCCTAAAAATCTTCGGTCTAATACTTGAGACCACATGATTTACCACTTTTCTATGAGTGAAACCTTACCTCTGCAAGAACAAAATTATAGCTGCTCTTAAAAAAAACTTCCTCTTGAAAGTTCACCACATTTACCACAGAGTACAAAGTTTCTTCCCCTTTTCTTCTTCAGTCATGCAATATCTTATTTTTAGTGTAAATGTTCATGCACCAAAAAGCATTGGCAAATACAGAGACAAATAAACCACTTACTGTTAATTCTTGCAGGTTTTCTTCCAGCTCAGTGGTTGATCTCTTTTGCAAAGCATTCTCGGCCTTTGTTAACCAACAGATGATGTCATCTAGTCTTTTTCTATATTCCATCACCTGCTTACTTTCTCCTTTAAGCCTAAAAGAATATATTATTGAAAAACATTTACAGAAATTATCCAATTAGGCAGAACATTACATATTTGCTTTGGATATCCCGACTACATACACCATACACCACACAAACAAAAATTCCTAATAGCTTTAATATATATTCTTAAATGAGTGTTAATACTAATGTATACATTCTGCAATACCAAAGATTTTTTGATAATATGAGAATAAAAATTCTACCTTCATTAAATTCAAAAATATTGAAACTATATATATCTTCTCTCATCAAGAAAAATTCTGCAGAAATTTAATACAACAGATTTTTTTAAAGCTAGAGACCATTGTACAACATAACGGAAGTTAAAAAAAGAAAGAAAAATGTCTTTGCCTCAAAAAATAAGGAAAAACACGTAATTCTCTTTGAGTAGTGGATGGAGATAAAAAGTCATCATTATATGACATATTATTCACATTAGGTAGCAACTATTACTCTACTTTATTCATAGGAAAGAAAGAGTAAGAACAAGGCAAGATACTGAGAATGGAAAATTTTTACAAGTATTAGGAAACACTAAGAAAAAAATGAAAATTTGGTTAGCTCGTTAAAATAAGTATTGTATTTGAATATAGCACCAAGTTATAAAAAGAGATCTAGAAAAAACAAAAGTTTTAAAGGATATAAGGAAACAAATAGTCATATGAATATAAAAAAGGAACTGCCTTAATTAGATCTTTTAAATGTTGTAAGAATAACATTCATAAGTATATAAACCATCTGTCAGAAGATGAGAATATGACTAGAACTCATGGTGAATAAGATTATGTATTTTTCAGAGAGGGTTTGAGAGCTATTTACAGTGTGGTGGTGGTGGTATCATTATTTTTATAGTTGTGGTTATTAGCTGCTAGCTTAAAAATTGAATGCAATTTTTTAATGAACTGCATTGTGTCATCCTGAATAAAAATTTACATTTTTTATGGCTATGACTTTTTAATCACAAAAAACCTAACATATGATACAATATATAACTATAATCCAATGCTAAAGAAGTATTTGTGTATTTAACACAGTAATACTTGAAGGAGAGTATTTTGATGTTAAAAATGAATGAAAATCACTACAAAATCCCAAGTTTACATTTTTAAGTATCCATCAGAAGAGAACACTGCTTCAAGATTAAACTCAATCAATCAAGCAATGGTACTAATGGTTAAAGACTGACAATACTAAGACAGGTAATTTACCCTCTATGTCAAAGATTCATTAACTTAGGTAACAACTTTGTAAGCACCCAAATACTATTAGAAAACTTGTATTTAAAAAAGAGTTGGAATTTATATTTCCAATGTTGCATAATCATGACTAACAATATTTTGAAAATATATCTATGAAAGAAACTAACATCAAAGTAATTTTAAGAGACATATTTGAGTCACACAAAGTTTTCATCCTCAAACTAGCTAAATATAATCCACATTTTAAATGTTATCACTAAGAGTAAAAACAAGTTATAAATTTATGTTCAAACAGGAGATAACAATTGCTCATTAAGGAATAACGGCATAAGTTGATGAACTGTGCAAATATTTAACTACAGGCACTCAATACAAAAACAAATTAAACTGTGTGCTATATTCCTCAACGACTCTGGTAAGAGTACACATACGAGCTCTTAAAATTGCAAGGTGGCCCCAATTTAAGATAAGTTACAACCTGAAATGAAGTTAAACATAAATTTATGAAAATAAATATTGCTTTAGTTAAAATATAAATGTTGAAGAAGAGATTCACTGTTCTTATCTCATCCCCAAGATGAGTAAAATATGTATTAGCTTCACCTTATTAGTTCCGGGAGCAATAACAACCACATTCCACAGAGATCCATTTGAAAATCTTCAGGAGAATTTCTGCTATTATTGCTAATACCATGCCAGCAGGCACATCGTTTTCCTTAAGAAGACCTGAGAGTTAGATGATTTCCAAGCTATAAAGGCTCTCCATGCAAACTCATTAGCATGGCACATAAAACGCTACGGGACCTCGGCTTCCAATCGCACCCCTGGTCCCCTGAACCCTCCTTGCCATGTAACTTTGCAGATCTCTCACCTGGCCATGCTACTTCATGCCTCCCACATTTGCCTGTTCTACTCTTTTCCCTAGAAGGCCCTCCCTAGGATGAACTTATGGGAAATTGTTACAAGCGCTTCAAAACTCAGCTTCAGGATCCCTCCCCTGGGGTGCCTAAATTCCATCCCATCATCCCTGCCTTTGTGATGACACTGTATCTTCCTAATGATGTGCCCTTTAATCACACAGTATCCTTCGTCCCTTTAAACATTTTCTTCACCTTAGTCTCTGAGTTCCTAAGTCATATTTACACCCCCAAGGCTAAACACAAAACTCAATAAATATTGATCAAATCAATCAATCATTGGCAAAATTCAGCAATAGCATGCTTAGAGAAAAAGTTTTAGTTTAACTTGCTACTGGAAGAACTAGATATTTTGAGTGTTTACTATGAACAGTCTGGGAGTCTCCTTTTTACCAACATTGTCTCATTTAAACCTCATAACACCTCCGAGAGGATATCACAGTTCTTATTCACAGAGGAGGAAACCTGGCCGGAGAGCTCTGTGGTCTTGCCGAATTTGTTCAAGCACAGTGTTTGAGAGCCTAAGTTCGTGCCGTCACTAACTTTCTGTGAGACTTGGACAAGCTACTTAAACTCTGCCCTCTGAGCCTGTTTCAAAAGCTGTACAATGGGTCTAAGCCCTCCTAGAGCAGTTGAGAGGATAAAATGAAACAATGTGTGCCAGGTGCCAAACACGGTCTCTAGTCACAGGCAATCTCTCAACCCAAATGTACAAACCATTATTTGCCTCTTAGAAAAACACACAAAACAACAGATGATGTGATTTTATAAAAAGCCACCATAGGCCAAATATTCATAGTTCCATATTTTGTTATATTTTACATTGTAAAACTGGACTTGATAAAATATTAATTTGGTCTTTATAACAAAACAATAGCTTATCACTATATCAATTTTGCATCTACAGAGTTAAAATTAGCAGAAAAAAAAATGGGAGACTTTTCAACCCAAACTACCATTAACCTAAAAAGAAGATTGTTAATGAAGTAAAATGTGTTATGCAGAGAAGAAATCAACCATCAAATCTTGACTGTCTCAAAAATAACTTCAAATAATTTTAAGGTAATATATAAAATAATTTGTAATGCTGAGTATTATATTCACTGGTAATCAAACACTTTTGCAACCAGAAGACACCTAATAAAATCTGGGCATTTTAACAGAACCTGACATAAAAAAAAGCAAACAATAATTCATTGTATTTATTATATTACATAGATGAGGAATTGTATTATTTACAAAGCACTGGCATATATGGATGTAACACACCCTTTGACATTAAGAACAACCAAGTAAGAGGGATTTCAGAGGAAGACTCCAAGACCCAGTCAGGAAATGAGTGAGTGAGAATTCTGACCCTGAGCACAGATCTTCAGACTGCAAGTCCAGACTGTTCCCCACCTACTTCAAGTTCCTGCCACATAGTCACTATATCATAATAAAATGTCAGAAATGAGAGGAATAAAGATATCTTTCACATTGTAGGACATGTGAGTAGAAAAGTGAGACTTTACAGATAGCCTAAAAATACAGTAAGAGACAACGTTCTAAAAATACAGAACATCACAGTGGAGGTCTTAAATGTCAGTACAACTCCTATCAGACAATCGAAGATTTTTGAACTCATCTAATTGCATCTTAAAAGGCTCTGCCAAAATCTCTTTACCCCGTGCCCTCGTTATCGCAGCTAAATCACCTTGGCCGCCGGTCCTTCACTTCTGCAAAGATTGCACTCCAGCGCTGGTTTAAACCTGCCAGCTTGTCTTTCAAGAAGCTTCCATCCATGGGGGAGAGTTTCTGTACAATCCCATCCCCGGTTCTGTTTAGGGCTGCAAAACTGGGCTGGTGGCTGCTGATGCCCTCTTCAAGTTCCTGTAACAGAGTACATCTCAAAATGAACTCCATTACTAAACTAAACTATGCAACGGATCCACAAAGGTACTATGGTGGCAGTTTAAGTGTTAGAGAAACACAGTCCTGGAAGAACATTTTATGTTCATGAAAAAGACATTTTAAACACTTTACCTACATCTCAATGAACACACTAACTGAAATCTATTTTGAAATCTAACCCATTCAGATGAATGCCATCAGGCAAAATATGCCGGAAGAGAACAGCCTAATAACATAAATAACAGCTCTTTATGCTGAAGCCTAAGCATCGATTATGTTTGAGTAGATTGTTTCTCTTCTTCCAAACATGTGCTTGAAAGCATTTCTTTAAAAACATATATATGTACAGACCCCCCACATACCCCATGTCCCACCATATGTAAGTAAACCTGTGTGTATTTTATTGAGACACTGCTTCGTGAGTCTGTACATTTTTAAGCAACAAACTAAAAAGGGATATTTTAAAGTCAAATTTAAGCACTTACCTATAACTCTAAAAATAAAATTCATGAAAATTAACATGTTCATGAAAAAATATAAGCATTTTCTAACTCCTCATCAGCTTTCTACATAAAGTATATTTTAAAGATTTAATAAAAAATATTTTTAATAATGGTAAATTGAAATTTTGCTTGCTTTTTGACCATTATTTTTAATGACCCAATATCAACAGAACTGATTTAGCTATTGTGTTGTATTTCCCCAAGACTATATTAGACTCACATGAGCAGTGGCCCTGACACAGCTCAAGAATAATTTACTTATATGAGAATTATCAATTATACAAAGAAAAATAAGACACCTAGTGTTTAAGTACAGAAAACAGGTGAGGTATACAAATATCTTTCTGTCCTTGATAAAGTCTTGCATACAAAATTTAACAAATGTTATTCTGAACATAAAATCTTAAAAATAATTTTTTTTTTTTACATTAACCACCAAAGAGCATTTTTAATGTAAATTTCTAAAGTCCTGGTTAAAAAATGTAAATACCAGTATTTCTTAAACTTCTGAACTTGGAAAGTAGAAGTGGAACAAAAATTACAGGTTATCCATGTACTCCTGAAAAGTTAACATATTTAGCCCTTACTTTCAAAATCAGTCTTTAATGCCACATACTAAAGAAATATGCCACCCTTTGAGCGGCACCCTATCCTCTAACAGAAAGCACTTACCTGCTGGTGCATCCCAGCTTTCTCCAAGTCCAGGCCACCATCAGGAGCCAAGGTTTCAGCCAGTAACTCTTCAGCCTCTGTTATCCACTGTGTGAGGTCATTAAGGTCACAATGGAACTGTCTCCATTCTTCCATAGCCCTATCAAAATGACTAGAGGACAAGAAACAAAATAGGTTTCCAAAATACCCAGGACCATCTAGAAGCAATTTTTCTAAAAAGCAAATTCAAATCTCATTTAAACTGAAAGCCCCGAAACAAGTGAATTCACAGCTCACTGCTCTGTAAGACCAGTTTTCATAGATTACAGTTCATGATTCCTCTTAGAGAAACAGGCATCATACCAAGAGCAATCCTGCCCCTCTCTATCTTAACATGCGTGCACACATACACAAACACACTAGGCAGCTTTTTACCTGAAAAGACAGCCTGCTCCAGCTTGGAAAATCAAGATTGGTTAGCCGCAGCCACATTAACCTACCCAACTTTAAACACTTAACATGGTAACGAAGTAAAATATGATTAATTACCCTATTTTCTTAGGGGGGGGAAGAAAGGGTGTTTTACTTCCAGAACACTTCATTCCCAGCTAGAACAAAACCCAAAGGCCAAAATACCTCAAAATTTCCTTGCACTCCATTATCTCTGTGTTATGGACTGCATTGTGTCCCCCAAAATTCATATGTTGAAGCCCTAGTCCCCCAACATGACAATAACATTCTACTGGGCATGACAAAAGTAAGAGCACTTCAAACAAAATACTAAGAGAAGATACAGAGGCAATCTTCATTACCTTTCATGAAACTATGCAATAACTAAATAAGAAACATAAATTCTAACTCTTCAGGTGTTGCAATAGAAAATGTCGCTAAAAAGGCTGCCTAAAAGATCTGAAGACCTCGAGAATACGAACATTACATTTAGTAAAGATCAGTATCATTGTAACAGAACATAAATTTCAAATAAATCTAAGCAGCATAGCTATGGATTAAATAGGAAAGAGTAAAAAAGGGGGCGGGGGAGATGCATGTTCAGGTAGGACTCACAAAGCCATCACTTCCTCTCTAACCCTGCTAGCTCATATGGGAGGCAGCACAGTATGGCGAAGGGCTGTGGACTTCCAGAGAATCAGACTCAAAGTCCCAGCCTACTATAAACATATGAGTTTGCTATCTCTAATATTTCAACTGGCCTTGCCACCTTCTGCACAAACTCATCTCACTATCCAAGTACCTGTCTCTGGCAATGGTACCACCACCTACCTAGGTCCTCAAGCCAAAGACTTGGGGCTCAGTTTTTACTCTTCCCTCTTCCCTACTCCAACATCCCATGAATCACCACATTTTATTGACTCAACTATTTAATTCTCAAATTTTCCCTTAGTCTCCACTTCCACAGCCACTATCCTAGTCAAGTTATGGTTATGCGACCAGCATAGATGGGTCGTCCTTGCTCTTAGTCTTGTCCTCTACCAATGTGTTCTACAATCAGCAAACTGTCATTCCTGTGTTAAAATCCTGTAAAGTCTCCCTAAATTTATGCATGGATTTTTCTGATAAATACTGTGACTATATTTCCTCTTCCTTATGATTTTCTTAATAACATTTTCTTTTCTCTAGCTTATTTTACTGTATGAATACAGTATATCATACATATAACATACAAAATATGTGTTAATAAGCTATGTTATCAGTTAGGCTCTAGTCAGCAGTAAGCGTTAGTAGTTAAGTTTTTGGGGAGCCAAAAGTTATACACAAATTTTCAACTACATTGTGGAGGAGACGTCAGTGCTCCTATCCCCATATTGTTCAAGGTACTTGAACAACTTGAAGTCAACAGTACTTAACTTGATACACAAGGTCCTTCTGATATAGTCCCTTCAGATCTCTCTGGTTTCATCTCTCTGCTATGAGTTCTAACTCTGCTGGACTATTTCTGTTTCCTCAACTGCCCTGCACTCTCTCTCTCTCTCACTCCCTGCAATGTTGTATTCCCTCTATTCCTTCACCTGGGTAACCTCCAAGAAGACTTCCCAAATCCTTCAAGGTGTCTAGCATGGTCTCCTGTATTGTCCCCAACAGAGCACTATGCACTCTGTAATTAAGTCCCCGTCTATACTTTTCTACTATATACATTTGGACCCTGAGACAGAGACTATATCTACTTAGTACACCTGTCTTATAATCCTTTATAACTACTTACATGTAGTTGCATGTGCCTTGAATTAGTCAGCACTCAATAAATATTGGTCAAACAGATGGTGCATGGACAGATGGATAGACAAGTATACAGAGATAGGTGGATGGGTGAAGTCTTAAAACTGAATTTTGGAAACTTTTTAAATAATAGAAAAAGAATGATGAAATTAAGAAGGAAAACTATTCCTTGTAGTAGATGGAATTCTGAATAAGAATCAGAAACTGGGAAGGTAAAGAAAACAAAGAAAATTTTAATCAAGATTGTGTGAAATGAATGAAATAAAGTTTTTTTTGAGCGATAGGTACAAAGTATAAGAAATAAGGCCATCTGGAGAACACTGTTAAAAAGCTTCCAAGTTCAGGATGAGAGGTCTGAACTTTGTCCGCATAGCAGTAAAGTCACCAATAGAAATACAGACGATGAATACCTGAAAAGGCATTCTTAGAAGAAAAGATACATAAGGATCCAAGGATCCAAGATGAGAAGGAAGAAATAACTGGCTCAAAGAAAGGGAAGAAATTCGTCCAGGAAAAGAGGGCTCCATTATTTATCTAAGATGGTTGTAAAATTACTTATTTGAAAAAATATGAAAACTAACACCATGCACCAGTGTAAAGTAGGCATAAGGGAGTTCTCAAAGAAAGCTTATCTGTTATATTTTCTTGGTATTTATCTTACTTTTACTATAGGCCAACAAAGTTTGAAAAGTTTTTTTTCCCCCATAGATTAGTTTTACCTCTTTTTTTGTTTGTTTCAAGTTTTTATTTAAATTACAATTAGTCATCATATAGTGTAATAAGTCATTAAGAGAAAGACAAATACTATACGATTTCACTTATATGTGGAATTTGAGAAACAAAAGAGATGAACATAGGGGAAAGGAAAAAAAAAAAGAGAGGCAAACCATAAAATAGACTTGTAACTATAGAGAACAGAGGGTTGCTGGAAGGGAGGTGTGGGGACAGTCTAAATGGGTGATGGGCATTAAGGAGGACACTTGGTGTGATGAGCACTGGATGTTGTATGTAAGTGAAGAATCACTAAATTCTACTCCTGAAAAAGTTTGAAAAGTTTTATACGCCAATTGGCACAGGGACCTGGTATAGACAAATGGACTTGGTGTTCACCCTCATGTGATTATAACTGATAACTGAAATCATGAAAGTGCAGGACATTTGCCACTACCTTGATGTTTTATGAAAAAAGAGAATACAAAAAAGTTCTCACTTACTACTTGTGAAAGGTGGAAAAACATGGATGGACAAAAAATAAGGATTTAGGATAGGTTACCAAAGTTGGGAGAGAAAAACAAAAATTAAGAATAAGAACATAATGCATCCAAGTGCTGGGATAAAATAAAAGAGACAACGCTCTAGCAAATGTAATCAAGTTAACAAAGGAAACAAAATAATGAAAGTTATGACAGATGAGACTTTTCTAAAATAAGAAAATATAGTTAAATATAGTTGGTGCTTAAATTTTTGAAAATTCCCATGTTACCTTTTTAAGAGATAACATTTTTATTATCAAGAAAATGGCAGAACTCTGCCATCAGCATGACTAATCAACAACGTTCTTGAAGTTCTACCACATTAGCCAAATGAATATATACAAATAGGAAGATTTTTAAAAGAAGAAAAAGTTATCATTATACACAATTGATGTGTTGATATACTACAAAGGTCAAAAAAAACCAATTCTATACCACACACACACATCACACAGAGTGCAGAAGAAAGCTGCCACACACCAACTCTACAGTAACAAACAAGAAAAGCACAAAACTAACAGAGGGGCAGGGATCTGCAGAAAATTCCCCCAGGGGCAAAAGTGCTGGCAGATGCCATTTTTTTGGTCCTTGTCCAGCACAGACAGCCAGATGCTTCTGGGAGCCAATTCTGAAACTCTCCATCTATCCACCTTGCTAGCACCACATGCCCCATCCTGGCATTCCCCTGCAGACCCTCCCCACCCAACCAACTCGCCTGGGCAGGCATCCCTCCAAAGTGACTCCTGACCTGGGGAGTAGAGGAGACAACCCCACATATCAAAGTGCCCACACTTCCTGCAGCTGGGCCTCTCAGCTGGCTGTGCAGAGAGCAAGCCCTGCCCTTCCCTGTACCTGCAGCTGTTGCAGCAGCTAACTGTAGACAGCCAAACTAAGTGCTGGCCCCATCCAACAACAAGCCCAAGGTGGCTGCAGCCAGATCTTTCAACAGCCAGGGGAGCAAACCCTGCCCAGTGTGCCCACAGCAGGCAAAGCAGGTCACTGTAGCCAGCTGAGCGAAGGGCCAGCCTGACCCACCAGCATGCATAGTAATCATGGCTCAGCCACAACAGGAGGGCACATGCAGTAGTGTAGGACGGCATTACAGGACATCACATATCCACTACTTTTGAGACCAAGAAATATAACTGACCTACCTAACACACAGAACCAAACACAGAGAGTCAGACAAAATAAGGAAACAGGAATATGTCCCAAATGAAAGAACAAGACAAAAATCGTAGGTGGGGGAAAAAAGCTAAACAAAACTGAGATAAGCAATAGACCTGATAAAGAGAGCAAATGGTCATAAATATATTCATCAAACTTGAGAGGAGAATATTTGAAATCAGTAAGAACTTCAATAAAGAGACAGAAAATATAAAAAATAACCAGTCAGAGTTAATGAATACAATAACTGAAATGAAAAATATACTGGAAGGAATCAACAAATTAGAGGATGCAGAAGAATGGATCAGCAATCTGGAACCCAGGACAATGGAAAGCAACCAAACTGAACAGCAAAAAGAAAACAATAATAAAAATGAGAATAGATTAGGAGGACTCTAAAACATCATCAAGTGTAATAACATTCACATTATAGGGATCCCAAAAAGAGAAGATAAAGAGGAGGCAGAAAATTATTTGAAGAAATAATAGCTGAAAACATCCCTAATGTTGGGAAGGAAACAGACATCCAGGTCCAGGAAGCACAAAGAATACCACACAAGATGAACCCACGGAAGTCCACACCACAACACACCATAATTAAAATGGGAAAAACTAAAGATAAAGGGGGAATCTTAAAAGCAACAGGAAAAAACAAACTGTTACATAAAAGGGAAATCCCACAAGGATATCAGCTGATTTTTAGACAGAAACTCTGCAAATGAGAAGAGAGTGGCATGATATATTCTAAGTGCTGAAAGGAAGAAACCTACAATCAATACTCTACCTGGCAAGGTCATTCAGAGTTGAAGGAGAGACAGAGTTTCCCAGATAAACAAAAGTTAAAGGAGTTCATCACCATTCTTCAAGTGGAAAGAAAAGACCACAACTAGAAAACTAAGAAAATAATGAAAAATTTTTTTACCCTGGTAAAAGCAAATATATAATCAAGACTTAAATGTGAGACCTGAAACCTTAAAACTACCCAAAAGTAACATAGGCAGTAATCTCTTGGACAAAGGCAATAAGTATCTACAAATATTCATATTTATGAATATGTCTCCTCAGGAAAGGCAAAAAAAAAAAACCTAAAATAGACTACTGGAACCACACCAAAATAAAAAGCTTTTGCACAGTGAAGAAAACGATCAGCTAAACAAAAAAGCAAACTACTGAATGGGAGAAAATATCTGCAAATGATTTATCCAATAAGGGGTTGTTCCCCAAAATATATAAAGAACTTATACAACACAATCCAAAACAACAAATAATCCCATTAAAATGAAGAGGACCTGAATAGACATTCTTGCAAAGAAGACATCCAGATGGCCAACAGACACATGAAAAGTTGTTCAACATCACTAATCATCAGGGAAACGCAAATCAAAACCACATGAAATATCATCTCATACCAGTCAGAATGCCTAGTATCAAAAAGACAAGAAATAACAAGCATTGGAAAGAATGTGGAGAGAAGTAAACCCTCATGCATTGTTGGTGGGTATGTAAATTGGGCAGTTACTATGGAAAACAGTATGGAGGTTCCACAAAATTTAAAGACAGAAATACTATATGATCCAGAAATACTACTGGATATTTACCCAAATGAAAAGAAAACACTAATTTAAAAAGATATATGTACCCCTATGTTTTGTTGCAGCACGATTTATAATAGCCAAGATATGGAAACAACCTATATGACCATCAATAAATAAATAAAGAAGATGTAGTATATATACACAATAGAGTATTAGCCACAAAAAAGAATGAGATCTTGCCATTTGCAACAACATAGATGCACCTAGAGGGTATTATGTTAAGTGAAATAAGTCAGGCAGAGAAAAGACAAACACTATTATAATTTCACTTATATGTAGAATCTAAAAAACAACACAGGGGAGCCTGGGTGGCTCAGTCGGTTAGGCATCTGACCTTGGCTCAGGTCATGATCCCAAGGTCCTGGGATCCAGTTCCGTGTTGGGCTCCCTGCTCAGCTGGGAAGTCCGCTTCTTCCTCTCCCTCTGCCCCTCCCCCTGCTCATACTCTCTCTCTCGCTCAACTCTCTCAAATAAATAAAATCGTTTAAAAAAATTATGTTTTAACAAATTAGTCATCATCTAATAATCAAGTCTAACTAGGCATAACTATGCATAAAGATGTATGTAAAAAATATTCTCTAAATGTACAGAGATGATTTTAAAAATCCATACAAAGGAATACACCCAAAGGCCACTAAAAGTGATCTGTTCAAGGACTGTATACTCACTTGAAATGTCAGCTAAAACAAAGATAAAGAACATGATGCTTAGTTTTTGTGTGTATGTCCATTAATGTTTCCAGTACATTTTTCTGGTAACTTTCCTCTTACACAGTACTTTATATTGGGCTATTTCACACCTTACTTGCCTTTCTACCACATACACAGCTACTGGCAAAAATCTTAGCAGTTTTTATTTCTACTTATTAATATGTCTGGTCAAAATTGAGAAAGAAGAAGGCTCAAAAACATTAAACAGAAAATTATAAAAAATAGCTGGGGGGGGGTTATACATGGATTCAAATTATCTACAGCTATCCCTGTTCCTCACTTGAGGATATTATGTTGCAAAAGATCATCTATATGTGATGCAATTCCTCTTTCTTGAAGGAACCACACTCATCACAATTTATTAAACAAGGCCTAGAACAAGGACGTGAAATTTATTCTCATTAATCTTAGTGTACGTATGACCTTTGTTGTGGCCCATGAACTTATAGGCCTTTTTAAGAAAAGTATTAATTTAATTTACACATACCCTTTACGATCATTGTACATTCTATTAATTCTGTCCCATTTTGCGTTCAACTGAGTTAGTGTATCCCGGATTTGAATGGCTTCAGGTCCAGAAGCTTCAAGGATAACATCTGGTTGTTTTTCATGAATGACTGCAATCTGCTCCCCGAGTTTGTCCAGTTGATCTTTGATATTCTACAAATGTATTGTCACACATTAACACAATCCAGCAAAGAGATAAGAAGAATGAAATCACAGAAGACCAAAATTTTATCTTGCATAACATTTATCTTAAATATAATGAGACATAATAATTGTTGCTCATCAAAACTGAAAACTTAAAAAAAAATAATACCCTGTATTGGCCAAAATGTGAGAAATGCTATCTAACATCCTAATGGCAGAAAAGAAAATCCTCACAGGTGTTCAAAGCAGTATTTGTACAGAACATACAAAAAGCCTCACTAGTATTCTGTAAAGGTAATGAAGTGTTTGAAGCTGGAATGATTTATATTTTCAAATATGTAATAACGCTAATTTAAATGACAGAAACGAGCTGGCAAACATATAAAATCTATAGCAAGTTTATCGCAATTTTATACTTAAGTGCAATCAAATTATATGAAAAAGCCTTGACGGTATTTAATAGTCTTATGAATAACTAAAAACTTCCAGATCTCTATTAATGTTTAAGCAACATGCTATTCCATACTCCAAACACTGACCAATCTTAACTTGTTATAGATGACAACATAAATGCTAATATTTTACATCACACTGACAATCAAGTTTATAAGAAAGAAATAAGGATCATGCATGGTTTGATTAAAGAAGTTTTTGATGTTTCCAAGAATTAATAACTGTGCATATTTAAAAATCCATGCCTACTCTTAAAAAATTAAAAATTTGATACTATTTCCTTGGTGAAATGGGGAAGGTTTATTATAGACCATCTACAAAGGCACAAGGACAGATTCCTTGCTTTACTTCTGCATTAACTGTGGCTTTGAATCGTTCCTGGAGATCTACCTTCAGAGAGTCTTCCTGAAAAGAGAAGTCTTCATAGACAACAGTGCTTAGCTCAGGAGCATTAAGTGATAATTCAACATCATCCACGGAAAGTAAAACTTTGTTAATCTCAACTAGATAATCTGTGGGGAGAGGTGGCGACCGAGTTCCAGGAGCAAGCTGACCTGTTGTCTGCTGATTAGGGACCACCTGTAAAAACAATAATAATAAGACACATCTCTTAAAATATCCCCACAATGAGTAGTAGCAAATAGAAAAAAAAAAAAAAACACAATAGTATTTTGTGGAGCAATTCAATACCATGAATCCAAATCAAAAAAACTGAGTTGTGTTTGTTGTTTTTTTTTTATATTTTTGCCCTGTATTGCTGAAGAAACCCTTCACAATTTCTATACTGATTTTCTTCTGTAGCCTGTGGTTAAACAGTATAAATAAGTGACAGCTTGACAGGTTTTTCTTTACAACGTGTGCCACCTAAACTCATTTAGCAAACAAGAAAATGTAACAACTACTTTCCTGAGCTGTTGGGGAAATAAGAATATGCCTCAAATCATAAAGTTCCATACGAAATAAAACGTTTTAATACCATTATCATTTTACCCATTTTGTAAAATGTCACAATTAGATTAAACACTTCTGGACGTCACTGTTGAGAACATAAATAAGTGAAACAAGTATTCGTAACCTAAGAAATGCAACAGTGGTTTTGATTAAAATAATATCCAGGTAGTGCAGTATATAATCTTCACCTCTGCGAACAATATTACAGAACATGACTCCTTTATAAATCAATCAATTCAGACAGATCCTAAGCCAGGTGGACTACTTATCAATATATTCTCTAATCAGAGCTTTCTCAACAAAAAAGTGTTCTCTGGGATTAGCTACCAGTCTTGCAGTTCACGTTCACGTCCTTGACTCCAAATGGCTGCCGTTTATTAAGTGCCATCGACAACTTCCAAATAGCAAAGTGCATCTTCTCATAAATTAAAGTAGCTTCCCTGATGCTTTCACTATTTTTCTCTATTAAACTTCAAAAAAAGGATACTCCTTTGCAAATTCAAAGATGACAGTGAAAATGATCATAAATACATGTTCAATGAGGTACTGTCCTGAAAGTGGTTATGGTTACAATTCCTAAATGAAACCAAGAATCAAGACTAAAACCAGTGAGTCAACAACATAGTGTTGAATCTAGAGGTTTGCATTTATTTACCTCCTAGAATGTGATAAAATGAGTTCACCAATTGCTGGACAGTCCTGGATAGCAGGATAGAAGCAAGCCAAAGATTTCCTGATTTTATCCAAAGGATTATTTATACTTGATATTAATATTAATTTTATTATCCTGATGCCATGCAAATTTTAGTCAGAAAGGATTTCTAGATATTTACCCATATGTCCAAGAAAGCAAATTATATTTTTTAAACAAATATAAAAGACTAGGAAAGTCTGTAGGTATTGAAAATAGGAAGTTCCAAGTTAAAAAAAAAAATCACATTCATTAAAGACTACCATTTTCTGTTCAGACTAGAAAGATAACCTAGGATTTCCTGAGCCTTCATACTCTTGCAAAAGCAGCAAGGCAGTTCAAAATTTAAACATGTGCTTTTTGTATTCCAAAAATAGATTTTATCCCAAGAGAGTGATCAATCAAAATGTCCTAGGAGAAGGAAAAAAAAAAAAAGTCCTCGAGGTCTGACCCAGACTTTACTTCTAGATAATTTTATTTTTAAAGAATTCTGCTAGGACACAGAAATGTAAATTTACTGCAAGCTAATGCTAACATTCGACAGTGTTACATGATGTGCTCATGTCATACACACCTAAATTCCAGATAAATAGATTAAAAGTTAATTTTATATGAACACATTATAAAAAGTTCCTAAGTTTTGTTTTTATCAAACCATAGGGAAAAACCAGAACTAAATAGAACTGAATATTCATCATCTCTGTGGAAAATAAGGATTTTTCAGAGCCCAAGTAGGCTGGAAAAAAAAAAAAACCATGAAAAAACATAGTCATGTAGGGCTAAACAAATATTTTAAATGGTTGTATGTTAAAGATAAAATAATTAGAAGATGAAAATCAACAAGATAATACTTTTATTGCAAATATGACAGGAGACTA
Organism: Callorhinus ursinus; assembly: GCF_003265705.2. Taxonomy (NCBI): domain Eukaryota; kingdom Metazoa; phylum Chordata; class Mammalia; order Carnivora; family Otariidae; genus Callorhinus; species Callorhinus ursinus. The sequence continues at coordinate 59,526,419 of NW_027397068.1, read as the reverse complement.
ATATCTTTATTTTATAAAGCGCTCACACATATTTAAAAAATAGTAATACATACCCTCATAAACAAATGAGAAAAGGTCATTTAACACACATTTCATGTAAGAAAAGGAATCCTATAAACTGGTGGTTCTCAATTCTGATTGAACATTAGAATTACTTAGGAAGTTTGTTTGTTTGTTTGTTTGTTTAAAGAGAGTTCACAGATAAGCCCAACCTAAGAGATTTTGATTTAACTAGTTTGGGGGTAAGATTTTTTTTTTAAGTTCCCCAAGAGATTCTAACGTCACAGATAAGAAACAGTTTTAAAAACTGAAAGTCTGAAGAAGCATATGGGCTAATGAAATAACGACAAAACCTTTTCAAGCATTTTAAAACAATTACACTAACTAATGCTAGTGAATCCAAAATGAAATGTGCCTGTTGTAGTGTATGTTAATACTCTTAAAAAACAAATTTATGTATTTGTTAAAAGTCCAAAAATTATATCCATTTTGGACCAGTTATGATTTGGGACCCAAAGATAAAGCTCTAGGAAAGTAAGATACTTTAAAAAGTAACAATGAGAGGGAGGAGCAAGATGGCAGAGGAGTAGGAGACCTGGATTTCGTCTGGTCTCAGGAATTCAGCTGAATAGGGATCAAACCATTCTGAACACCTACGAACTCAACAGGAGATCGAAGAAAAGAATAGCAGCAATTCTCTGAACAGAAAAGTGACCACTTTCTGGAAGGTACGACATGCAGAGAAGTGAAGCCAAGGCAATATTCGGGAGGATAGACGGCGGGGGAGGGGGCCTCCGTCGGCCGCTCTGGCAAGTGATAGAGCAGCGGAGCACAAAATCGGAACTTTTAGAAGTCGGCTCCATTGAGGGACGTTGCGCCAGTGGCTAAGTGGGGGGTGGAACCCTCACTGGGACAGTGTGGTCTCAGGACCCCGGGGGTCACAGAAAGACCAGGGGTGCCTGAGTGTGGCAGAGCTCCCAGGTATCAGAGCAGGGAAGCCGGCTGCAGAGACGGAGCCGAGGCGCGGGCTCTCAGCTCGGGGTTGCCATAAACTGTGATCCGAGGCACAGTCGGACCACTGCTCCTCCAGCAGGGACCCAACAAGCGGCAGAGCTGGGGAGACTCCCCTTCCTCACCCCTGGGGGAGCAGCCCGGGAGCGCACCGCAGGGATCTGCTGGGTTTGGAGACTTCAAAGGGAGTTGAATGCCAGAGATAGAAACGCTCGGTCACAGGCCAGGTGAGCACGGAGTGCGGCCGGAGACCAGGGAGACGGGAATGATTGACTGCTTTTCTCTGGGGGCGCACTGAGGAGCGGGGCCCCGAGTTCTCAGCTCCTCTGGGGTGGAAACTGGGAGGCCGCCATTTTCACTCTCATCCTCCACAGCTGTACCGAAAGCTTGCAGGGAACAAAAGCTCCCAAAAGCAAACCTGAGCAGATTACTTAGCCCGGACTGACAAGGGCGGGGCAATTCCGCCTCCAGCAAAGACATTTGGAAACCATGGCAACAGGCCCCTCCCCCAGAAGATCAGCAACCACAGCCCGCCAAGACCAAGTTTACCGATCAATGAGAACGGCAGAATGCCAGCACTAGGGGAATACAGCACAGAGAATTCATGTCTTTTTTCCCCGTGATTCTTTAGTCTTTCAAAGTAAATTTTTTTACTTTTCTTTTTTTCGTTTTTTTGAATTTTTCTTCTTCCCTTTTCAACCAACATCTTATCAATCCCTTTTTTAAAAAAAATCTTCATTTTTCATTTTTAGAGTCATATTCTATCCCTTCAGAGTAGTTAACCTTAACCTTATTTTTGGTGTGTGTGTGTGTCTGTATAGTTCTCTCTTTAAAATTTTGGAATACAGTTTCTTCTAACAGATCAAAATATACCCTAAACCTCTAGTGTATGGCTTTGTTCTAGTCTCCTGCCTGATCACATTCTCTCCCCCCTTTTTTTTTTAATTCCTCTTCTTTCTTTTATCAACCAACTTCTTATCAATTCCTTTTATAAAATCTTTTATAATTTTCATCCTTACAGTCATATTCCATCCCTTCTCATATTTACCCTTATTTTTGTACATATATAAGTTTTACTTTCTTTAAAATTTTGGGAGGCACTTTCTTCTAACAGACTAAAATACGCCCAAAATCTACTGTGTGGCACTGATCTATGCACCAGCCTGATCATATTTGATCATATTCTTTTTTTTTTTTATCTTTTCCTTCTTCGTTTTTTTTTCTTTCTTTTTTCTTTCTTTCCCTTTCTTTTCCCCCGGTTTCAGGTCTCTTCTGATTTCGTTAGTGAATATTTTTCTGGGGTGGTTGTTACCCTGTTAGCATTTTGTTCTCTCATTCATCTATTCTCCTCTGGACAAAATGACAAGATGGAAAAAATCACCTCAAAAAAAAGAACAAGAGGAAGTACTGACCGCCAGGGACCTAATCAATACGGACATTAGTAAGATGTCAGAACTAGAGTTCAGAATGACAATTTTAAAGATACTAGCTGGGCTTGAAAAAAGCATGGAAGATATTAGAGAAACCCTTTCTGGAGAAATAAAAGAATTAAAATCTAACCAAGTCGAAATCAAAAAGGCTTTTAATGAGGTGCAATCAAAACTGGAGGCTCTAACTGCTAGGACAAATGAGGCAGGAGAGAGAATTAGTGATATAGAAGACCAAATGATGGAAAATAAAGAAGCTGAGAAAAAGAGATAACTACTGGATCACGAGGGCAGAATTCGAGAGATAAGTGA